>NC_058131.1:361847289-362011866 GCF_016433145.1 Gracilinanus agilis | reverse complement strand
CCTTTGACAAAATACAATATCCATTCATATTGAAAACACTATAAAGTATAGGACTAGAAGGGCCTTTCCTAAAAATAATAAACAGTATATGTCTAAAACCATCAGCAAGCATCATATGCAACGAGGATAAATTAGAAGCCTTCACAATAAGATCAGGAGGGAAACAAGGATGCCCACTATCATCTCTATTATTTAACATTGTACTAGAAACACTAGCAGTAGCAATAAGAGAAGAAAAAGAAATTGAAGGTATTAAAAAGGGCAATGAGGAGACTAAGCTATCACTCTTTGCAGATGATATAATGGTATGCTTAAAAAATCCTAGAGAATCAAATAAAAAGCTAATAGAAATAATACACTACTTTAACAAAGTTGCAGGATACAAAATAAATGCACATATATCATCAGCATTTCTATATATTTCCAACACATCACAGCAGCAAGAGGCAGAAAGAGAAACACCATTTAAAATCACCCTAGACAATATAAAATACCTAGGAATCTACCTACCAAAACAAACACAGGAATTATACAAACATAACTACAAAACACTTTCCAAATCTGGCCTCAGACACTTCTTAGCTATGTGACCCTGGGCAAGTCAGTTAATCCCCATTGCTTAGCCCTTCCCACTCTTCTGTCTTGGAACCAATACATTGTATTGATACTAAGGTGGGAGGTAAGGATTTAAAAAAAAAAAAAAAACAAGTAAAAGAGGGCAACTCCTAGATAACTTATAGTATTGCAGCCTCAAAAATGAGGAGACAACAGTCTCCATTAGGTGCCAGAACCAGAGGATTCTTTGCATTTCTTTCTTTGTGTTTATGTGTCCAGAAAAGGTCCCATTTCTAATGCTGCATTGTTGTTTCAGTTTTCTAGTTTTAAAGGATTGTAGCGTTGTTATTAATTAGATCAGATGACATGTCTGGGATCAAAAGGCCACTGCTTAAGATACAGAAAAGTTGTTGTTTGTTGGAACTTCAGCTCCTACCATTTTTGTAAAACTTAACCTCATTATGATGGTGTTCTAGAATCACAATGCTAGATGTTCCCAGAATTTGGGGGTATAATGTAAAATAGTGAGAGTGAAGAACACTATATTGGCTAGATAAGTTAGGGAAAGTATCCTAAGGAATTTTCTTTATCTTCTTATTAGTGTTTCTATTGCCAAGGAAAATGGCCTTGAGAAATGCTCCTTTGGGGAAAATAATAAAGGACTTCCTAAGAAGAATTTAGAGCTTTCCTCATTACATTTCCTGATAAGCAACATTAATTCATTCAAAAGGAGAGCACTGAAGTTTTGAAAGTCTCATATAATAGATGTTGCACATTATTTCTATATATTGCACAAACTACTTCCCTTACAGTTCTAGCTTACTTGGGGCATTCTGAGTTTTTGCTCAGGAGTCTATTTGCTCTGGAATCTTTTCCTATTGCTCATGAAGTCCCATCCTCTATAATCTCCCAACATTATTTAACCACTTAATATTTATCCAATATAATTTAACAATTAGCATTAGTTAGCTTTTACCAAAGGTTATTTAATGAGAAGGCAAAAATCAGATTCTTTCTTCAAACCAACTAGAGGGAGTAGACTCATTGTTCCTAAATATCTATTCCTTCCCTCATGAGAACAGAGAAGGGGGAGCATTTTCATGCTCTGGAAATTCTCTTATCTTAGAAATTCTCTAAAAAATTCAGTAGTGGGTGGGGCACAGCTGCTAGATAAGTCACTCTCTTGTTTACAAGGAATGATGTCTCAGTTGCCAGGTTGATAAATTACTGGAAGGAATCAAGAGGGGTATTCCTCTAGACTGACTCTTCACTGAACTCATCTACTGCTACTGTCAGTTCTGGTTACCAAAGGAATCTTTGAGGACCCTTCTGACTTTCTGAAGTTCACAAGGTCATAATCTTCTTGTTCATTTTGACACTTATACTTGTTCACCTAAAATTAGGGGGAAAATAGAGACAAATGAAAAAGAGGTGTCATGTAAACATTGACTCAAGGCAGCTAGTTGGAAGAGAGTGTCTAATATCCCTCGCTATTTAGTAGCTCACAGCATTTCTCTTCCTGCTCATTTGAGAGCTGCTGGAGATGGGACAAAAAGAACAAATCATAGAAACAATTAATAATTTCATTGAAGACAATGACAATGATGAGACTTCTTACCAAATCTATGAGATGCAGCCAAAGCAGTTCTAAGGGGAAAATTTATATCACTGAGTGCATATATTAACAAATTAGGGAGAGCAGAGATTAATGAATTGGGTGTGCAATTTAAAAAACTAGAAAATGAACATTATTAAAAATCCCCAGATGAAAACTAAATTAGAAATACTAAAAATCAAAGGAGAAGTTAATAAAATCGAAAGTAAAAGAACTATTGAATTAATAAATAAGACTAGAAGCTGGTATTTTGAAAAAACAGATAAAATAGACAAAGTACTGGTCAATCTAATAAAAAAAGGAAAGAAGAAAACCAAATTGATAGTATCAAATATGAAAAGGGAGACCTCACCTCTAATGAAGAGGAAAGTAAGGCAATCATTAGAAACTATTTTGCCCAGTTATATGGCAATAAATATATCAATCTAGATGATATGAATAAATATTTACAAAAATATAAATTGCCTAGATTCACAGCAAAAGAAATAGAATATTTAAATAATCCAATATCAGAAAAAGAAATTGAACAAGCCATCAAAGAACTTCCTAAGAAAAAATCACCAGGACCTGATGGATGCACAAGTGAATTCTATCAGACATTCAAAGGAGAGAGAGTGAAAAAGATTACTTGCTTGAACCTTGTATATATCCGTTTAACTCTTGCCCGTCAACCAATTAAAAATGTTTTCTATTACTACAGTAAGGTAACAGGAAACAATCAATCAGAGGATATCTGCTTGTGTTCTAAAGTAGGGAGAAAGACTTTATCACACATGCCTAAAAGCTAGTTGCCCAGGCCTGATTAGTATTAGGCATGGCCTATTGGCCACACTCTAAGGACTATGCCCTTGTTGACCAGTTCCCCATTCCAAATACAATATGGAGATTTTCTCATTCATAAACTGAAAGGCTTGGACTGGGATGAACTATGAAATCTCTAAAGATTGTAGACCAGAAGTGTAAGATATGCTCCTGAGTAGGCAAGAACTAGATTAAAATGTAATTGCGAAATATTTAACAAAATAAATAAAAGTACAAGAAGACATATGTAACAATCCATTTTCAAAATGAATCAATATGTATCTCTCAAGGACCCTTGTGCTGGGATTGATGGCCCCCATTTTCATTTGTGTTTGACACCAGTGCTCTAGACTTATAATTCTATGATTCATTATAGAAGCCAAAATTTATTTGTCCCTAATGCAAGATGTAAAGGTGAATTCTACTGTAGTGTCCAGGTGCTACCCCTTGGATCCAGTATAGACAGTTATCCATTCTAAACACATCAAATGCTTTGCGTTCATTCATGAGACCTGGAGATTGGCCAGGCGAGCTGCAAAGAACTAGAGATAGCAACATCATTTTTCTATATGTTTCTACTTGCTATCCTTTTCCTTTCACTTATTCCCCAAAAGCTGCATCTTTATTCTACTATGACAAATTTTATTGATACCTGGTATTGACTCAAAGTTGAAAAATTACATCTTCCCCTTCAGTTTTCCCAGAGGGGGTTTCCCTAGGGAAATTGACAATACCCTCTAGCCTGGCTGAGATAATTTTTTAATCACCTGTGTATAGGAAAATGCTAGGGGTACTCTTCCCTGGGGAAGAAGGTATGACCTCTGTTAGTTTTTCTAATGTCATTTCAGAGGGAACAAGAGACTCTTCCTGCATTTTGCCTGCTCCTGACTTCCCAAGTTCTATTGAGAATACAATTACTTTCCCACATGAAGCCATCAAGGCTGAAAACTTTAGTGAAATCTTTGGGGTTTGGGGTTTTTTTTTTTTGGTCTTTCATCCCAACATCTCCATACCAATCAGTTGCTGAGTCCTGTGGATTCTACCCCCACAATTGCTATCAAATCTTTCCCTTCCTCTGCATTTGCATTACAAATGCCTTAGTTCAGGCCCTCATCACTACTCACCTAGACTATTGTAATAGACTCCTAACTAGTCTCCATGCAACCACATCTGTCTCCTCTCCCATCCATCATCCATCCTTCACAAAGCTGTCAGAATAATCATTCTAATGCATCCATCTGACCATGTCAATCCCCTACTGATCAAAAACTTGCTGTAGTTTTCTATTGCCTATAGGATTAAATCCAAAATCCTTATTCTTATGCAGATATTTAAGGTTTTCTGCAAGTCAGCTCCTGCATATATATACCTTACATCTTAGAATCAATAGCAAGTATTGGTTCCAAAACCGAAGAATGGGAAGAATCAATAGCAAGTATTGGTTCCAAAACCGAAGAATGGGAAGGATTAGGCAAGTGGAGTAAAGCGACTTAAGTCACCCAGCTGGGAAGTGTCTGAGATCAGATCTTAACCCAGATGTCTCATTTCTATGTCTGGCTTTCTATGCTCTGAGCTACCCAAGCTGCCCCATCTCTTGTCTATCTTATTCCCTTCTCTTTGTCTATATCCATCCAGGTACTGGTTACCCACTTCTTTTTCACTTACTTTTTTCCTTCTCCTACCTCTACACCTTTGCATTAGACATTCCCATGCTTAAAATATATCACTCTTTCCCCCATCTCCAGATATTGAAGTCTTTCTTCTAAGAGGTTATAAAATGGCTAACTCTGAAGTTATATTTCTTCCCCATTAAAATGTAAACACTTTATGAATAGGGCTTGTTTCATTAGTTATACTCAAACCCCTACTTCCAGCATAGTACTTGATATCTCAATATCCCCATAATGCTCCCAAACACCCTAACTCTGGGATTAGACCATAAGCTTAGTTTAAAAGTTTCATTTTTGTGCTTGATAAAACCTTTGAGAGGCAGCATAACATTGTAGATAGAATGCTGGCCTGGACTCAGGAAGACCTGAGTTTAAATCTTGTCTTAGTATGTACTAGTTCTATAACACTGGACCAAGTCATTTAATGTTTCTATGCCTCAGTGTTCTTTCTCATCTGTAAAATGAGGATGTTGGACCCAGTGACTCCTCATGTTTTAAATCTGTTAGTCTCCTATCCTAAAATTGACCCCCACATATTGCTTATCAAATGCATCTATGTGACTATCCCTTCTCCTCCCAGTAGGCATAGAATAAAACCTATAATAGTGTACAAGAAAGTACAATGTGTGTCTGATTGGTGATACCTACTATTTGACAAGCTAGGAATCTCTGGTAAACCAGTCATTCCCAAGGCATCAGCTCCTCACAATACTACAGAGCATAATACTAGGGGCTTTGGGCCTCCTTACATGTGCCATCTACCTGTTAGAGACTTACTATTGGAATAACAAGTACAGATCTGACTCAAGGATGCTACTTTTGCCTCTGTAATTCCACAAAAATAAGAATCTTGGAATTATCTCCTGCAATTCCTTTACCCACAAAAGTTTTTGCTTTGTGAGACCAACTATAACCATTGACTAATCCCTAGTCATGGTATAGGTCTGCGATCCCTCAGACCCTCTAGGATCTGAATGTACTATGACCACTCACTAATACCTATGCACACTGGTGCTCTAGAGTATTTCCTAGACATTTCAGTACCTTTTAGGATCCAGAAAACAGCATTACTGATGAGATAAGTCAGAGTTCATTCATTCCTGCCACCAATGAGAGGTATTATTGCATAGAGGAGACAGTAGGAATGGGAAAGGAGATATTTAGGTGATAAATTACTACACAGGAATATGTTCCTAGCCAGATCAGCCTTGGGCATTGCAGGGCTCCATAAATAGAACAGTGTGTATTTTAATATGCCTAGGAACAAAGTCATCTCATTAATTCTGAAAGAACCTGGCCTGAATGGCAACAGACATCTATATTAGTTGCTAGCACTTTATAAAGTCTTTCTCGATGTCCCCACCAAAAAGTTTTTCCATTCTCAAATTTCCTAAGAGCACTTTATCTAGTTCTCTTCTTTGCCATCTAACTTTCTACATTATAGCCTATTTATCTGTTTATGTCATAGCCTCCTTACTAGAGTTGAAGCTTCCTAAGGAAAGGAACTACACTATTTTCATTTTTGTTCCCTCTACCACTGAGCACAGTGATTGTCCATACTAACTTATTAAATGTTTGTCAGAATGAATTTAGGAGCTTTTCTGGATAATAATAAATGTCTCTATCTTTAAAAGCATCTCTGGCAGAAGCTGTCGTACATTCCAACATTCTTTTCCAAGTCCTTCTCTAAGTCACTACCTGCTACAGACTCTGAATAACTAATCAGGAGTCAGAATGGTTCAATATTTGACTACTGGCCATGGGCATCAGACCAATTTCTCTACTAATCAAAAGAAATACTTTGCCAAGTGCTCTATGCTTCCCCTAAAATCCTCTAGAGAGTTCTCTTTGGGCATATTCTTTCCAACTGGAAAAAAAAGAAAACCTATCAAGAAATGCAAATTGCTGTAGCAGTGTAAAGTTCTGCAATTTTTGTTCACAATGTAATAGCCTATTAAGTAAAAATTAGATCATAAAGAGTAATTATAAGAAAATCAGAGAGACATCATTGCAATGTGTAACCCTCCAAGCAAAGACAAACTCTCCCCAGTAACTCTTTGTAAACATCAACCCCTGAAAAATTAAACCCCATTACATAGTCCTATTCTTCCAGGTGCATAAACCGCACAAAAACTATGTAGCATGAGTACTGCAGGGTAGCATATGTAGCCATCTGGGCGTTTTATGTTTCATAGAATGTCATACAGAATATGAGGAACCTTGAGAGATAGAGTAGAAAGATCATTGGCTCTGAAATAAAAAAAAAAAAAAAAAACCTGAATTCAAATCCTGGCTTTTCCTTAAGTAATTTTGGATAAATCACTTGACTTTTCTGGCCCTCCGTTTCCTAACATATGAGGAGGTTGGACTGGATGATCTTTGAGATCCTTTTCATCTCTAATGCTATGCATAAGATACAATTATTTGTGTCAGAATTTATTTTGCATGTTGAGCCTTGGAGAGAAGAACCATGAGAAAAGACTTTACTCTCTGCTTCTATGTTGAGTTTGGGGTGAGAAACATTATGGTCAACCAATCTCCCCACATACACAGTGGCTCACATGACTTGAGCTCTTAGTCAAGCATGACACTGATATACATTACAAAAGTATATAGTTAGGGGCAGCTATGTGGCAAAGCGAATAGAGCCCCAGGCCTAGAGTTAGGAGGACCTGGAAATCTGACTTCAGATTCTTCCTCACCATGAGACCCTGGGCAAGTCACTTAACCCGGTTTGCCTAGTCCTTGCCCTTTGATATCAGAATTGTTATTAAGACAGAAAATAAGGGTTTAAAATATATATGTACTTATATATAGATATATGTTCATACATATATATACATGTATGCATATAAAATTAGAAAGGTCCCCTGAGGTCATATAATCTACCTCTCCACCAAAATCAACAGATGGGTGGTACCATATGTAAAACTTTGGACTTGGAGTCATGAAAGCTGAGTTAAAATCCATTCTTGGGCCTAAGGCACATCATTTAGTTGCTATTATCTGTCTCAGTTTCTTTATCTGTAAAATGGGGATTAATAAAACAACACTCTTGCAAGGTTGTGAAAAAACAATGAAATAACATGTAAAGTGCTTTGTAAATCTTAAAGTCCTATATACATATTAGTTATATTTTTATCTCATATTTTCAAAACTGAAAAAGAAATACCTAGAGCTCCACTTTATTCGTCAAACGTTGGATGCACTTCAAAATAATGTCTTGTGAATATAATTTTCCCTTTTGTCTACATAAGAATTTCAGACATATATTCCCTTTAAAAATTAGAAAATCTAGTTTCTTATGCTTGAGAATCTACATTTATTTTCAAATATGCTAGCTTTGTTAATGTCCAACCTACATGCTTTTATTTCTTTCTGGTATCATTTTCCTTCTTAAAAAGACTGCTCAATAGTACATTGGTCCTTATGCTCTTTTAAGCTCATTAAAACTAAGAGTGTTCAATGCGATGCACCATTTTACCATTTTATTGGGAGTTATCCCTGTTTTCATGGGATGTGAATGTTGAAGTTGCAATAGGTACTGTATATCAAGAGAATAGACATAAAACACCGCAATGATTTCTGGGGGATAGATATCATAAAAGGGTGGTTTCAGATGCCAGATATTTTTGTACAGTGACAGGGAAAGGTATCTCAGGAATTGACCCAAATCTTCACCCAAATCTCACAAGTCCTCCCCTTTCCAACTGAGAATGTAAGTTCCTCCAAGACAGGAGATGCTTGTTTTTTCATCTTCGTATCCTCAGCTCCTAACACACATTGTCTTACATAGTGTAGGCACTGAATATATGTTAGCTGAACTGAATTAAGTTAAAGATTTATATTTTTAGCTTAGGCCTAGAGGAGATAGCAAGGGCATGAAAATTCTAGTTGTTATAATATACTGGTAGAAAAAGAGTAGGTTTAAAATTTAAATATTCAACTTAAAATCCCAAGTAAACAAAACTCCAAAGGAATACATTGTGAACATAGTCAATCAATAACTACGTATTTATAATGTGCCTGCTGTGGGCTGGTCACTGGGCTAAGTGTTGGGGACAGACAGAAAAATAAAAGACATTCTCTGCTTTCAAGGAGCTCACCTTTCAATAGGTGAAGCAATATGAAACCAATTATGTACAGACCAGATATATGTATACAGGATAAATGGAAGGTAATTAAGAGATGGAAGACAGCATTGCTCTTATCTCTTATGTCTACCTATGTGGCAGTAGGCAGAAGGGAAGTCAATAAGGGGGTGATGCCCAATTCCTCCTCTTGCATCGGTGTCAGTAAGGCATCAGTGGCAATCAGGGCAGGGATAGAAGCCTCTGGATTACAAAGGCTTACTTCTCTGGGAAATAGCTTGAGCCCTGACAAAATGGCAACAGCCCACATTTGATGTGTTGGCTTATTCAACTTTGACATATTACCTCTGACTTCATTGATATGCCTACTTGTCAACTCCTTGGAGATCACCTCTTGGCATTTCCAGGCTCTGCCCCAGGACAAGGTAAACTTTCCTATGCCCCATGCAGGGATTTTCCTAATTACTGTCATGGGTTGGCTCTGCATTTGGGGGGTGGGGGTTGAGGAGAATGCATAACATCTATTCCTGCATGATGGTTTCCAGGAAGCTGTTCTTTTCACCTCTTTTTCTAGCAAGTTGGTGATTTCAGTCTTCAGATTTATAGATTTTCCACATGTAAGGTAAGAAGGAAAGCTGTGTTTCCTCAAGAAATCTGTTTCCCTGAACCTATCGTATTTCCTATCCATCTTTACCTCACCTTATTTTACCTCACTTTGCTCCACCTCAGGAATTACCAAAGTAGCCAGACAACGGTGGTTTATCTCCTAAATAACTGTATCTGAACTAAACTCTCTGTCCTTCAAAGCTTTTTGAAAAGGAGCATGCCAGGGACCAATGTGAGGAAATAGTGATGACCAGGGCAAGGATTTTGTTGTGTATCTTTTAAAGAGTCAAAGATCTGAATGTCTCTCACTTGGAATGAGTGGAACCACACCAGTGTCTGAGTATGGCATATATCTCAGACACCCTGAAATCTCTTCTCCAAGAGAACCTAATAAAATTACTTCTTCGACTCTCTATGGTCTATCTCTACACCTTTTGTCTGAATTAGTTCCTACTTCTGTACATGGAAACTCTACCCCAGTATGCTTGTTTACTTACTGTCCCCTGCATCTGAGCTATGCCAATAAAGTGATGGAATCCTAGGACATAGATTGTTAGAATTGGAAAGAATCTTAGACTAAAGAAGTTAGAATGTCAAAACTGTAAGAAACCTGACAGAATCATAGCATCATTGAATTAAAACTACAGGGGATCTTAGAAGCCCTGAAGTTCAAATCCCCTTTTTATAGATGAAAAAGGTTAAATATCTTGACATAGAGAAACAAAGCTAGTAAATGTCTGTGGCAGGATTTTAACTCAGGTCCTCCTGACTCCAAGACCAATGCTCTAAAAAAATAGAATGTTAGAACTGGAAGGAAGGGCTCTTAGAATGCAAAATATAAGAAACTGAAAGTGCCTAAGGAGTGATCTAATTTGATCTCTTTACTTTCTAGAAGAGGCAAATGGAATTAAGGCCCAGAGAGAGAAAGTAGAATAAGGTAATTGATTTGATATAAGAGATGAGGGCAAAGCCCAAGAAAAGTGTGAAGTTTTGAGCACAGGACATAGGGTGTATGGTAGTATGCTCATTGAAGTGATTCGTGACATCTAGTTATGCAAGAACTGGAGATTTATGGCTTGTATCCATTTGAGCTTTGCTTTGACTGTCTCATTTGCTGAAGAGCAGCAGGGATGACCTCATAGCTCATATATTAAAGCTTAAAATGTCAGCTTTTCCTGAGTCTAAATCTTATCAACAAACCATTTATCTTCCTAAGAAATCTCTCCAGATATAATCTCAATTTACACAACAGATGTGTCCCTAAAACATGTGCTCATATTTTTTTTTGTAAAACAAATCATAACAGATAGATTGTATTTTAATAAGAAATATACTTTGGTGGTGTGAATACTCATTGAACTTTGACTTAAAAAAGACATTATACCTAACAAATTGTCACTGTCAAATGCCTAAAGAGTTTTGAGGATGAGAAACTTGTTATTATGTTTTTAAATTTTATTTTAATAACAAATTTCCACATAAGTTTTCCAAAGTTATATGAACCATATTATCTCCCTCCCTTCTTCGCTCTCCCTCCCAGAGTTGAAAAGCAATTCACTCTGGGTTATGCATGTATTATCAATCAAAACATATTTTTATGTTATTCATTTTTGTAAGTAAAAATCTTATAAAACCCAATCTCAAATTAAAATTATTAAATTAAAAATATTTTAATCATATAAAAATATCCAAATCACTATTAATTGGAGAAACACAAATTTCACTGCATATAAATCTATCTGAGTTTTTTGTGATCATCTTGTTTGCCACTTGTTATGGCACAACAGTATTCCATTACAAGCACTATATTGTCCAGGAAATGACATTTTTCGGGTCAGAGCAATTGCAACTCAAGAAAGATTAATTCTTTTTTTTTTTTTATTCATTCATTCAACCATGGGATTAGTGAGTTGCCTACCTGTAACTGAGACTTCATCAAAGTTCTGTTTTAGCATTCTGGGTCTAGGCAGAGAAGAGATACAAAACAATTTAATTTTCTCCTTTCATCCAATTAGCCTAAAGAAAAGAAAAATATTTCTCCCTCTCATATGAGTTTTTGAGTCATTTCCTTCCCCAGTAAAGTTTAAACCCATAGGAGAATGTTCTCATTTGCGAATGTGAGGGAAGGCAATTGAGAATCACTCCACTACTAACTCGATTTCCTCTATTTATTGCCTTGCTATTCTCTTTCAATTATATACTTTTCTATTTTATTTAGCATTCCTGCTTGGTTTATGAATAGAATGTGCACTAGAATTGGAGCTCAAGTCATGTTTGAATGCTTATGAGGTAAGAATTCCAATTAGTTTCAAATCTCTAAGAAAAGAGATTTGTAAAATGCAATGGCTAACATACAGAGGTTTGGGGAATAAGAAATGACAGACTTCTATTGGAGAAAGGAGAAGAGAAGGTGTTTCATGGAGTGAGATAGCCCTGGTATCCCAGAACTAAGGAGTCCCAGTAGAATGCTGATGATGCTGGAGCCAGCCAAACCATCTTCGGGCCTTTCTCAGAACTAGTGGTGAGGTGATTTAAAAAGACTGAATCTTTTCCCTGTCAATTCAACCACAGAGGGAAGACAGTTTCCTTACTCCTCTGTACATTTTCCAAGGATTTTTTCCTTTTGTTGTCAGTCTGTGATTCTATATGAAATAATAAACATTTATATATTGGAGGTGAGGATTATTATATTGTTTTATTTACCTTATAACATCTCATTATTCTATATCAGTTGAATGTTTTACTGTTCTATTTATTGTTCTTACCTAATATTTCAGGAAGTTGTATACTGAAATGGAAGATATATTATTTCTACAATTTCTACAATTATAATTATTGCCCAACACCACTCATTGAACCCAGTAGTGAAAAACTACAAAACCAATTAGAACCCTTTGTTCCATTAGATTCTAACCAAGTATATGGCTTGTCAAGATCGTTTTGATTCTTGCTCTTCTTATTCAATATGTTAGTTAATCCTCCCATTTTATGCCTTATGAAATAATGAATTTTTTATGCTCACAGTGAACTACCTCTATGTTAGAAATGTTATTATTTTTCAATGATTCATCTTTTAGAACCCAAGTGTTATTTGCCTCGATGACCTGCTTTAGGAATGGACTTTATGGAAAGACAATTTGTATTTTGGTGGAGAATGGATAGTATTATTATGGAAAGAATTCGTGCTCTTTTTTTCAGAGATCTCTCAATATGCCATCTGACTTATTAGAGGTCATAGCCATACATATTTCATATATACATAGAAGAAATTTTTTTTGTTGTTGTTGTCACAATCAAATGGAAAGAGTTGCCCATGGGCTAAAGAATGACTTTCAGGCTATCCAGAAGCCCTGAAAACTTGTCATTTTCATAACCATGAACCCAGTTGGACATTGTATAGCTGTGACTCTTTTTCTTTGAATCAATGCTTAATTAAATTCAGTTGTAAAATATTTATTAAGCATTTTGTACAGGGCCCTGTTCTGAGTACATATAATACCCCCCAAAAAATAAGTTAAAACAGTCCAGTTTTTCAGGGAGCTCAGAATTTACTGAGAGATACAACAAGTATACACTATACAAACACAATTAAAATAAGGTAATCTGAGAAAGGAGAGAGCTTTAATAATTATTGGTAGAAATGGGGAAAAAATTCCATGGAGAAGGTGATAACAGAATTAGGTACTGAATGAAGACAGCTAATCTGAGAAGCAGAAGTGAGAAAAGGGGAGTCTGTAGGAGAGAACCTGCCTGATGGCTGAGTTTGGGGAATAGTTAATCCTCCAATGGCACTGGAATACATAGTGGAGTAGAATTCATGGAGGAAATGTGGCTGGAGAAGTCTGTTAGAATTGTCTTGTGAAGAACTTTAAATCATAGGATAAGTTTTCCTAAAGATCAGATGGAGCCTGGATGCTAAGATGAGAAGGAACTGAACCACTTCTACTTTTCTAGGACTATAGGTTGGGAAACAAGGTCCTCACACAAACTTCCTGCTCCTCAGGTTTTCACTGCTTACCCAAAATGGCTCCTTCTATTATTTGCCCAAAGGGGCAATTTTCTGGCAAAGATTGAGAAATGCTAAAAGTGACTCTTTATGGAGGTCAGCATAATGAATACTTTACTAGGCAGAATAATAAGTTAAGGAACAGGGGATGGATTGTTTTTAGGACAGAAACTTATGAAGATAAAGGCATGGAGAGGGTTGTGATCTGTCCTGGCAGAGGGAAGATCCATACAGATGAAATAAAAGTTTCGTAAAACCATAAAATGGTTTATGGAATCTTAGAATTTGAGGGACCTCAAAAGACTTCTAGTCTAGCCTCCCTTCTCCATTTGATGAAGGAATTTTGTCTATAATATCAATTGATCAAACACATCATAAGGATCTATTAAGCATTTTTATGTATTAATAATAGTTCTCTGCACACAAAAACAAAATTAAAACAGCTCCTGCCCTCATGTTGTTTATATTCTAACATCCTGTACAAATAATGATCTAGCCTCTGCTTTAATATTTCCAAAGATAGGGAATTCTCATTGGATAAAGGTTTAGATTCCATCATTGCACAGATCTGAGCTAAAATATGTTCTAGAGCATCATTTCACCTATTAGATCTAATCTCCCAAAGAAAATATGCAATCAGTCATGCAATCTGGCCACTTAAAAATATAGCACTTCCCATTACCTTAGTTGTATTGTATATATTGTATACACAATTTAGTTGTATTGTTGTATTGTATTGTACTGTGGAGGACAAAGTGGAAGACAGGATAACCCCTAGAGAAGAAATAAAGGGTAAAATCTTTGGTGGAGAATTAAATGGGCAGTGGAGAATGCACTAAGCTTGGAGTCAAAGGTCTTTCATTTTAATTTTGGTTCTTCCCCCTTTATACCTATGCGACCTTGACAAGTCACTTAACCAATCTAGGCCTCAATTTCCTCATCTGTAAGCTTAGGGCAAAAATATGATTTCTAAGACCCTTTCCAGCTCTATGATAACTATTATTTTTATCCTTAGCAGTGGCAGTAAATAATGTCCAAGAAACCTAGCCAGGCAAAAAGACAACTCATTTAATCACAAAAGTGGTGATTGTGGTGGGGATGGAAAGGGGTAGGGAGTATGGAAACAGTCACTGATTAGATTTCTGCATTCAGCAGTGCCAAGTCTCTGGAAAATGAAGAAATAAATAGGCTCCCACAACCTCAGGAAACAGCCTTGCTTTTTACTCCATTCCCATTTGATTCTGCAGCAGTCTTTGACTTTCCACATTGCCTCCTACATGGGCTGAATTTGGAATTCAAATAGGTAAGAAAAACTTTGGTGTCCTTCTAATACTGCAACTAGCTCAGTGCTTGCCCTGACCCAGAATGGTCTAGGTAACTTCTATGCATCTATACCCACTTTCTACTTTATTCACATAAATGAAACACAAACCTGAAGCTCTGTCAGGACTCCTAGAAGCCTTCAGCACTGTAAGCTAAGAACAGCACCTTCTGATGAAAATGAAAGGAAAGCTGAAGCAAGCTTAACAGGCATAATTCAAATAGCTAAGGGCTTCTTGCCAAATCTTTCAAAGTCTCTGTATCCTCTGCAGTACAACACTTTAAAACATGTGCTCTAAGAGTCTGCCTTTGACCCACCTTTACTTTCACTACTCTCCACAGTATCATCCATTCCCAAGACTTAAGCTATCCCCTCTATGTAAGTGATTGTGATTGATATCCCCAACTCTGACAGTTCTTTGAGCTTCAGACTTACCTCTCCACCAATCCACAGGACAATCTCAGATTGATGTGCCATCTGAACCTAAAATTCAACAAATTCCAAACTAAAGTGGATCTGGTATCTTTTTCACTTGGCCTTCTGACACCTTATTTCTTTTGGGACAGCCACATTCGTTCAGTTGCTTATATTTGAAAGCCTTGGGTTATGAATTCAAAAGTCTAGAGTCCCATGGACATCAAGAAGATCACATTAATCAATACTTAAGGAAAATAATTCATAATATTCACTGGAAGGTCAAATACTAATTCTGAAACTCAAATACTTGGACATATAATGAGAAGACAGGACTCATTGGAAAAGATCCTGAAGCTGGGAGAGATGAAAGGCAAAAGGAAAAGTGGACAGCAGAGTATGAGATGGATAGATTATGTCATGGAAACAACAAACCTGAACTTGAACAGACGTTGGGAGTTTGTGGAGATAGAAGGGTCTGCCATACTATGGCCTATGAGTCACGGATAGTCAGAAATGAACGAATGACTGAGCAACCACAAAAATTAGAGCAGTAATGAATTTTACCTTCTAGTTTAGCCCGGTCATTTTATAGATCAAGAAACTGAGAATCGGAGTGGTTATATTTTGCCCAATGTCACATAGTAAATATTATAGCTGGGATTAGAATCCAGGCCATAGAATCACAAATCTAAAGCAGGAAGTTGAACTCAGAAACTATTTAGTTCAATATCCTCATTTTACAGATGAAGAAACTGAAATTTGTGGTTCAGCTACTGATCACACTGAATTAAGATCAGTCAGGTATTTACTATAAAAGGTATGACTTGAACTTATGTTTTTTGACTATACAATTCTCTCCACTGTATAGCCCCTTAGATTTTGTATTTTTTTCTCTCCTATATTATTATATACAAGCTGTCAATTTTTTTCAGTCCAAACTCCATCATGTTCCTTGCAACTTTCCATGCTCCAACCTCATTACAGTTCACCTAAATTCCTCCATTAGCACCCTAGAAGGATTCCATCTTGGTTTTTTCAATCCTTTTCCTACCCATTCTTCATATTAGTGCTCTATTAATTTCCCTCATGATCCAATTTGATCATTCTACTCCTTTGCTCAAGGAGTGAAGTAAATACTAGCTTTTGAATCAGAAAATCTATTTACAAATACCCCCTCTTAGGGCTATTTGTATAGCTTCAAGTAAGTCCTTTAACTTCCCTGGGCTTCAGTTTCCTAATCTACAAAATGAATGTTGGACTAGACAGTCTTTGCATTTCCTTTCCTCTTTATAGTCTATTGGCTAAAGGATAAAACCCCAATGTATTTGCCTAATTCTAGGTTCTTTATGTTACAGAACTCTATGTTTCTAGATTTATTTCATATTAATATCAACTCAGACTGCCCCCAAACATCCCTGGCACAATCCAATTACCCAGCCTTTATTATTTCTGTTATTTATTATTCAAATGACTAGGTGTTTTTTTTTTTTTGTTTTTTTTTTTGTGCCAAGTGTTTTGTGCCAAGCCTTGTGTTAGATCCTAGGGATGCAAAGATAAAAAGGATGGAACCCTTGCCCTAAAGGTGCTCACATTTTAACAAGGAATCCCTAGAATCTCCTCCTCCTTTGTCTGCTGAACCCTTAAACATGTTTTCAATAATTCAAATGCCAAGTCCTCTTGTAAGGCTTTTCATATCTATTTTCTTCTATCATAGTGATAAATAAAATCTCAAAATACCATTTTATTCTGCTCCTCTCCAATGTACATATGTAATGCTGAATATTATGATTATCTGGTTTTCTGTTTTATTCTCTTACTGGACTCTAACCTCTGAAAAGGCAACATAAATCAGTGAAGAAAAGACTGTGATTGAGATCGGATCCCAGTTAGTGACCTTAGGTAAGTCAGTTCACCATTCCAAGTCATAGGATCATAGGTCAAGAACTATAAGATACTTCAAATACCATCTGAGCTAATTGCTATTGGTGGCTAGATAGTATAGAGGCTAAAGCTCTGGGTATGGAGTAAGGAAGACCTGAGTTCAGATCCAGCCTCAGACTTAAATAACTACATGACCCTGGTCAAGTTACTTAATTACTGTGTGCCTTAGTTTCCTCAGATATAAAATGGGGATAATCACATTACCTCCATCAAAGAGTTGTTGTAAAGGTCAATGAAATAATATTTGTAAAGTACTTAGTACAATGTCTATGACATAGTACTTGGAATATAAATGTTTATTCCCTTGCCATCTAGTTACTTATCTATAAAATGAAAAGGTTAAACCAGAAGTCTAGACCCATGATAAAGAAAAAGGATAAGTTGAACATATATCTCTTTTTTCCTCTTCTTCCCTTTCCATTTTCTCTTTCACTCTTTCCTTTCTCCACCAAACAGGACAAAGACAGCAAGGAATTGTGAGAATCATAGGAATGACATTTTAACTTTGGCATTGCCAGGGTGGGTGATTGTTTAGGTAAAGATAATAGGTATATAGCTTTTCTTAAACACCTTTCCCTTAGGAAATCTTTATCCCTTCCCCTTTGTCCTTTTAAATCCACTCCAAACACACATTTCATTAATCTGCATCCCCAAAGGCTATCCACAGTCTTCTATTCCCCATTGCCAGTTCTTTCCTCCAAAATCTCCTCCCTCTTTTGTGGTTCAGGATAAAATACTGATTCCTGTTGGAACTGATCTCCTTTGTCTTTTTAATGAATTATCCTAATATTGATTTTACATAAAAGAACCAGTTGTCCCTAGTCTGAGTTAGCAGGAGAGCCATATGGAGTATTATATAGTTGTTTTCCCTTAAGATTGACTTGACTGATAAAAAAACTGGCATTATTTTAAAGAGCAAAAGCATTGCAAAACTACTTCAGTCAGAAGAGGTGATGGTGCTCTAGTGGAAAGTACTGACTTTAGAGTTGGGAAGACCTGGGTTTGAATCTTGACTCACATATTTAGTAGCTCTATTGATACGGGGATATAGGTTCCCTCCTAGTCACCCCAAACTCCAGAAGTGTTCCTGGTCTAAAGGGACTCAAGAAATTCCTTTATGATCCCTAAGAGGAATATCACTCTTGGACTTTCCCCAAGATCTTCAATTAACATAGATATGCATCTGCCAGTTCCACTTTGATAGGCATTGGGTGACACCTAATCCAAATATCCCTTGAATTCCACAGATAATTCCTTATCTCTCCCAACCCAATGAATTACCTCATTCCTGATTCACCCCATCCTCCCTTTCTTATCCTGTAACCCCTTTCTTATCCTGTAACCCCTTTTGTCAAAGTGGTATAAAAGACCTGGAACCCATTTCCTTAGGGAGGCAGTGTTCCACCTGCACACTGTCTCCCAGTATTCAACAATTACCCCCAAATTAATCAACTTCTCTTTATTTTTAAGCAATGTTTTGAAGTCTTGAATTCTTGCAAAGGGCAACCTGTCCCAAACCTAGAGGTTTCACCTCAAAACTCACCCATAACACTATGACAATAGGCACTGAAGTCCTTCCAACCTCAGTTTCCTTATTTATAAAAAAGTGGTTTTGAATTGCAGTTTGGCCACATCTTGTTCCACCCTGGAACAATCATTAAACTTACAAGTCCTCAGTTTTCTCACTTCTAAAATGAAAGAGTCGAATAAGATATTTTATAGAGTCCTTTCCTGGTCTAAAACTATGAGTGTGTGTTCATAAAATGGGAGTAATTTCTAGGCAAATAGGTGGAAGAAGTGTGGGGAATAAGAAGAATTAATGCGTTCTTCTCCATCCAATGCCCTTTCAGGAATGAAAATCTATTTAGGCTTTTAGAATAAGACCTCAGGAACATTTCATTATTGCCACAGGCCCAGTGAGTTAGGATATCTCCTATTTCACTTCAAAGGTGAAAGCTATTTGACTACCCTACCCCACTATCTCCCCATACTTTTAAGAGCTAAAGGACATGGCTACCTCCCCAGAACCTTACCTCTCCTTGGTGGAAGCTTGTGATGAACTCATACTATATATCATCTTGCTGTTTTCTGATTTAGACTTCATACCTAGATTGTAAGTCTTGGCCCCCAGACAATGGGGTGTCAAACAGAGTGGTGAGGGAGTCTTGCAGTAGGAACATATATAATGTTTGTATCTGTACCCACACAAGGGCAATTACCATTAGGGCATTTTTCCCTTTCCCATAAGAAAGAATAAAGGTCTGCTTCTTTTACTCTCATTATCTGAGTCCAAGTTTGTAATTTGAGTAGGGGGTTGTATTTTTATTCCACTCAGGAGTGTTGAACCTGGGGTCAAGAAGAGGAGTTCAAATCCACCCTCAGATGCTTACCAGCTGTGTAATCCTGGACATTTTGCTTAACCTCTATCTACTTCAATTTCCTCAACCACAAAATGGGGATAATAATAGTAACTACCTCTCAGTGTGATGGTAAGGATAAAATAAGATGATATTTGTTTTGCAAACCTCAAAGCAACATGTAAATACTAGCTATCATCATCATTATCATGATGTCACCTTAAGTATCTACTTCTTTAAGTGGCAGTTCTGAAGTTTCTATCAGATGTGTATGAAGCTCTTTGTAGACCTCACGTTGCTATCTAAATACAATTATTATTGGTTTTTCCAGTAGATTTCCTTTGCTCCAAAGGGTTACTCAAAGATAGATTTTTATTGTATTAGAATAATACTAATTAATGATATAGTCATATAAATTTGTTGGTATTTTTTTTTTTTTGCTCCAGACGTGATTTTATTGGCTTGAGGGAACTACTAGAATAGAAACCCTTTATTGATGTAGTAAACTCATTTATAACTAAGAGAGTTGCTCCTGATTTTGAGAGGTTAAGGTACATGTTACATGGATAACATGGCCACACAACTAGCATGTTAATGTATTAATTTCATCAAATTATATAATCAGATAATATAGTGTGGTGAAATACATGCATCTGGGCGTAGCCACATTGGGCATTTCATAGCTACTGAAAGAATAAACAACCCCTAACTTCCAGCACATAATGGGTCAAAGAGGAAAACTTCTTTTCATTACTTGGCTGAGCTCTCTCCAAGTTGAAGCAGCATTTTAACTATATGAATTGATTAGGATTTTAGCTGCCTTATGGCCCAGGGGTCTTAGAAGAGATAGAACACTGACTCAGGTAAATTCCCTAACTAAGCATTCATATAAATAAAAGAAAAAATACAATGATATACTATTTCTTATTACTACATGATGATGAGCAGGTCAAGTGCTTTGATGATACTAATTCTGTGAGGTGATAGTGTTAATATTATTCCCATTTTATAGGTGTACAAGTTTTCTCAAAGCTTAAGATAGGTATTAGATAGGCTAAGAGATGCAGTCAAGACTACATGGCTAGTAAAGACTAGAGTCAGGCTTTAAATAATCCATATTTCTTAATTTCAAATTCAATTTTTTCTCACTCTACCATGGTGACTTGATGGACTCTCCCCACTTCTCCCCAAACACCATCCACAATCTTGTTATCATAAACTCCTTGAAGGCAATGATTTTTGTCTTATATTCTCTGCACCTAGCACCAAGTGGGGCACACAAGAGGAACTTAACAAATTTTTACTGAATTGAATTGAATCACACCACACAGGTGGGGTTGTTGCAAAACTTCTACAGAAAAATGCATTAACATGCTCCAAATAATCAAAATGAGTTACTAGGAATAGTGCTGCTGTGAGTCAGTCCTTTAAGTGATTGTGGGTTCTTTACTCTGCCAAAGTTTCTAGATTTCATTCTTTCCAAGAACTCAGGATATGAATGTCCATGGAGAATGTGATTCTAAGACTTTGGTACCATCAGTGAATTAATAATAAAAGTTTTTTTGTAACTAGGATTGTACTTAAGTGTCTATATGGTTATGTGAATGAGTAAAATGTAAAAATCCATCAGCTACAAGCCACAAATCAGTATTACATTTTACTTTTTTTTCTTGCTTGCTTTTCTGTCATATATTTTTATCTCCTCCACTAAGATATAAACTCCTTGAAGATGAGAGTTGTGCCACCTTTATCTTTGTCTTCCCCCCATACTTAATGAGGCTTTACTTATATTCAGTATTCAATATAATTTTGTAGAACTAATTGATTAATGATTGTTGGATGAGTGCATTGGAAATGGGTTTCCTCTATCCCTAAAGTCCATAATTTATAAAACTATGATACTTAAGGGAAGATGGCAAAGAGGAATACATTCTTGGGATACTTCTCAAAACAGTGTTAGAAATTCTTAAAAGAGGCAAAACTGTCAGAAATTTTTCACAACAAAATAAAAACCACCCAAACAATGAAACTGAAAAAATCTTCCATTACAGTGAAAAAATAACATCGACTAGGGAAGCACAAACAAAATTATCTAAAATGAGATATGTTAAAATAGCATTGACAATTATATTAGGAACAATGCAAGAAATTTCTAAAGAGACAATTAAATGGATAATAACTATACTCAGGGAATTAAAGGAAGAAATGAAAATAGGAAGGGGAAATCACAAGAGGAATTAAAAGAGGATCTAAGTAAAGTCAAAGAATCAAGAAAACATTTCTCAAATACTAGAGAATTGAGTCAAATTTATAAGAATACAAGTCATTTGCCAATTAATAAATGGTCAAAGGATATGAACAGGCAGTTTTCAGATAAAGAAATCAAAGCTATCTTTAGTTATATAAAAATGATCTGAGGTACCACCTCACACCTATCAAATTGGTTAATATGACAGAAAAAGAAAATGTCAAATGCTGGAAGAGGTTATAGAAAAATAGAGAAACTAATGTCCTTTTGGTGGAGGACTGAAAGGCTATAAAATTATACATACTGAATAACCTAATACCAGTACTATATATGCATCCCAAAGAAATCTAAGAAAAAGGAAAATGATTGATATGCACAAAATATTTATAGGAACCCTTTTTATGGTGGCAAAAAATAGAAATCAAGGGGATACCTATCAATAGGAGAATAGACAAACAAGTTGTGGTATATATGATTGTGATAGAATAATTATACTCTAAGAAATAATGAGCAGGATAAGTTCAGAAAAACTTGGAAGACTTAAATGAATTGATGAAAAGTGAAATGATCTGGACCAAGAGAATATATAGTATAGAATGTATAGTATAAACATAGTTGTAGCAATATTATTTGATGATAAATTGGCTATTCTGAGTCATTATAATTAACCAAGACAATTCTGAAGAACTTTTGATGAAAAAATGCTTTCCTTTCCAGAGAAAGAACTGATAGAATCTGAATGTAGATCAAGGCATACTTTTAAAACTTTATTTTTAAATTTTTCTTTATTTTTAATTTATGTTTTCTTTTGCAAAATGGCTAATATGGATATGCTTTGTAGGACTTCACATGTATAATCTATCTCAAATTGCTTGCTCTTTCAAAGACGGGAGAAGGTAGAGAGGAAAAAAGAATTTAGAACTCCCAATTTAAAAATTAATATTAAAAATTTTACATGTAATGGAGAAATAAATAAAATTAAAAAGAAACAGAGAGATAGATGGTATGACATGGTAGACAAAGCTCTGAACATGGAGTACAAAGACTGAGATTCAAATCTCATTTTAGGCACTTAATGGTAGGAACCTGTGACACTCATTTCACCTGTTTTAGCTTTCGTAAATTAGGATAAAATATTATATTTTTATAGGAGATGAGGATTAAATAAGACAATATATATAAAGTGCATTGAAATCCTTAAAGCAATATATGGATGCAGGTATTATCAGTGAAAAAGTGATGATGAAACTTTGGAGTTTGGAAATGAGCATGGAAAATATGAAAATAACAATAGAAGCACATAAAATATAATTAAAGTGGTAGAGGGCAGAATAAATACATATTTGAGACAGACAAAGTCTCATAAAGTTATTGTGCTGGAAACACCTTCTGAGATAAAACAAATTAAATGTCACATTTGGAGGACAGATCAAGAAGATGAAAAAACTTCAATAGTCCTTGAAAATATTGAATAAAATAATCTTAACAAAATATTTCAGGAAATTTTATATGAAAACTTTTTAAACATCAAAAATATATCACATATTATGGGTGGAAAGAATTCTACTTGCAAATCCAAAACTCATTCAAGCATATTATTATTAAACTCCAAAATTACAATAAAAAAAACAAATATCCCAAACCTTTAATCTACAAACATGAAAATCAAAAGACCTTAGAATCATAAATTTTGATAGTAATGGGGTTTAAAAGTCACCTAGTTCAACCTTTTCATTTGACAGAAAGACATTACTTATCAAAAAAATATCAATTTCTGTCTTACAGGATTTGTCAATAGAATTAAAATTACTGAAAGGACCTGCAATATGACATGCATAACATTAAGAACAAACAAACAAATACCTAGCACTCCCAGGATAGTTTCCCATCAAATCTAAGTATTTTTTTAGAATATCAAATATACCCTTTCAGAAACAAGATGACATTAAAGAATTCACAGAAAGGGGGGAAAATGCAAGTTAGAATAGCTTTTGGAGTAAACTTAAGTAACAAATGCATTCAAGTTGTCCTCAGAGAATCCCAAAAGAAGAAAATATGTTGTCTTCTTTGAATCCACTTTGAATTGAAATCTGTAAGTCTAATTAAAATGATTAAGCAGAAAGCAGTTAGAAAGATAATTGCTTTTATATATGGCTTAAGTGATATTTTGGCTCTTTTGTGTGTTAAGCCCAAGACATACTCAGCCAGTAGGCAAAATGGAAAAAAAAAGTAGATTTTTTTTTTTATCTATTCGTCTCCTCAGTGGAAATTCTTTCAGATCTGCTTGATTTGGAGGTTGAGATGAGTAAAATTCCTTTCAATAATTATCATTCCTTTGGAAATTAGTGCAGAGTCATACAGATTACAGTGGAAATTTTCCTTTGCAAGTTAGAGGAGACAGTAGCACAGGCAAAGCTCATGACCTTTGTCCTGCAATCCAGAAGCTAAATCTAATTTGCTGCCCTCTTTATAATAATATGGAGGAATCAAGATTCATAGCTAGAAGAGATGTTAAAGATGATCATTTCGAAAACTTTTATCTAATGGAAAATGAAACTGAGGTTTAAAAATTTCCTCTAAGATTCCACAGACTGTTAAAGAGAAGGAGCTTGAACCCATGTCCTGATCCCAAAATCCAGAGCACTTTTCACTCTACCTTGCTGCCTACTTTATAGACTTTTGTAAGATATGAATAGACTCTAAAGAGAATGAAACCCTCTATAAACTGCAAGTTAGGATAAGAAGAGAGAGGCAGGCAAAGGAGATAACAGTTGCCACTGGGGAAGGAGATAGATTCCAAATAAAAGCTGTGAGTCTTCACCTTTGTGTTCCCAACAGAAGTGAGATAATAGCAAGGAGCTCTTGTTTCTGCTGTTTTTAATAATGTATGTAGATAGCTAACGAATCTGCTATTTTCACGCTTTTAATTGCCAGAGTGTTCTTCCATATCCCTAAGGCGTTCTTTGCCCAGCCTGATAAATTATTGTTTCTTTCTCTTTCCTTTCTGAGAAGTTTAAAATTTATAAAATCTCATAGAATATTAAATAATGGAAAGCAGGAGGAAGAAGGGGCAGAGAAAAGGAGGTTAGAGCAAAGAGTAAGAAAAAAGAAGCTTGAGAGGTAAAAGATATGTAGGTGAACATAAGGGGGGATGAGATTTAAAGAGTTTTAAAGAAAAACAAGGAGAAGAAAGATGAATGTGTATGGGGAGTATAAAATGGCAAAAAAGTGGGGAAGAGAATGAACTTGAGGAAGAAAAGAGTAGAAGAAAAAAGAGATGCAGGGATGAGTGGAAAAAATGAAACGCAGCAACAGAATCAGTTGTGACCAGTTTTTCCTTTTCCCCACAGACTAGTTTCAAATCCCTATCAACTTTGCTTAGATGATAGAATGATAGATATAAATCTGAAAGGGAATTTAGAGGCCATATAGTCCTGCCCTGTCATTATATAGCTAAGTAACTGTGGCCCAGAGAAGTTAAATGATTTGCTCAAGGTCATGCAGCTGATAGTGACCAGGTAAGATGGTGTCATCTCAGCTCTAAGGAATTAACTAGAAGAATGAAGAGCAGCCATATGTCTCCTTTATTAATTGTTAATACCTTCAAATGGCTTTAGTTACCTTCTCTAAATTCTACAGTTTCTTAGGAATTCATCCAAGTCTAGTCCCTTTAAAGTAGTACTGTTGAACTCAAATAGAAATGGAGCCCACTAAACCATATATAATGATACCTGCTAGCTGCATATTGATTTAGTTTTAAAACATAATATAATCTGTTTTTTGTATGTTTATTTTGTTAAATATTTTTCAATCGCATTTAATCTGGTTTAGGCTACACTCAGAAGTGCCTTGACTTCATGTGTCCTATTTGATACCTTTGCCTTAGAGCATGTCCAAAATGCCATGCCTGGTATAGAGGATACATAGAGGATTGGGGAATGTGTTTGTGACATATGTAAGACAGATGCTCTCCTCCTGTCCCCCTCCTTCAGAGCATGTTCAAGTACCCTTTGACTATTTCTTGTAGGCTTTGTCCCAATGAACCTTTTAATCAGTTAAGTTGAACTTGGGTGTACATGCAAAAGGCATAAGGGAATGCATTATTGATTTCTTCCCTTTGGGGTGAGAAAATCAATAACTTTTCTGAGCTATTAAACCCTTTCTTCTACCTGGTCACCATATGGATGTGAATACATGGCATTTCTGTTTCTTTTGTCTCTTGAGTTTATTCTTTCCTGATATTGGGTGAATGAGTATCTGGAGACAGAACAGACTAAGTTATGGAACTGTGATCTTCAACAGATTGAAGGCATCACCAGGGGTTCAGTGACTGGAATCAGAAGAGTTTAGCAGTAGCCTCAATAGCTCTAACCTATTTGAACTGTCCCAGCAGAAAAGTACCCAAATTGAGTGAGGAATATTGCCCATCTACTATGCCACACCCAGAAGGGAATCAGTAGAGAGCCTACAAAGAAAGAAAAGGACTCCCAAAGCTAGGAGGTACTCCCTCTCATAAACTGGCAGGTAGCAGCTACTTTAAATTTGAGTCCACTTTC
Source organism: Gracilinanus agilis (assembly GCF_016433145.1). Classification (NCBI taxonomy): domain Eukaryota; kingdom Metazoa; phylum Chordata; class Mammalia; order Didelphimorphia; family Didelphidae; genus Gracilinanus; species Gracilinanus agilis. The sequence goes on along the minus strand of NC_058131.1, from coordinate 361,985,682 downwards.
CCCAGAGATTGAATGAGTATCCTGAGGGAACAATATGCTTCTTGGTTTAGTTAGAGGGAGTTTGTTGTGCTTTGGTCCTTGCTTACCTTCTCTATAAACACAATGTTGTAGAAGTAAGGTCTTAGTTAATCAGCTGATATTGGGGAAGTATAAGCCATTTAAAGCAGCTAGGTGGTGCAATGGATATAACACTAGTCCTGGAGTTAGGAAGACTCATCTTTGTCAATTCAAATCTGGCCTCAAACACTACTACCTGTGTTGAACTTGGGGGTATTCCTGTTTGCCTCAATTTCCTCATCTGTAAAATGAGCTGGAGAAGGAAAGGGCAAACCACTCTGTATCTGTGCCAAGAAATGGCCAAAATGAGGTAAAAAAGAATTGAAAAATCATGTAATTTTAAAGCTCTTTAAATGACATTGGGAAGAGAAGGACACCATATGGGGGCTTATAAGTGATAGTTATAAGGTTTTAAGGTTTACAAAACAATTTACAAACATTAACTTATTTTATCCTCACAACAACCCTGGGATGTTGGTGCTGTTGATTTTTTCCATTTTGCAGCTGAGGGAAATGAGATGGACAATAGTTATGTGACTTGCCCAAAATCTAAGTTTCTGGGGCTAAATTTAAACTTGGATCTTCCTAATTCTACATCAAGTTTATAAGGAAAATACTGCTATGGCTGAGGGTAACTCCTTGAGCCTGAAGGAAAGAAGTTGTAGCTGTTCTCTGAGGACTCAACCTGACAATATAACTCATATTTGGAGAGTGAGTCCAGACACTGTTCTATACAAATAAAAACATTAACAATATTTGATATTTATATAGCATTTATAGTTTAAAAAGGAGAGAGAGGATTTAATGTAGAGCATATTCTTGGAATATCAAGACACCTCTGTGAGACTCAGAATTTTATACCTAAAAGCCAGCGTTTTGATCATCTAGCCCAGTATCCCCTCCCTGTTTTATACATCAGGCCATTGAAGCTCAGAAAAGTCATGGCAGAGCTGGGTCTCATTTTCCTTTTTCAAAACTTGTACTCATATTGGACCACCCACTGCAGCGCCAACATTCCCAGGTAAAAGAAAGTGGTGCCCTAGGAACTGACCCAGCAAAGTCTAATATGTCATTTCTCCTCCATCTGAGTGATATTGCAACAATAAATGTGGAAATGGAAGATGAGAGGACACATTTATAGGCAGAGAGAAAAATGGAAGATGATAGAAAAAAGTTTAATCTTCTAAAATAGAACTCTTTGGTTGTGAAACTGAGAATCACAACATTTAAAGCAGTTTAGTATGAAACATTTTAAAACAGAATCTTAAATAAAAAGCTGGACGATAGCAAGCATACTCTGGGTTCCATCTGGGAAGATATTTTTATTATTTTTTTGGCCTGGTCCTATGATTTCATTTTTGCAAGAAATTCTCAGTAAGGAGACTCTTTTTTATCAATGTAAATCAGCAACCATTCTAAATTTCTAGTCTTAGTAGAGAGCTGGCCTTGAAATCAGCAAGACTGAAGTTCAAGTGCCCATTTTGGACACATACTGATTGCATGACCTTAGAGAAGTCAGTGTTTGTGATGAGCCAAGCAACTCTCTAAGACTAGAAACTTAGTAATATTTTATTTTTTTCCCAGTTACATGTAAAATGTTTAACACTCATTTAAAAATTTTTTTGAGTTCCAAATTCTTTTGCTCTCTCTCCTTCCCCCTCCTCAAAATGGAAAGCAATTTGATATAAATAATGCATATGTGATCATGCAAAATATATTTCCATATTAGTTATGTTGTGAAAGAAAACACAGAACCAAAAAAAACAGAGTGAAAAATATGCTTCTATCTACATTCAGATTCTATCAGTTCTTTCTCTGGAGGTAGATGCATTAGGACTAGAAATTTAGAATGAGTGCTGAATCTCAGATGGATAATACAAAGAATAACAGGAAGTCATACTTCATCTTTTTAGCTGAGGTATAATGCCTCTCTTGAAACTTCTGTAGAATCCTTTTGGTTTCCTCTATCCTGCTGATGCAAAACTCCAAAACAGAACATACCGTGAGGGAAAGATGTGACTTAGTTGAATTTGGAGTCTGAAATGGTGAGTTTAAATCTGTACTGTTAAATGCTATTGGTAAGACCCTTGGAAAGATAATCTTTTTAGACCTCAGTTACCTCCTCTGTGAAATAAGATTAGTATTAGATGTCCTCAAAGGACTCCCAGCTCTAACTTTCTTTGGTTATAAGAGTTTGGAAAACTTACTAAAAGGTACAAGTGAGAGGCAGACTAGACAAGCTTCCTGAATTATCTTAATGAATTCCAATAAAATGTTTCAGTTGTGAAACAGGGAGAAAAATGGAATTGGCAGTTCAGATGGCATAATCAAGTAGCTTCACAAAGAAGACTCTGGGAAATGGTAGAATCTGTTAAAGATTTTTTTATTAAAACATAGTATTAAATGTTTGAAGGAAGGCCCCCAAAACATTAATAATAAGAAATGCAACTCAAAACAACTTTATCTCATAGCTCCCAAAATTGCAAAGGTTGTGGAATAATCAGTATTGGAGGTGGTGTAGAAAGATGCTCACATTAATACAGTTTTGGTAGAACTTTGAATTGGTCCAACTATTCTGCATGGCAATTTATAATTAAATAAAAAATGTATCCATAAAATGTTCATATAGTTGACTGAGGGATTCAATTGTTAAGAATATATCTTAATATAGTCATTGCCAAAAAAAAAAGGCCTTCTATGCACCATACTTTTGTAGTAGCAAACATTTGGAAACAAAATAGATGTCCAATAATTGGAGAATGGCTAAACAAGTTATAGTACATAAATATAATGGAATGTTAATGGACTTTAAAAAATGAAAAATATAATTAATACCGAAAAGCATTGGAAGACTTTTATGAATTGATGCAAGATGAAGTAATCAGGACTAAGAAAGCAATATGCACAATGTAAATGGAAAGAACAACAAATAACAAGGAACTAGAAATAAAATCCTATGAAATGATAATGGCCAGGCTCAACCCCATATAAAGATAGAAGAAAATGCTTCCTTATACTTTTTGGTAGAAAACACTAAAGATATCAAACTTTTTGATGTGTTGGTTAGTTTTACTAAATAGCTTTTTTTCCTTCCATTTTTTAGGGGATGGATGGCCTTCTGGGAGGGAAAGGAAGAAGAATACAATGGTTCATAAACAGATATAAATATAAAATGCATCAAAAAATTTTTAAAGACATGCTATTGAAGAAAATCCTTAGTCTTCCTATAGGGGCTGATGATGTAGAAAAGTGATAATAAATATTATTATGGACTTGAACAAAGCCAGAGCTAGAGATAACCTTAAGGATTATCTGACATCTGAATGAATGCGTATATGAATTAATAAAGCATTTATTAAGCAGTTACAATGTACAAAGCACTGTGCTAAGTAATAAGGATACAGATTAAAAAGTAATATTGTTCTTGCTCTTAAAGATCTTCCAGTTTAATAGGGAGATAATACATATAGGAAATTTCAGTTGAAAGTCAGATGGAACTGTCCCATGGTTCTTAAGGACAGCATCAAAGCAGGTAGTAATGCTCATTTTTAATGTCATTTCCTCAATTAAAATTTCATTAGTTTCTGATGTTGCATCTTTTGACACAGAGCTTGATGCACTTTTTTTCCTAAGGTTATTGGGTTCATGCTATTGGGTTAGTTTAATCAGGGTTTAAGGGGAGCAATTCATCAAGGTGGTCCTGATGATTTGTCCTACCTAAAATGATCTCTCTCTCTCTCTCTCTCTCTCTCTCTCTCTCTCTCTCTCTCTCTCTCTCTCTCTCTCTCCCTTCAAGTTCTTTCTCTCTCTCTCTATCTTTCTCTCTCTCTGTCTCTCTTTCTCCCCCCCCTCCCCCCACTCTCCTGCTATAGCCTGGCTGGTCTGGCCTATGAGAGAACTTTTGTGGGTCTGACTATTCACAAGAGACACTTTTCCAGATAATGGCTGTGAAGCAGCACCAGTGGTTCTGGAGGACTTGGAATAATGCTTCTGTTCTTAGGGTTCTTAGGCCTATCTGCCTTTTGGTGGTAATTGGTTAACAATTGTTGCTGATGAATATAAGAAAGATAAACCCCTTTCCCCCAGTGATGACTATGGAGGTCTACTAGAGGCAGGCCTGATGGTTTCGGGGAAACTAGGGACACAAGGCTTTAGGGTTCACAGTTCTGGCCCATGTCCATCGGTCTGGGGGTAGACAATAGCTAAGGGAGTAGGTGTGATTTATTTACTGGAACATGCATATGATTTTTGGGGTCCTGAGTGGCGTTGGTGGCTTAGGATTGTTAAGACAGGAAAAGGAAAAATGAGAACAACCAGACTAGTGGTTAGCCCATGTTGCTCTAACGCAATGGGATTTGGACTTTATTTTATACTGGTTTCAAACAAAGAACACAAAGAAAGAGTCACAGCTGCGAAGGGGTTACAAATCATACACAATCCATTAAAGTCTGAAAAGTAGAGATATGGGTGCAAGGACAAGGGCCAAATTCCAACCACCAATTAGTAGGGGTTTAATTCTGGGAGCAGAAATAAATTTCATGGAGATGTTTACTAATTGCGTTCTGCCTTGATTTACAGATATGCACCTGGTCAGATAGTCTGGACTAAATTGTCTGGCTCCAGTCCTTATCTAAGTAATATATTTTTAGGGTACAGGCTTCTTAATTATCAAGGAGAGGAATTGTCAAGGAGAGAAATTGTTAACTCAGTAACTTCTAGTCTGTTTATGGACTCAAAGCTTTCCAATAACTCTATAATGTTTTTCCAATAAGAAAAGGTATGGGGGGCAGCTGGGTAGCTCAGTGGAGTGAGAGTCAGGCCTAGAGACAGGAGGTCCTAGGTTCAAACCCGGCCTCAGCCACTTCCCAGCTGTGTGACCCTGGGCAAGTCACTTGACCCCCATTGCCCACCCTTACCAATCTTCCACCTATGAGACAATACACCGAAGTATAAGGGTTTAAAAAAAAAAGAAAGAAAAGGTATGGATCATAAGAGGTGTCAAAAGAGGGGTCTCAGATTTTTATTTATTCTCTTATTGGCTTCCCACACTCATCTCCCCCTCAGTGTTCCTTGCACATTCTTTAAATATAGATGAGGCAAAGGGAAGGGGGCTTGTCTACTGTTATGCAATGTAAGTAGCAGAGTTGGGACTAAAAGAACCCAAGCAAGAAGAGGATTTTTAAGTAAGCTGAGAAGTATCCGAATTTGTAGGCAGCTGCAAGCTGAAACATGGAGTGCTGTGTAAAGGAAACTCAGCTAAGTCTATGCATGGGCCACAGAAACATGGATTATGCAAGAGAAGACCCCAAAGTCCATGAAAATGTATCATGTAGAAGGTCACTAATTTGGACATTGTCAAGCTCTTCCTGTTGATTTGAAGAAAGCTGTAGCTCACTGAATTCTCAAGTGTCATCAAATAAGACAGATGTACCTGCTGAGACCTGAGCTCTCATATCAGCAGGAATGAGACAACAGTGTTAGATTGGTATGTTACTTCCTGTTTGTTCAAGTACCAGGAACCTTGGTTGTTAAGATGATCATCATCATTAACAAGAATAATAATTCATGGTTCTATTATAGTGCTTTAAGTTTTGTCAAGTGTTTTCCCTCTAGTAATACTGTGAAATGACTATTAGACCCATTTTCCAGTGAAATGACTTAAATGACCAATAAATTGGAGAGTGAGATAGTTTTGCCATTATACCAAGACCACCTCCTTACTAACATTCACTACATGTAAGACTGTTATTCACAGTTTTATCAGTGGAAAAGCACAAATCACTGTAATCAGGGTGCTAGGAATCAGCTTCTCTGCTTGTGAGAGTCATTAAATTTTCAACATGACATTTTCACCTCAGAAATTGGTAAATCCCATAAATTGGGGCTTAATCTACTGCTTTGTTTATTCTTTAGACTTAAGAAAGCAATGGAGGATATGTCAATAATGCAAATTAAAATTAAAAGTGGGTCCTCCATTTTTTTGAGAGTCAATTGTTAAGCAATCATTAGTACAAGTCTGTCTATAAGCATTGGTGACCAAATATGTTGGCAGAGGAAGGAAGGGTATAGATATCAATTTTTTCCCCACTATTCCTGAGTGTTGGATACATAGTTGCTTTTTTTATGTAATATCTGGTCTACTACAAAGGTGTCCTAGTCAGGATTGCCAAATTGTTATTTTAACTGTGGACATTTGTAATTCCATTCAATTAAAGTAATATTTATTATGATCAATTCAATACAAGACTTGTATATAAACAATCTTTGCCTTCAGGGAGAAGATATTCTACTGGAAGGACATGCCATATAGATATGTAAAGAAATGCAATATAATTTCTTTCTTTTTATGTAACACATGTCCTCACATTAATTATTTTGTGAAAGAAAATTTGAACAGGAAAAATGAAGAAAGAAAGTAAATGTAATATATTTTTGTCTGGATTCAGATCCTAGCAGTTCTTTCTCTGGAAGCAGATGGTATTTTTCATCATGAGTTCTTCAGGATTGTCTTAGTTGTATCATTGTATTGCTGAGAATAATTAAGTTATTTGTAGTTGTTCATCATACATTATTGCTATTACTGTGTTCAGTGTTCTCTTGGTTCTGCTTACTTCACTCTGCCTCAGTTCCTGTAAATCTTTCTAAGTTTTTATGAAAACCTCTTACTCATCATTTCTTTCTTTATTTCAAACCCTTACTTTACATTTTAGAATTAGTATTATGCGTTTGTTCCAAGGCAAAAGAGCAGTAAGGGCTAGGTGATGGGGATTAAGTGACTTGCCTAGGGTGACACAGATAGGAAGTGTCTGAGGTCAGATTTTAACCCAGGACTTCCCATATTCCAGCCTGGCTCTCTATTTACTAAGTCACTGACTGCCCCTTCATCATTTCTTATAGTACAATAGTATTCCATTACAATCATATCACCCAACCCATTCAATCATTCCCCAATTGATAAGTATTTTTCACTTTCAAATTCTTTACTATCACAAAAAGAGCTACTATAAATATTTTTGTAAATATAAGTTCCTTCCTCTTTTGTTTTTTATCTCTTTGGTGTATAGACTGAATAATGGTATTGCTGGGTCTGAGTATGCATAGTATTATGGCTCTATTGGGAATGGTTGCAGATTGCCCTCCAGAATAGTTGAATCATTTCACAACTTCTTCAACTATGCATTAGTGTCTCCATTTTTCCACATCCTCTCCAACTTTTGTCACTTTCCTTTTCTTTTCATAATAGCCAATCTGGTAGGTATGGATTGGTAGCTCAGAATTTTAATGTGCATTTCTCTAATCAATAGGTACCTAAAGCATTTTTTTCACATGATTCTGGATAGCTTTAATTACTTTGTCTGAAAATTGCCCATTCATATGCTTTGACCATTTATTAGTTGAGAAATGACTTGTATTCTTCTACATTTGACTCATTTCTCTATGTATGTTTTTGTAAAACATTTTTCCATATGAATCCTTTTGTGAAAGAACTCTTGGACTGTAAAATCTCTTTCATGGCTGTTTTATATGAGATAATTTATTCCATTCTACTTCTCCCTTCCCCTTTTCCTAATGCATTCCTCTTTCTCACCTCTTCATTAATTTTTTAAAAAATATGATCTTATCTTATTCAACTAATCTCTTGCCCTTTGTCTATGTATCCTCCTAATTGTCCTAATAATGCTTTACTTCTTAGGAGTTACAAGCATCATCTTTCCATGTATGGATATAAACAATTTAACTTTACTGAATCTCTTATGATTTTTCTTGTTTACTGTTTTATGCTTCTATCAAGTATTGCAGTTGAGAGTCAAATTTTCAATTCAGTGCTGGTCATTTGATCAGGAATGCTTAAAAGTCATATTTTTACTGAATTCCCATTCCCCCCCCCAAAGGATTATACTCAATTTACTGGGTAGGTGATTCCTTGTTGTAGTCTTAGTTCCTTTTCCTTGTGGAATATCATATCCCAGGCACTCTCATTCTTTCATTTGGAAGCTGCTAAATCTCATGTTATCTGACTGTGGCATCCTGATATTGGCTTGTTTTTTTATTTTTTGGCTGCTTACAATATTTTCTCTTTGACATAGAAGTTCTGGAATTTGACTATAATATTTTTGAGTGTTTTCATTTTGGATTTCTTTCAGGTGATTGGTGGATCTCTTTCCATCTCTATTTTACTCTCTGGTTGTTCTAGATAATCATGGTATTTCCTTGATAATTTCTTGAAATATAATGTCTAGGTTCTCATTTTGATCACAGCTTTTAAGTCATTCAGTAATTCTTATTTTATCTCTCCTGGATCTACTTTCCAAGTCAGGTGTTTTTCTAATTTAATACCTTACATTTTCTTTTATTTTTCCATTCTTTTGACTTTGTTTTATTCTTTCTTGATGTCTCATGGAGTCATTAGTTTCTACTTTCCCGACTGCAATATTTAAGGAATTATTTTTCTTAGTAAGCTTTTGTATCTCTATTTCCATTTGGGAAATTCTATATTGAAAACAAACAAATAAACAAAAATCCTTTCCCTCTATCTTAGAATCAATACTAAATATCAATTCCAAAGCAGTGGAGTAGTAAGGACTAGGCAATTGGAGTAAGTGACATGTTCAGGGTCATATAGGTAGGCCTTGAAGGACAGATTTGAGCCAGAACCTTCTGTCTGTAGGTCTGACTTTCTTTCTAAATGGGGACCAGTTTTATTTTTTTAAGTTTTTCCCCTCAGTGAATTTTTGTACATCTTTTTTTTTATTGTGTCCAATTCTACCTTTTAATAATTTCTTCTTTTCAGTGAATTTTTAAATCTCTTTTTCCATTTGGTCAATTCTGCTTTTTAAGAAATTCTTCATTTAAGTGGATTTTTGAGCCTCTTTTAGCAATTGACCTGTACTGGATTTTTAAAGCTATTATTATCTTTATTATTTTAATGCCTCTTTTCCCAAGTTGTCTACTCTCTTTTCATGATTTCCTTTATCATTTTCATTCACCTCCCCCAGTTTTTCTTCTACCTTTCTTATTTGATTTTTAAAATTCTTTTTGAGCTCCTCCAGTAACTCTTTTTAATCATGAGATCAATTCATACTTTTCTTGTATGTTTTGGATTCAGAAATATTGACTTTGTTGTCTGCTGTCTTTTTCTGAGTTTGTATTTTGGCCTTACCTATGACCAAAATTTTTTTTCTATGAAAGGGACAGAGCCAAGATGGCAGCTTAGTAGGAGTGAAAACAGAATTTAATTTAATGGAGAAATTAAAGGAGCTTAATGACAAAATAGATTGTAAAACTATACTAATGGGAAACTTCAACTGTCCCCTATCAGAACTAGATAAATGTAATAAAAATATAAATAAGAAAGAAGTAAAAGAACTGAATGATATTTTAGAAAAGTTAGATTTAATAGATATCTGGAGAAAATTACATAGAGATAAAAAGGAATATACCTTTTTTTAGCAGCATATGGTACATATACAAAAGTTGTCCATGTACTAGGACATAAACACTTCACAACCAAATGCATAAAAAATAAATGCATCTTTTTCAGATCATAATGCAATAAAAATTATAATAACAAGGGTTTGTGTAAAGATAAATCAAAATTTATTTGGCAACTAAATAATCTAAATCTTTAAAAGGGTGGGTCAAAGAACAAATCATAGAAACAATCACTGATTTAACTGAAGAGAATGACAATGAGGAAACAACATATCAAAATTTATGGGAAACAGCCAAAGCAGTACTCAAGGGACAATTTATATTCCTTAATGCTTATATCAGTAAAATTGAGAAAAAGCAGGTCAATGAATTGAATATCAACTAAAAATAATTAGAGAAAGAACAAATTAAAAATCCTCAAAAACTAAATTGAAAATCCTAAAAGTCAAAGGAGAAATTAATAAAATTGAAAGTAAAATGACTATTGAGTTAGTAAATAAGCGTAAGAGCTGGTTCTATGAAAAATAATAGACAGAGATTTTGGTTAATTTGATTTTTAAAAGGATATAAAAGAATCAAATCATGAGTATCAAAAATAAAAAGGGTGATTTCACCACCAATGAAGAGGAAATTAAAGCAACAATTAGGAGGTATTTGGTTGAATTATATGACTATAACTCCGATAATATAGGTGAAATGGATAAATATTTACAAGAATATAAATTGCTAGATTAGAAAAAGAGGAACTCAAATGCTTAAACAATCCATTTCAGAAAAAAGAAATTGAATAAGTCATCAATGACAAGAACTAATCCCCAGGCCAAATGCATTCATAAGCAAATTCTATCAAACATTTAACAAGTAATCCCAATACTATTCAAACTATTTGGCAAAATAAGCAAAGAAGGAACCCTACCAAAGTATTGTTATGACACAAATATGGTATTGATGCCTAATCCAGGGAAGACCAAAGACAAAGAGCAAAAATGAATAAAATAGAAATATGTTTTGTGTGATAATACATATATACCCAGATTGAATTGCTTGCTAATTCTGGGAGAGGGAAGGGAAGAAGGGAGGAAGACAATTTGAATCATATAACTTGGGAAAAGTTATGTGGAAATTTGTTATTAAAATAAAATAAAAATTTATGTTGTGTGCTTTTTTTGTTGTTGCTTGCTAATTTTCCAGCCTTTTTCTTGGTTTTTAACTTAAAAAAAAGTTATAGGTGGGCTCCATTCCTGTAGTGAAGGGGGAACTATGTCAAGGTTTAGATTCTTTGTTCAATTACCTTCAGATTATCTGAGGATCTTTAAATTTATAGTTCATCTAAGGTGGTATAATTTACGAAGAGGCATGTTTAATACTCTCCAGGCCTGTGTTTTGGTGTGAGAGCAACCAGAAACACTCTTTTCTGCCCTGGAACTTTGACCAGGGTTCTCTGTAACCATAATTGTTGGTGTGTGCTAGTACTCCTGTTTGCTCTAGGACTGCAACCTGAATATAAGCATATGGACAATATAACAGAGTCCTGCACTCAGAGCATCAAAGTAGAAGGGAGTCCTGTAATCTCTTTTTGGCTGGTTGTCAGATCCCTCTACTGTCTATGGCTGAGAGCTCCAGAAGTTGTTGATGCTGATTTAAATACTCCTAAGGCCTATCAGAGTTTATAGAGCTGGGGACTGCCTTAGCTCTCTGGTCTGTGTTCTACTTTCCCTCTTATCTTCTCTTCCATATTGGCTCCAATGTAATTTCTGTAGGGAAAATATTTTGTCAACTGGGTGGAGAAGGAAAACTTTGTGGAGAAGATGAGACCAGAATGGGACCTCAAACATAAAGGTTCCAAAAGGGTGAGGCAAAAGAGAGAATTTCACCATACAATGAAAGCTTTTTGAGGATTGGGAATGCTTTTCACTTTATTCTTATAACTTGGAATGGTCTCCCTTAAACATGGTAAGCATTTCATAAAATGCCCATTGTAAAAGCTTTGATTGGCCTGTCTCTATGAATAGGGATGAAAAATGGAAAGCTAAGTTCAGGAAACACTAATTCACCAAATTGGCTGAATGACATTGCATGAAGAAGAGTAAGAAGGGATCAGTTAAGAAAGAAAAAAACACAGCTGGAGCCAGATAATGAAGAGATTTACACACTAGGGTGAGGAACTTGCATTTTATCTGAAAAAGCACAAGAGAGACACTAATATTTGCTTTTAGTTTTAGTTTTTGTGTCTTTGTTTGTATTGGTTTGATTATAGGGCTAGACCTCTGTTCTGGATGGGACTGGAATAGATGGGAGAGGGGAGAGATTAGAAGCAGAACACCGAATTAGATGACTATTTCAGTAGTCCAAGGAAGTAGTAATGGAGACCTAATTTAGAAGACTGTTGCTTTTTTTTAATTTGGAGAGAAGAGAATGTATGTGAGAGTAGTAGTGGAGGTAGAATTGGCAAGATTTGGTAATGATCTAGGCAAGAGAAAAGTTAAAAAGAGTTGTAAAGTCAAGAATGACTGAAGCTGTGATCTTCATTGCCTGGGAAAATACTTGCATTTTGTATTTTCAATAGAAATAAGGAATTTTGGTGGATTTATGTAGTAGCTAATTAGTACTTGTGTTGCACATGTTAAATGTGAGATTTGGGTTGTAGAAATGTCAAGAAAAAAGATTAGGAGAGAATAATATAAAAAATTTAGGAAGGCATCTGTATTGACATGATTATAAGGGTAATAAGGGAAAGGTTATAGAATGAGAAAGATTAAGGCCCATTCTGAGAGTCTACTTGTGCTTAGTGAATGGGGAAATCAATAATGACAAAAAAGAGACCCCCCCCCCAAAAAAAAGAGTAGTCAGAGAGGCAAGAGAAAAACAAGGAGATAGTTGTTAGTCAACCATCATTTGTTAAATACCTACTATGTGCCAGACATTATGATAAATTCTGGGGAAATAAAGAAATTAAGAAAATAAAAGATAATTCTGATCTCAAGGAATTCACAGTTTAATTGAGGAGACAACAAACAACTATGTACAAACAAGTGAGGAAAAACTTCTTGCTGAAGGTAACACTTTAGATGATACTTAAAGGATTATATGGGCACTAAAAGGCATAGATGAAGAGGGAGGATATTCCTCAAATAGGGAACAGTCAGTGAAAATGATCTAAGTCTTTAGAATGTTATGTGAGAGCAATAGCAAAGAGGCCAGTGTCACTAGATTGCAGAATACTTAGAGGGCAGGAAAGTATAAGAAGGTAGGAAAGCATGAGGCTATGAAGGACTCTAAAAGTCAGTGAATTTTATATTTGATCCTGAAAGTAACAGAGAAGAATCACGAGAGTTTATTGAAAAAATGGTTAATATGGTTAGAACTGTACTTTTGGAATATGATTTTGATAGCTGAGTAGTAAAGGATGGATTGGATAGAGTGGGGAAAGTGGAGGTGGGGAGGAAGTCAACCAGCCATTTTTTTGCAAGAGTCTAGGTATGAAGTGATGAAGTCCTGTAATTGGGCGATTATAATGTCAGAGGAGAGGAAGGGGACATATACAAGAGATGTTACAAAGGTAAAAAAATACGGCAGCTGAGATGATATGAGAGAGTGTGAAGAGTCAAGGCTGACACAGGCGGTGAGTCTGGAGTACTGAGAAGATTGTGATACCCTTGAAACTAATGGAGAAGTTAGGAGAGTTTGATGGTGCATGATAACAAGTTCAGTTTTGGATTTGTTAAATTTGTGATATCTACTGGAAATCCAGTTTGAGATGTCTAATAGGTAATTGGAGGTTTGAGGCTGGGGGTTAGGAGAGATATGAGGGTTAGACAAGTAGGTCTAGGAGTCATTTGCATAGAGATGATATTCGAAATGATGGGAGCTAATGAGGTAACCAAGTGAAACATATAGAGGAAAAGGAGAAGAGGGCCAAGGACAGAGCCTTGGGATTTAGCAGTTATGACCTGGATGAGGGTCCAAAAAAGGAGACAGAGGAGTAGGCTAATAGATAAGAGGAGAAACATGAGAGAATAGTGTCTTGAAAATGTAGAAAAGATAGAAAAGGTGATTAATAGTGACTCCAAAGCCATTGAAGGAGATAATATATAGAAGAAGGGGTTGCATAACAATTTCAGCAGCTGCAGAAAGATCAAATAGTAGGAATACTGAGAAAGAGTCATACAATTTAGCAATTAAAGAGTTGGTAACATGAATCACTATTTGTAACTGAGTAGTGTAGCCAGAAGTTCTACAGAATGGAGAAATAAGTAGGTGATGAAGAAATGAGTGAATATAGGTGATTCTGACTAGGAGTTTGGCAATGAAGTGAGAGGATGATACCTTGAGTGGCAGATAATGTCAAACAAATGAAGATTTTTTAATGATGGGGAATGGGTATGTTGGAGGCAGGTAGAAAGCCAGAAGAAAAGAAGAGAAGATGAGAGAAATAAAATAAATGTTCAGATGGGGTCAGCTCTTAGAGGAGACAAGATGAGAAGAAATATAAGAAATTAGTTGGAGTTTTCCCTGGCAAATAAGACAACCTCATCACAGATTGGAGCAAAGGGTGAGAGAATAGAAAGGATGAGATATAAGGGAGTAATTGAAGCTCACAATGGATGGTGATGTATAGTCTGCTAAGATCCAAAGAAGTGGAGCTGGCATATGTGGCTTGAAGAAAGAGGAGGTTTGTAACAGGTAGGTATGATGATAGAGAATAAATTAGGAAAGAATACAATGGTTGCTGTGCAACTGTGACAGCCCAGGTAAGAAAAGATAACGTCTACATAAAAGATAACAATTTGGCATAATGATGTGACTTTCTATTAGTTTATTCATCAGAGTGGGAGTATGAATAGAGAAGACCAGTACTGAGGGTAATCGTGAGTTGAGACCTGGCAAGGCATCTGGTAAAAGGGAAGATAGCAAAAAAAAAAAAAAAATAGAAGAGAAGAGAGATAGGGTAAATGATCAATGGGTCAAGCACCCAAAGGAGGCAAGAGTAGAGGAAGTTAAAATGACATGTTAAGGGGTTTGTTTTGGCAAGTATAAAAATTCAATTTCTTTACCAAACACTGGAGTAAAGGGGGAAGACTCAAAAGTAGAGAATAGATAATAATTGAGCTGATTAACTATAGAGTCATTAACTTGAAGAGAAGAAAGTGAGGACAGGGACAAGGGATTTGAAGATCAAGGAGAGACAAAGGAATTTGAGGTCCTAGTGAAGGTAAAAATAAATTGTGAAGGATTTAGGCAGAGAAGAAAATAGAAGGAAGGAGATTATGAAGGGTGGGAGGGAATTTTATAGTATAGAATCCTAAAGATGGTAGTTATGGTAAAATCTAAGGTATGACCTTTCCTTTGGGAGCCTTAAGGGAAGTGACTATATACTTCTCGGTAATATTAGCTACTAGGTGGTACAGTGGATAGATTATGAGCCATGCAGTCAGAAAGACTCATCTTCTGAGTTCAAATCTAACCTCAGACACTTATTAGTTGTGTGATCCTGGGTATATCACTTAACCATGTTTGCCTAAGTTCCTCCTCTGTGAAATGAGCTGGAGAAGGAAATGACAAACCACTCTAATATTTTGTCAAGAAAATCCCAAATGGAGGCATAAGGAGTCAGACATGACTGAATAGCACAATTTTAGCAATTGAAGATTTGGGAGGTCAGAGCATTAAAGGGTAGTTCAGCACATATATTGATGTCTGAAAATATGAGCATAGTAAGTATAGAGGGAGAGTATGAGCCAGATACTGAATTCGCAGAGAACAAAAGAAAGACCAGTTGATTTTAGCAACAAGGATTTAACCAGATGATATGGACATATGCAGTGAATCTCAAAGGAGGAGAGGTTCCCAAGTGATGTCAGCAGAGGGGTAGTCTGAGCAAAGAATAAATTTCCTTCTCTTCCTGTCTTAGTATACTCTCCTAGCAGGAGAGCAAAGTGTCTTGTATTAGCCAGTGACCAGAAACAAAACAGCTTAAGAGGAAGTCAGATTTTCAGAAACACAAGAAGATGGAGGAAAAAAATATGAACAGGAAATGTCTAGGAGGAAGGTAAGTTTGTTAACAGTAAATCCAGGCTTTTTTAGAGGATGCAGTAGATAGAGAAGAAATAAGATGATAAACCAAGAAGGAGAGTGTTATCTTGACAGGGATGAGAGAATGAGAGCAAAAGCAATTGGAGTTTGCCTCAGCTGATAGTGACTGAATCATAAGATGGAACTTTGCTAGTTATGAGACACAGGAAGCAACATTTGACAGGGGTTTCTACCCAGTCTGGTCCTATGATGATGGCATTGTTTCTTTTTACTTACACCAGAGACATGGAAGCAGGAGGGAAATTGCATTGGGCAACTGAACATGATTATATGAACAATCTGCCCTAACTCATCCTGGGTGAGGCTAAGTAGTTTGGCTACAAACAAACAGATAAACAGGAATTTATCTCAAAGATGTGTGGGACTCCAAAGGAGATTTAAAATCTAAGGTCAAAATAAACTTTAAACATAATAATCAGCTCCTAGAATACAAGCCATCATCTAAGAGTCCCTTCCCCAAAGCCTCCTAAGTCTGATCCTGAGTCATACTTCCTTTTTTTTTGGCTCATTAAGCTCATCTGAAGTTACTCCAGGAAAATCTCCAAATACTGTCTGGGTATAAGTTCTGTCTAGGTTTCCCCAAAAGTGATTAAAGGAAGAAGAGAACTCAAGATAATAAATGGAGGCTGAGTATGAAATAATATTTTTTCATGACACAGACAATGAAGCGATGAAAGATTCACAGGGGCCCATAATCAAATGCAAAAAAAAATATGCATGAACATTCAAATAACTCATGTTTCCCTTACAAGGAGTCAAACTTTGGGTTGTCATGAAGACATTTGACATTCTGGGGAGTCTCTTAATCTCATGGGGTCATAATATACTCCCACTAAGATTCACATTAACCACCCTTTGGGGAGATTTTCTTGACTATGACTAACTCATTATAATAGTAGGGGGTGTCAAATTCCATTTTTCTTGTTTCTCCCCATCCTTCATAATATTGTTATTGTTCAGTCATTTCAATTGTGTCTGACTCTTCATGACCCTATTTGAAATTATACTGGAATGGTTTGCCATTTGCTTCTCCAGCTCATTTTATAAATGAGTAAACTGAGGCAAACAGGGTTAAGTGACTGCCTAAGGTCACATAACTAGTAAGTGAGCACATATTTGAATTCATGAAGTTTAGTCTTCCTGGCTCCAGGTCTTACACTCCATTGTGCCACCCACCTGCCCTATCTCGTAACTGCCTTGGAACTAAAAATCCTCCCCTTACTCTCAGGAGTTCTGCCTATGTACTCTTTTCCTAGACTGTATGAGCATATCTACTTCCATCTTGTGTTTTTGTGGAAAATCTTTCCTTCACTAAGATACTGTCCTTTCTTGGGCTAGGAAAGTCCATTCTTAGGCAACTCCACTCCTGCCACATACAATTGCATATCTCCTTTTGCCATTTGTTTCTAACACAACATCATACATTTCTCCTGGGGGAAGGAGAAAGAGAAAAAGCTCCTCCTTTCCACCTTCTCTTCCCATCCTCCTAACATGCTGAAAGCAAAATTACAAGGGAGAAAAGTGGCAAGAAGATGGAAATGGTGCTGGGAGTGGTTTGTTGCTCTTTTATATACTGGGGTAACACTGACTCTCAGCTAGTGAATCATCATGAAGCTACTGAACCTCAGTCACTGAAAACCAATGAGAAGCTGGCTCAGCCCAAAGCTCAAAATGATTCATCATATTCTCCTTATACTTAATTCTGTGATTACTAATAGCTTGTGGTGGGTTCCTTCCTGTGTTTTTTCTTCTTATAAATTGAAAAGTAAGCAAAATTTATATTTCTAACAACCTTGCTTCAAATAGTGTTGAATGATCTAAATCAGGGTTTCTTAGCTTTTGTTGTTTGGCACTCTTGGACTCCTCAGAATAATGTTACGGAATGCATAAGATACAATAGAGGAATATAAAGGAAAACCAATTATATTGAAATATATAGTTGATGGATTATTTTTTTAAGTTCATGGAGCCAAGTCCGTGAAAGAATCCTGATCTGAATGCTTCTCCATACTGTTAAGGACAGAACTGATCTAACCATGAACAGATAAGAGGAAAAGGCATATTTGGCGTGGTTGACACTATGTATCTATTAGTAGTAGTTTTTTTCACATGGGTCATAATATATAGCCTGCAGCAGGAGATGGAGAGCTATCATTAAAGCTAGGAAGACTGAGGTTTAAATCTCAGTTCTGATATTCTCTTCTGACTGTATGACTGTGGCTACGTCTTTTAAGCTATTAGGCAATTCTTTTAAGACTGTAGGTTGAACAAAATGTATCTGCCTTCACCAGTAGAGGAAATGTCTTTATTTTAGAGTTTTCTATAATAATTACAAGTCCAGGCTGGATTCTTATCCCTATGCTGTTCATGTTTTCTTCATAAATAATTGAAGACCTGGACTCAGAATAGCTGGAATATCTGTGACAAGGTTTGGCTGTATGCACCCAGCCATCTTTTCAACATTTGTTCGGTCCTGTGAGTCATTTAACTTGTATAGAAATACTGGCTTTAAAAGGTAGACAATCATATGGCTCAGTTATAGCCTATCTTATGTGATTCATGATAGGAAAGGGGCTCCTTTTGTCTTCTGAGATGGAAATGAATTAAATCTCTTTGTTTCTTTTAAAAAATACAGCCCTTGGGTTCCCCCCTTTAATTGTCTGAGTTTGATGAGCTGAGGGAACAAGGGGAGGGCAATTAGCTATAGACAATCTCGCACATTTAACAGCTTTTATGAGGGAAGAAAATTAGACAATTTATAGGAAATTGACCAAGTGATATAAAATTTTTGCTATTCAAACCTTCTTCCTTTTCTTCCCTTGGGGAATTCTGAAATAAAAGGGGCCAGGTTAATAAGTACAAGTAAACCACAATCAAATAAATTTTTATAAATGTGACAAGGATATAATAATTATAATTTGTTTTTGTGGCCATTTTAAGAATGGATGTTAATTACTGATTAATAACATTACTAAAATCACAGTTGATTAAGAAAACAGCTTGGCTCAGATGAAAGAATTAGATTGCTATTCCTCATTTTGGAGGATGGTATTTGTTTTTTGAAGTAGTTTATTAGTACTATTACCAGTAGAAGTCTTAGATTTTGATTTGCTCAGATGAGAAATACATTATGAAGAATTCGCAAGCTTCCAGGACTAAGGCATTGGCCTCTCAACACTCTTAGAATGATGCTTTGCATATGCCAGGCCTCTAAGGAGAGTTGAATTGGATTAAATGGCTTCCCTTGGCTTCACATGTTCTCCCACTTTAATCTTCTTACCAATCAATGTCTGAATAATCTTAATTTTGAATAGAAATGGACACAGTACAGCTTTGATCTAAAATCTTTAATAGTTCCTTATTATCCATTGTGGGAAGTTCAGACTCCTTTGCTTAAGAATTCAAAGTCCTAGCATTCTAATGTTTCACCATTCTGCCTTTATAACATTATCTTGTTTTCATCTCAGACAATGAATGCTATAGCCATTTTCCTCATCTCCTAAATAAACATCACATTCTCCCACCACTAATAATATTGCTCAAACATTGTTTTCCTATGCTTAGAATTTCCTTCCTCCTTTATTTACCAATAAATTTCTATCCTTCTTTTAAAGTCCACCTCAAAAAACCTTTCCTCTGATAATCATAGAATGTTAGAATTTTAATATTCAAAGAATTTTTATTGTTACTGTTGAATCATCTTAGTCATGTCCAACTCGTGACCCTATTTGTAGTTTTTTGTACAGGCACTGGAAAATTTTCCATTTCCTTCTCCAGCTCATTTTATAGATAAAGAATTGAAGCAAACAGGGTTGAACATCTGCTAAGTGTCTGAAGCTGGATTTGAACTCATGAAGATGAATCTTCCTTACTCCAAGTCCAATGATTTACTCATTATACCACCTAGTTGCCCTCAAATACTTTAGTCTAATCCATTCATTCTTCAAAGGAAAGAAGCTGAGGCTTTGAGAGGAGAAAGGACTTATTCAAGATCTCATAATGAGATAGTGGCTAGAACTATAACTTCAATGACCTGACATAGTTGAGAATTGTTCTAATACTTTCACTGTTTGAAACACTAAACAATGAGATGATCAATGTATGAAGCCTTGATCACATTAGCAAAACTTTGAGTACAGAATATTACCTAGAAATGTGTTTGATGGACTCAAATCCTGATTTCCTGATTTCTAGCCTAGTGCACTTTTGCCCATTTCTTCTAGTGTAGGAAAGGAGAAGTTTCCAGGGAGTGAGTTACCCACTAGTCACATTAAACCATCAATGACAGCAAAGATAAATTTATCGGTAAATTTTCCAAGCTCTTAGTCCATACTCCCTGGCAATCTATCTTTGAAAATAAAGCTATTTCTATATGAAAGAGAGCAGCAGTGCTGGAGAAGAGTCCTTTGTTGTTTTGTTTTGTTTATCAGAGTGAAATGATGATGATAATGATAATGATAACAAGAACCAAAATTTATGGCCATGTATTTTAGGATATACAAAGCATTTTCCTCTCAATGACTCAATAAAAGAAATGGGAAAAGTGTTTTTATTCTTTTTTTGTTACTGATAAGGAAACTGAGGTTCAGAGAGAGTAACTGATTTACCTAAGGTGACAAAACTAGAAAAGGTCAGAGACGGAATTTACACTCAATTCTCTTTGCCCTCAGAATAGCACTATCCTTTGCACACTGCATTACATGGACAGGCTGACCAATGGTAGATTGACACTATCAACTATCCATTAAGCCCCAAAGATTAAATATCTGCTAAAAGCAGTATGGACTATGGACAAACTGGGAAGGAATCAGTTTGTTTCCTCTTTCTGCATCCTTTTCCATTCATAGGGTTGTACCTCTCCTTCCCTGCACTATTCTATTTCCCCTTTAGTCAGTCAACACGCAATGGTTACTATATGCAAGTTCGGGTATCCATTGTGTTCATTCTCCCTCCTTCCCTCCTCAAAAACAGCTTTCATGAAAAAAATGTGTTATTAATTATCAACATTGACTGTAAGTCTTTTTTATCTCCTCACTTTTCTGTATTGTGCTATATGTAACACTTGGTACATACAGGTTCAATATTGATAATTATTCATTATCCATAGTAACCATAGTTATCTTGTTCATCCCTTCCAATTATATCCATTTTAGCCCCAACTCTCTCATAGATCATGACTATTACCCTGGCCTTCTCTAGATCCTCTGAGGAATAGTGCATTCTGCTATAGCCCCTCACCTTCATACTATGTAATGTCTCTCATTTTCAATGCTTCTTGTAAACAACACATTTTCAGGTTCTAGTTTTTGATCCTTTCTGCTATTCATTTTCTTCCCATGGGTGAATTCATACAATTTACCCTCAATGTCATAGTTACTAGCTTTGCATCTCCATCTACTCTGCTCCTTCTCACTGTTTGTCCCCATCTTCCTTTCTTTTCTCCATATCATGACTCAAAAGTCTGATTTCCTTTGACCAATTCACATCCCTTCCCCTAAATCCTCCTGTATCCATTCCCTTTGCCATCTTAGTTCTAAATTGGCTTGCCTTTCCAAAGGTCCCTCCCTTGTTTCTTTGCCCTTACCTTTTCATTCTTATTCTGCCCACCCTTCCAAAAATTCCTTCTTTGTCCCCCCCAACCCAAACCATGCCCTTTTACTTCCTTAGGTGAGTTCAATACTAAAAATTCCTCCCATTGTCTTGACCTGAGTCCTTCCCTTAGCCCCTCACCTTACTCCCCTAGCTGTTGCTATGTACTTTCTTCTAGGTTTACCTTCCCTTCCCTCCCTTAACTTATGCCCTTGCCCTCCTTTCTCTTAATCCACTCTTCCTTCTATTATCACCTCAGTCCTCCAAGTTGACACCCAGTTCTTCCTTTATCTGCTTCTCTGTAAGTTAAGAAGATTTTTATCTTTCTAATTGTTTATGTTACTCTCTCTTTATCTCAGATTTGATGAGAGTAGGTATGTAGTACTACCAGTATCCATTCCCTCCTCTCTTTCTCTGTGGCAATTCCTCCACTCATTCTTCCTTCATATGAGATAGCCACCCCACCTGCCTCTTTCTGGTCTTTTTCACTACCATTTCAGATCATTCCATTACATTCACCTGGACCTTAAGTCTTCCATCCATTCATAGTCATTCAAAATACCCAGACAATAATGCCATTCCCAAGGGCCATAGATGAAGTTTTCCCATACAAGAATTAAACACTGACCTTTTGAGTGGCTTATGATTAATTTTTCATTACCTTTATATGTTTTTTAGCGATCAAATTTTCTTCTGAATTCTGTGTTTTTCCTTATGAATAGCTGAAACGCCTTTAATTAAATATCCATTTTTCCTCTTTTAATTATGTTCTTCTTTGCTAGATATGTTATTCTTGGTTGTAAGCCCAGTTCTTTTGCTCTATAAAATGCTGCATTCCATGTCTTTCATTCTTTTAATGTTACAGTTGTTAAGTTTTATTTTATTTTGATTATAGCTTGACAGTATTTAAATTGTTTCCCCCCCTTTTTGCTTATAGTATTTTCTCCTTAATCTGGGGCCTATGGAATTTAGCAATGATGTTCCTGTGAATTTTCATTTTGGGGTATCTTTCAGGTGATGATTGGCAGATTCTTTAAATTTCTATATTACCATCTGATTCTAGAATTTCTAGGCAGTTTTCCTTAATGATGTTTTGAAGTATGGTGCCTAAATTATTTTTTTTTTATGATAACTTTCTGGGAGTCCAACTATTCTTATGTTGTCTCTGATCTATTTTCAGGTCAATTGTTTTCGGTGATGTTTCATATTCTCTTCTATTATTTAATTCTTTTGATTTTGCTTTATTATTTCTTGTTGCCTTAGGAAATTGTTAGATACCTCTTGCCCAACTTTATTTGTTATTATATAATTTTCTTTTATGAGTTTCTGGATCTCATTTTCCATTTGAGTGATCTTTTATCTTTTGCTTGATTTTCTTGCATTGCTTTTTTCCCTCTGATTTTTCCTCAACCTCTCACATTTAGTTTTTGAGGTGTTTTAAAAGTTGTTGCAAAAGCCCTTTTCCAATCTACCCTTCCACTTCATTTCCTGAGAGAAAAGAGCACATACAATCTAAAAAAATTCCTTCTTCCCTGCCCTGCTTCCATTAATCTACTAATGTCTTCCCTCTAATGGTTTGTATTATTATTGCTGTTCTTTTTCAGACCCAAGGAATAAAAACTCAGGTATACCATTTCAGTGTTGAACACAGCTTAGCACCTACATGGTAGGAAAGGTAAAGAGAGATGGGCAGTGAAGACTTGGAAAACACTATTGACTTTGTGTTAGGAGTCTGAGTTCCAATCCTACATTTACTTTACTTAACCTCTCTGAGTCTCAGTTTCCTCACCTATAAAATGGCAATAACAGTATCTTCAATACTTATCTCACTCAGCTCCATTTCACAAGTGTGAAATGGGCAGTGGTGAAAATCATAGTTTCTGGGGGAGAAATGTGAGTTATTATTCATATTATTTTCATTTATTTCATTAACTCATGGGACAAGCCTCTTACCTTCTGAATTCATATATTCTGTGCAATGAACAAAATCCAACTTCTCTTGCAAGAAAAGGGAGGTATTTGTCAGAGAAGAATTTGGGATGATAGAGAGATGACTAGATTTGGAATCAGATGAACTTTGACTGTTACTTATTTGTTATGTGGTCTTGGGTATAATAATAATGCACAATTTTGCCCCTTTAACATATGGGGAAAGCCCAATGCTTTCCTTATAAAAAAATTATGAGGTAGGCAGGACATTATTATTCTTATTTAACAAATGAGAAAATGGAAATTTAAAGAGCATGAACAATTTAACTAAGATCACATAGGAAGTAAATAGCAAATCTGTGATTGGAGTCTGAATCTCTTCTCCCCTGTGCTCTTTTCAATATACCATTCTTCCTCCATAATGCTTAACCTTTATGGGCCTCAGTTTGCTTGTAGGTAAATGAATGGGTTCCAGAGTGACAGTTGAAGTGAGAGTATAAAAGGGGGTCCACAGACCCCTGTCTTCACTTCTGGCTCTGATCTCCAGGGTTAGGGAGGAAAAGGGTGGAAAGTGGGCCCCTGGGTGGTGTGGGTAGTTTGGGATAGATTGCTTAGGCAGGTAGGAACAACTACCATTGCTAGCAAAAATTTTGGCATACCCAACAACCCTTATTATAAACAAGAGACAAATTCTACTATCAAGACATCATTATCTGGCCCAGGGCTTGGCAGCCCTGGGTTGGCAACCAAGAGTATCAGAGTTGAGATTGCCCTCAAGGCTCTCTCATACTACTGCACCTAGGGAAGACCTTTCAATATTACCTAAAATAGTTTAGTGATATTATATAGTCAAGATCTTAGCTTACCTCACCCACTTTCTAACTCCCTTTTACCTGATTCAGTTTAATTTCCAATAAACCCATTTAACCTCAAGCTTAAAGATCTTTGAAGTCATTGCCTTTATCTTTATCAAAGGCCAAGTATCACCAACAGTCAGATCAGATTATTAGCTCTAGTTGGCAAACTTTTATTAAACAATTAGTTTCAGGAAGTGCCAGCCTTCTTCCTGGAGACTACACCAACTGTCCAATAGAATTGATTCCAGCACTCAGGGGCAGAGGCAGAGAATATTGATCTTAAAGGGGTCTTGGTTTTTGCTAGTGAGAGAGAGTCCATTTGCCTCTCTTACAACTTAGGTGCAGGTCCCCTATTTCACACACAACTTCAACATCTGCCTGAGGGCCCCTCAAGCTGGCCTAATACCATCTACACTCCAACCCCTTGCATTACAGTTAGCCCCTGCATTACATTAGATGATGACTATGGTCATTATCTAAACCTTATGGTTCTAGCAAAATATGAGAAGGTCCAAAATATAAGGTTCTCCCTTCTTTCCATTCTATATCCCAAAAGGCAGAAGGTTACATTGAACTTTTTCCAGTAGCCAAGACACAAAGTCATTTGCACAATACTCTGGGGTCAGGGCTGTTAGAGATAATTCATTATCTAGAAGACCTCAGTTACTCAATCATGCCTTCAAGTTTCCTCTACTGATTCCTTCCCACTTCTTCTGGGAATAATAACTAGTTGGTTTTGGAAAGATTGGGCACTCAATTGCCACATTTGTCCATTTACTGTCTCCATGATTTTACCCTTTTCTATCCACTAATTTCCATATTTACATTGTCTCCTCCTTTTAGTTCTTTGTGGGCTCAGATATTTTGTATTTGTATTACCAGTGCTTAGCACAGTGCCTAATACATAGTAGGCCCTTTACAAATGCTTTCTCAATCAAGAAAGAACAAAATACTGCATAGCTCAGCTGGCAAAATTTAAGGGCCCCAATTTTTTCTTCCTTCCTCTGTCTCTAAGCACAGGCTCTCTTCCCATTCCTACCCACCTTTAAAAGCACAGTGCATACAAAAGTGCCAATTAATTAGGGCAAGTGATTTCAACAAGTCTGCTTTATGGAGAGAATATAATTAGATTGCTATGATTACAAAGAAAAACCCTGCTTGGAGTCTCAGAAGATTTTTGGCCCTTCCCACAGAGAAAACAGCAGATTTCTTTGCCTTCTAAATATAATTCCAGAGCCGTCTCCCACAAGGTAATGGGATTGCCTTGTTTATGTGGGATGTGAGATTGCTTGAAAAAGGTGATCGATGAACAAAGCCCCTTAACCACAGCAAGGTTAGACCTGGTTCTCAGAGAGAAGAAATCAAGTGCAGGGGAAAAGATGTCCTTTGCATGTTAAAAGGATGAGAGAAAGGCATTTTTGTTAGGTTGTACTTATTTGGGACCACCACTGCCATTTGTCAGAGGGCAATGAGTCTTGGGAGCTACCTCTTCAATAGGAACTAACAAATAATCTCTCAGAGTCTTTGCATTCCTTTCAGGTTATATTCAAGTTCCACCTCCTCTAGGTAGTCTTCCCCGATACTTTCAGATATCATTAGAATGTCTGTACTCTCTCTCTCTCACTCTCAGGGTGTACTCTCTGATTCTGTCTGTCTGT
The DNA here is from genome assembly GCF_016433145.1 of Gracilinanus agilis. Taxonomy (NCBI): domain Eukaryota; kingdom Metazoa; phylum Chordata; class Mammalia; order Didelphimorphia; family Didelphidae; genus Gracilinanus; species Gracilinanus agilis. The sequence continues at coordinate 361,960,067 of NC_058131.1, read as the reverse complement.
CTGTTTCTCTCTCTTCTTCTTCTCCTCCTTCAAGATTCCCATAGTTATTCTTTTTCTTTTTTCCTGTTTCTACTCCTATGTGCATGAATGTTGTATCCCTGACACCAGTACATGTCTTGAAAGCAAGAGGAATTTCAAGCTTTGCTATTGTATTTCCAGACACTAGTTTAACTTCCTACATATAATAGTCACTAATTTAATATTTACTAAATTGCTTTGAAGTAGTTAGCTATGATCCAGTCACCATCTCAATTAATTACTAGCTTTGGTTCATATTTGAAGGAATTGGTGGGTATTTGGGATTATAAGATTATTGACTTATATTTAATCATTAAAATGGGTATGATCTCAAAAGGTTGATTTGCTTTGTATAATTAGAACATGATTATTTCTCTAAGAAACAAATATGACTTCTTCAATTACTTTTATAAGTTCATTGATAGTAAGTGGATTGTGGTAAAAGGTATAAAAGAATGGCAGAGGAGCAAATAAAAGGCTATTAAAGATATTAAAAATATATGAATATGTAATGAAGAGGGCCTTAACAACATTGATTATGGTGGAATGGAAATTAATAGAAGGATGCATATTAGCCTTGTACATGGAAAAGAATCCTGAATTTGGAGACCAAGGACCTAAGTTTGAATCCTGGCTCTGTCATTCACTATCTGTATAACCCTATTAGGCAAGACACATAAACTCTCTGGGGATCATTTTCCTCAAATGAGTAGGAGACACTATAATCATAAGATCATAGATTTAGATTCTGGAAGGGATATTAGAGTTCTTCTAATTTAACCACCTCATTTTACAGATAAAGAAACTGAGGCTCAAGAAGATTAATTGTTCAAATAAGTGGTGGAGTTAGCATTTGTAATCAGGACTTTGCAACTACACGTCCAGTGTGCTATCCTCTAGATAACTAGACAACTTTCAAAGTTCTTTCTAGGTATAAAAAAGATAATTGAAAAAATGATAGAAAACCAACTAAAGGGACCTTACTTGGAGTTCCAAGTTAAGATGGCAGTAGAATAAAAAGCAGCTGCTTAACCTCTCCTAACTGAAGCATATAGGACTCCTAAAAGGGACATAAAAACAAATCCAGATGAACGAAAAAGGGGCACAACATTAAAGGTACGTGGAATTGGGGCATTTCCATCCTATAAAGGGGTGAAACAGCTCTCACTAGAGCACGAGTTGAGCAACCCCCTCCCCCACCCTCCACACCACCTACAGTGCCAAGGCCAGCACACAAGATTTAAAGCAGGTTTGGGTCATGCATTAAGTGATTGGCAGATCCAGGGCCTATTCCTGAGAGCAGCAAGACTTAGGACCCCAAGAGGCTAAAGAACGCACTCAGACTTTGAACAAAGACCTTGAGCTGAGACTCGGGTGAAAGCATTGACGTGGGCAAGGACAAGGATCTTGAGTGCAGGCTTGGACCTCTAGTGGGGACCCTATACAGACAGGTACACAACTGTGGAAGCAGTGCCCTGAGACTGTTGAAAGAGCAGAGGGCAGACAGGGGGATCACCAGGAGGTTTGACCTCGAGAACAACAAGACCTGAGACCTCAGGAGCCTAGAGAACACAGACAGACCCTGAGTGTGAGGCTGAAGCTGAGAAGGCACAGGGCTAACAATGGAACGCCAAAATCGGAACCCCGAAGAGAAAGATCAGCAAAAAGAAATCTGTAACACTCAACAACTTTTACACAGAGAAAATCCAGACAACAGAGCAAACAGAAGAGAAGAACAAACAAGTAATCATATCCAAACCTTACCAAAATAATGAAAACTGGTCACAAGCTATTGAAGAGTTCAAATCTGAGATGATGAGAAAGATGGAAGAGATCTAGCAAGAAAATAACAGTTTAAAAGGCAGACTTTTGCAACTGGAAAGTGAGGCTCAGAAATCAAATGAACTGATAAGCAAATTGAACACCAGAAATGACCAGATTGAAAAGGAAAAGCAAAAGATTATAGCCGAAAACCAGTCCCTAAATGCTAGAATTGAGCAATTAGAAGCTAATGATCTCTCAAGACAGCAAGAACGCATAAAACAAAGTCAAAAGACTGATAAAATAGAAGGAAACATGAAATATCTCAATGAGAAAGTGACAAACCAAGAAAACAGGTCTAGAAGAGACAATGTGAGAATCATTGGACTTCCTGAAAAAGCAGAAATTAATAGAAATTTGGACTCCATACTAAAAGAAATTATTCAGCAAAATTGCCCTGAAGTTCTACAACAAGAGGGCAATATAGACATTGAAAGGATCCAAAGATTACCCTCTACACTAGACCCTGAAAAGACAACCCCCAGGAATATAATAGCCAAATTCAAGAGCTTCCAAGTAAAATAAAAAATCTTACAAGAAGCCAGAAAGAGACAATTCAAATATCAAGGAGCACCAATCAGGATCACACAGGATCTGGCAGCATCCACACTAAAAGACCACAAGGCTTGGAATATGATATTCAGAAAGGCAAGAGAACTAGGTCTTCAACCACGGATCACCTACCCATCCAAACTAACTATATACTTCCAGGGGAAAGTTTGGGCATTCAACAAGATAGAAGATTTCCAAGTATTTGCACAGAAAAGACCAGGACTAAAAGGGAAGTTTGATATCCAACCAGAAAAATCAAGCGAAACATGAAAAGGTAAATAAGAAACAGAAGGAAAGAAAGAAAACTCATATTTTTTTTAAAAATTTTGCCTCTTTAAGGGCTTCAATAAGATCTAATTATCTGTACTCCTATGTGAAGAAATGCTATGTAAAATTCTCTGTTGTGAACTCTATTCACAATTATAGTATTCACTATTATAGTAATCAGCAGAATAATTCATAGGGAGAGGTTGGAATACTAAATGGTCTAAGATGGTATGGGTGGTGGGAAAGAGGGGGGTGAATAGTAGGGGACACCAAGAGAAACTTGAATGAATAATAAAAATAGGATATTCTATTACACACAAAGAGGGCATGGGAAGGGGAAGGGACAAATACTATTATAAGAAGAAAAGGAAGAGAGCATTAAGAGGTAATATTTAAATCCTACTCTCAGTGTAATTAACCCAGAGAGGGAAGAGTAGGTATATGCATTGGGATATAAAACTCTAACTCTATTGAGAAAGTGAGAAGGGATAAACCAAGGGGAACAGGGGAGTAGGGAGGTCAAAAAAGGAAGAGGAGAAGAAAGGGGAGGGAATTCATTAGGCCTTTAAAAATAAAAGGAGGGGAATAATAAGGGAAGGGGTAGAAAGGCAAATCAAGGGAGGGGATAAGGGTTACTGGCTTAAAGCAAACCACTGGTTTAAAAGGAAAGAGTAAGAAGAAGCGGTAGAACTAGGAGAAGATACCAAAATGTCAGCAAATGCACAACTAATAATTATAACTCTGAATGTGAATGGGATGAACTCGCTCATAAAACGGAAACAAATATCAGAGTGGATTAGAAACCAAAATCCTACCATATGTTGTCAACAAGAAACACATATGAGGCAGGTGGACATACACAGTTTTAAGGTTCAGGGCTTGAGCAAAATCTTTTTGGTGTCAAATGAGAAAAAGAAGACAGGAGTGGCTATTATGATTTCTGACAAAGCCAAAATAAAAATACATATGATTAAAAAAGACAGGGAAGGTCATTACATCCTGATTAAAAGCAGTATAGACAATGAGGAAATAACACTGCTCAATATGTACACACATGGCATAGCATCCAAATTCATAAAGGAGAAACTGGCAGAGCTCAAGAAGGAAATAGATAGTAAAACCATGATAGTGGGAGAGCTAAATATTCCTCTTTCAGATCTAGATAAATCAAAACAAAAAATAAATAAGAAAGAGGTAAGAGAGGTGAATGAAGTCCTATAAAAATTAGGTTTAATTGATATGTGGAGAAAAATAAACAGGGACAAAAAGGAATACACCTTCTTTTCAACTGCACATGGCACATTCACAAAGTTTGACCATGTTATAGGGCATAGAATCATTGCAAACAAATGCAAAAGAGCAGAAATAATAAATGTAACCTTCTCAGATCATAATGCAATAAAATAATAATTAGTAAGTGCACCTGGACAGGCAAATATAAAAACTAATTGGAAATTAAATAATATGATTCTCCAAAACCAATTAGTCAAAGAAGAAATCATAGAAGCAACAACAATTTCGTTGAAGAGAATGACAATGATGAGACATTCTACCAAACTCTGTGGGATGCAGCCAAGGCAGGACTCAGGGGGAAATTTATATCCTTGAGTGCATATATTAACAAATTAAGGAGGACAGAGATTAATGAATTAGGCATGCAACTTTAAAAATTAGAAAGCAAGCAATTTAAAAATCCCCAGATGGAAACTAAATTAGAAATACTAAAATTCAAGGGAGAAATTATTAAAATCGAAAGTAAAAGAACTATTGAACTAATAAATGAGACTAAAAGCTGGTATTTTGAAAAAAACAGATAAAATAGACAAAGTACTGGTCAATATAATGAAAAAAAGGAAAGAAGAAAACCAAATTGATAGTGTAAAAGATGAAAAGGGAGACCTCACCTCTAATGAAGGGGAAATTAAGGCAATCATTAAAAACTATTTTGCCCAATTATATAGCAATGAATATAACAATCTAGGAGATATGGATGAATATTTACAAAAATATAAATTGCCTAGATTCACAGCAGAAAAAAATAGAATATCTAAATAATCACATATCAGAAAAAGAAATTGAACAAGCCATCAAAGAACTCCCTAAGAAAAAATCNGAATATAACAATCTAGGAGATATGGATGAATATTTACAAAAATATAAATTGCCTAGATTCACAGCAGAAAAAAATAGAATATCTAAATAATCCCATATCAGAAAAAGAAATTGAACAAGCCATCAAAGAACTCCCTAAGAAAAAATTGCTAGGACCTGATGGATTCACAAGTGAATTCTATCAGACATTCAAAGAACAACTAATCCCAATACTACACAAATTATTTGATATGATAAACAAAGGAGTCCTACCAAATTCCTTTTATGACACAAATATGGTACTGATTCCAAAGCCAGGGAGATCAAAAACAGAGAAAGAAAACTACAGACCAATCTCCCTAATGAACATAAATGTAAAAATCTTAAATAGAATACTAGCAAAGAGACTCCAGCAAGTAATCAAGAGGATCATCCACCATGATCAGGTGGGATTTATACCAGGAATGCAAGGATGGTTCAACATTAGGAAAACCATCCACATAATTGACCATATCAACAATCTAAAAAACAAAAATCACATGATTATTTCAATAGATGCTGAAAAAGCCTTTGATAAAATACAGCATCCATTCCTATTGAAAACACTGGAAAGTATAGGAATAGAAGGACCTTTCCTAAAAATAATAAACAGTATATACCTAAAACCATCAACAAGCAACACATGCAATGGGGATAAATTAGAAGCCTTCCCAATAAGATCAAGAGTGAAACAAGGATGCCCATTATCACCTCTATTGTTTAACACAATACTAGAAAAACTAGCAGTAGCAATTAGAGAAGAAAAAGAAATTGAAGGTATCAAAATAGGCAAAGAGGAGACTAAGCTATCACTCTTTGCAGATGATATGATGGTCTACTTAAAAAATCCTAGAGAATCAACTAAGAAGCTTGTAGAAATAATCAACAACTTTAGCAAAGTTGCAGGATACAAAATAAATACACATAAATCATCAGCATTTCAATGTATTTCCAAAACATTAGAGCAGCAAGAGGTAGAAAGAGAAACACCATTTAAAATCACCCTAGACAATATAAAATACTTGAGAATTTGTCTACCAAAACAAACACAGCAATTATACAAAAACAACTACAAAACACTTTCCAAAAAAATAAAACTGGATCTCAACAATTGGAAAACAATTAATTGTTCATGGGTAGCACATTCACATTCTACCCAAATTAATTTACCTATTTAGTGCCATAACTATCAAATTACCAAAAAACTTCTTATCTGAATTAGGAAAAACTATAACAAAGTTCATTTGGAATAACAAAAGATCAAGAATATCAAGGGAAATAATGAAAAAAAAATGTGAAGGAAGGGGGCCTAGCAGTACCAGACATTAAACTGTACTATAAAGCAGCAGTCATCAAAACAATATGGTACTGGCTAAGAGATAGAAGTGAGGATCAGTGGAATAGACTTGGGGTTAATGACATCAGCAAGACAGTGTATGATAAACCCAAAGAGCTCAACTTTTGGGACATGAATCCACTATTTGACAAAAACTGCTGGGAAATTTGGAAAACAATATGGGAGAGATTAGGTTTAGATCAACATCTCATACCCTACACCAAGATAAATTCAGAATGGGTGAATGACCTGAATATAAAGAGAGAAACTATAAATAAGTTAAGTGAACACAAAATAGTATACCTGTCAGATCTCTGGGAAAGGAAAGATTTTAAAACCAAGCAAGAGTTAGAGAAAATTACAAAATGTAAATTAAATGGTTTTAATTATATTAAGCTAAAAAGCTTTTGTACAAACAAAAATAATGTAGTCAAAATCATAAGGGAAACAACAAATTGGGAAAAAATCTGTATAGCAAAAAACTCTGACAGGGGTCTAATTACTCAAATATACAAGGAGTTAAATCAATTGTATTAAAAATCAATTCATTCCCCAATTGATAAATGGGCAAGAGCCATGAATAGGCAATTCTCAGGTAAAGAAATCAAAAGTATCAATAAGCACATGAGAAAGTGTTCTAAATCTCTAATAATTAGAGAAATGCAAATCAAAACAACTCTGAGGTATCACTTCACACCTAGCAGATTGGCTAAAATGAAAGAAGGGGAGAGTAATGAATGCTGGAGGGGATGTGGCATTAATGCATTGCTGGTGGAGCTGTGAACTGATCCAACCATTCTGGCTGGCAATTTAGAACTATGCTCAAAGGGCTATAAAAGAATGCCTGCCCTTTGATCCAGCCATACCATTGTTGGTTTTGTACCCCAGAGAGATCATAGATAAACAGACTTATATGAAAATATTTATAGCTGCGCCTTTTGTGGTGCCAAAACCTAGAAAATGAGGGTAAGCCCTTCAATTGGGAATGGCTGAAAAAATTGTGGTATACGCTGGTGATGAAACACTATTGTGCTTAAAGGAATAATAAACTGGAGGCATTCCATGTGAACTGAAAAGACCTCCGGGAATTGATGCAGAGGGAAAGGAGCAGAGCCAGAAGAACATTGTACAGAGAGAGGGATATACTGTGGTAAAATCGATTGTAAAGGACTTCTGTACCAGCAGCAATGCAATGACACAAGACAGTTCTGAGGAACTTATGGTAAATAATGCACCCACATTCAGAGGAAGAACTACAGGGGAGGATACATAGAAGAAAAACAACTGCTTGAATACATGGGTTGAGGTGGACATGAATGGGGATGTAGACTCGAAACTACCTCAACAATGCAACTAACAACAATTTGGAAAAAGTCTTGTTCAATGACACATGTTAAAACCAGTGGAAATGTGCATTTGCCATGGGTGGGAGGAGTGCAGGAGGTGAAGGGGAAAATAGGAGCATGAATCATGTAACCATTTTAAAAATGAATATTAATAAATGTTTAAAAAAGAAAACCAAATAATGGGACACAGATTTCCAGAAAGTTAGTGTGAGATCATCTAATCTAGTGTCCTTTATTCTACTTTGAATTTATTATTGGAATGTAAGAATGAGTCGATACTAGCAAAACAATAAATACTAAAAATCAAATTAATAAAAGAAAAATAGATCATAGATTTATAGGATTAGATAAAGACCTTGAATAAAGTTAGCACTTTTACGTCAAAAGTGTTGTGGAAATATGAAAATGAGTGGGTCCTTTCTTAAAATAATACTTAGATGGACCTAAGAGTTCATCAGTTTGACTACTTCTTCCAACCACTCTCACGTTAAAGGAAAAGAAATGCAGTCCCAAAGGTTTGAAGTGGCTGGACTAAAATCACCAAGGCAATAAGTAGCTGATAAAGGACTTGAACTCACATCTTATGAATTTCAGGATATTATTCTTTCCCCCTCTCCATGCTGTCTCAGCTGGTTTAAGAAAATGTGAATCATCCCTCTGGAAACTGGAGCCTCTAATACTTTCTAGACAGTTTAGTTTCATTTTAAAATTGTTTTTTCCCTCTTGAATTATTTGGATGACTTAGGAATGATTGGGTTTGGGGCAGTGATATTGAGTTTAAATCATATGGCTTTGATGTTTATGCTATTCAAATTCCCTATGTAAATTTAGTTGTATTCAATCAATGGTCTCATATATTCACAAGGCTTCTGTCATAACCTCTACATAAATGACTACCAGACTATTATCTCCAGGCCTGACAGCCATCCGAAGCAAGTCTCACATTCCCAACTGCCTTTTGGTCACTTCATTTCAAAGTCCCCCTAATAATATAAATTTACCTTCTGATACTGAAATGGTCATCTTCTTCCCTAAAAAGGTTATTTTCCTTAATAATATCTCTAAAAAAATGATATTCTTAAATCTATGAAAGTCTCCCTCTAGTCAACCAAGGTAAAACCTTCAATTATCTGTGAATCCCGACTGCTTGTTTACCTGCTCCTTCTGATATTCAAACAAGGAAGCAAAGTATTGATTGCTTCTCCAATAGAATGTAAGCTCCAAATCCAGGCCATTTAAAAAAGAGGGGTAGGTAAGTGGCTCAGTGACTAGAAAGCCAGGCCTAATGACAGGAGGATCTGTATTCAAATCTGGCCTCAGACACTTCCCAGTTATGTGACCCTAAGCATATCACTTAACCTCAAATGCCTAGCCCTTACCCTTCTTCTACCCTGGAATCAATATTTACTATTGATTCGAAGATAGATGGTAAAGGCTATACATATACTCCTTAAACAAAAGTACTGATTCATTTTGTCTCCATATCTTTATTTCTTGGTTTAACTCCCACCACGAAGTGAGTGCTTAATAAATACTTGTTAAGCTGCATATACTCTGAGTTAGTTGACGTATTGCTTAGTTTTATTAAATTGCTTTGCTTTTGTCTCTTTAAAAAAATTCTTTGTCATAAGGGATGGTTCTTTGGGTAGTGGAGAAGAGAAGGATATGATGGGAAATAGGATGATTAAAAAAAAAGAAGTCCATATATTTATTTTTAAAAAAGAGAAAAAATGGGAAAGGAATCATCATACCTGAACCTGTAATTATGAGGGAAATGGCTGTCACTGTTTAGAGAGGCATGATGGTAACCAATGGCACTCCAATCCAGTCAGGTAATAAGCATTTTATTAAGCATTACTATATATCAGACATTATGCAAAATGCTGGAGATAAAAAGGCAAAAATTTGGTCTTTGCCCTTAAAGAGCTCACATTCTAGTTGGGGAGATAACATGCTAATAAATGTACATATAAGATAAATAGAACACAAATGGAAAGTATCCTCCAGGGAAGGCACTAGTAGTAGATAAGAAGTAGGAAAAGCCTCCAGTAAAAGATGATTTTTTAACCTGAGTATGAAAGAAATCACTTTCCTCTGAACCCAAAGCCCATTATTTTCTAAGATCCATTAATCTCTTTTTAAAAATATTTTTCTTAATTACATGAAAAAAATTAAACTTTACTTTTTGATCAGTTTATCTTAATAAATATTAAGTGATATAACAAGGGTCACCTTTAACTTTGAATTTTTTGAGGGAGAGAGGTAATCATAATTAAGCAAATATAGTGTGAATTCCATGCCAATGTTTTCTCTGCTAAAAAGACCAAGCGTAAGCCAAAAATCAAATAAAAAGGGATTTATTTAGTCTATTAGAAAAATAAATTCTTAGAGAAAATCATCCAAGGGCAGAAATAGTAGTGGTAGCTCAGGACAGTAGTGGCATAGAGGACAATCTTCTGGGGATGCTAATGAAGAGAACATTTGTGGCAAGAGAGATCATAAAATAATAGCTCTGAAGCTATAAGGGACCATTGAAGTCACTAAGGCAAACTACTTCATTTCATAAATGAGGAAATTGAGGCCAAAAGATCTAAGTGACTTTCCCTAAAGCCACATAGCTACTTGGTAGTGAGTAGCAGAGTTGGGATTCAAACTCAGGTTTTGTGATATTTATAGCTGTGCTCTTTGTGTTGGCAAAAAATTGGAAAATAAGGGGGTGTCCATCAATTGCGGGATGGCTGAATTAATTGTGGTATATGTTGGTGATGGAATATTATTGAGCTGAAAGGAAAAAAAGAAATGCAGGAATTCCATGTGAACTGGAACAACTTCCAAGAATTGATGCAGAGTGAAAGGAGCAGAACCAGGAGAACATTGTACACAGAGACTGATATATTGTGGTAAAACCGAATGTAATGGACTTCTCTACTAGCAGCAATGCAATGATCCAGGACAATCCAGAGGAACTTGTGAGAAAGAATGCTATCCACATCCAGAGAAAGAACTGTGGAACCAGAAATGCATTGGAAAAATATATATACTGTATCGCCTAGTGTGATAGGGATGTGATTAGGGTTTTGATGTTAAAGTATCAGTCTACTGCAAATACAAATAACATGGAAATAGGTTTTGAACAATGATACATGTATAACCCAGTGGAACTGCTTGTCAGTTTTTTTTGGGGGGAAGAGAGAAGGAAAAGGGGGGAAGGATCATGAACCATGTAACCATGGGAAAATACTGTAAATAAAAATAAACAAAAACAAAAACAATTGGGTTTTGTGAACCCAAGTTCAGTGTTCTTTTCTCTATTCTCATCCTCTTTCTCCTCCATAGAACCCAACCTCTTTTTTTTATCAATGGTTGAAGAGAAAGAGGGCCCTGGGATCATAGAATCATAGATTGTAGACTTTGAGCTGGAAGAGAGCTTGAGGGTCATCTAACCCAACATTTATTTTATAAGTGAGAAACCAAGACTCACAGAGAGGAAAACTTAAAGTCTCACAAGCAGTGAGTAGAAGACTCAGAATTCAAACCTTTGGCCTCTGACCCCAATTACACTGTATCATGCTACCTGTACAATTATTATTATTATATTTCTAGATCTTTCCCTTTCTGCTACCTCCCCTAATAAAATCTCTCTATTCTAGGTTTCATTCCTTCTGCATGTTGTTAATAACCAGTCTGGCTACTCTGAAAAACTCATTTGGACTGAAGTCGATTAATATTGTAATTTTTAACATTTTAACTGGATCTTCGAAGATGATAATACAACCTGAAGGATTCTTTCCCTTGGTTTTGGAATAGCTTCAATCTTGGGAGCCCCTAGGTGGCCCAGGCAATATAGTAATAGATCTCAAGTTAGGAAGATTTGAATTCAAATCTAAGCTTAAAAATTTGGACCCATCACACACTTGTGTCCATGCCCTTTCATTCCTACTTAATTACAACAGATCCCTGAGGCTAGCAGCTTGTCACCTTAGGTGAGTTTTTCTGGTTATCTTTGGCTATACCGTGCCTCTTTCATGTGCTTTGAAGACCTTTGTTCAGAACCAACGTTTCTGAAAGAAACCATGTGTTGTCATTAGTACCACAGACATCCATATAAGATCATCTACTGTAACTACTCATACCATTAATATATCACTTTATAAATACTATCTCATTTAATTCTCTCAACAGCCCAGAGGAGTATCCACATTTAATAGATGAAGAAACTGAAGCAGAGAGTTGTGCCTTGCCCAGAGTCAGCTAAGAAGTGTCTGAAGTCAGATTCAAAATGAAGCCATTCTGATTCTAGGTTTGTCACTTTTTCTACTGTGCCATTTAGCCACTTTACTAGCTTTGACTTTGCACAAGTCATTTAACCTTGGGATGCCTTCATTTCCTTATGCATGAAAATGATTATAAAATACCTATCTCTCAGAATTGCTGTGAAGATTAAACAAAGTAATATTTTTAAAGCATGTTACAAACATTAAGAACTATGTAAATGCTAAGTATCATCATCATTTGATATAATTTTTCAGGTTTAGGCACATAGGATCAAAGGATCATATAATTAGAGGTGAAAGGTGACATCTTATCCACCATCCTCAATTTTAGTGATGGAGGAAATGAGGCCCCAATAGATGAGGTCACATAATAGTAAATAGAAGAGTGAGGGTTCAAATTAAGGTCCTCTCATTCCAAGTCCAAGTCTTTCTTCTGTGTGATTTTTTTCTATAGTTTAAGTGGTCTTTTTTCTTATTAGCACCATTATTTGATGAATATGTTGATGCTTAGATCTCTGGTCTCACTGATATGGATATACCTGTTCACTAATATTGATGGCAACCCATTCCCCCATGCCTTACCTAAATCCAGAACGGAACTAACACATGTGCTGAAGGTCTCTCTTTAGCTGTTTTGATATTTTATACATACCAGCAGAGTACCATGGCCTTGTTATCACTTACACTCATTAGATCACTGGCCCATCTCTTTTCCAATAACACATGTTCTTGATTTTATACTCCTTTTATATGAATCACTACCGGTAATAAGCTAAAGCCTGTGAGGTGGGGAGCAAGGAAGGGAGGGAGATACCTGGGAATTTATATTATTATATTTCTAGACCTTTCCTTTTCTATTACCTCCCCTAATAAAATCCCTATACTCTAGGTTTCATTCCTTTTGGATGTTAGTAACCTGTCTGACTATTCTGAAAAATTTGTTTTGTACAGAAGTCAATTAATAGTGTAATTTTTTAAATATTTTAATTGGATTGTCTAAAGCTGATACAAATAAAATTTTAAAAGATTTTTTAAAAGGTTGTTTCAGTAATTCTGGGAGATGTGATATCATCATAATAGTAACTCCCATGATTACAGCCCTTCTCTGATTTGGTAGACTTTCTCAGAAGGTTGAAGTGGTGTCTAAATAAATGGCTTTTTCATTTTTACCTGGTTTAGTCTTGAATTACCAAGTCTACTGCTGGCCTGATACTCAAAACTTTTCCATCTTGGAATCTCTACTTTCTTCCATGACTTAGCTCAAGTATCATCTTTTTCGAAAGGCCTCTTCTATTTATTCTCCCCAATTGGCTTTGTGTTAGGAACCTAACATAATAATATTTTCTGACATTTTGAAATCCATGTTCTTTTCCTCCCTCCTACATTTTTCCTTTCCCCAAGATGACAGAAAATATGATATAGGATATACATGTATTATCATACAATACATACTTCCATACTAATCACTTTGTGAAAAAAACCCACATATCACTTTCCTTATCATCTGCTAGTTCCTTCTCACAATAATGTTCTTTTAGTCTATTTCGTATTAACCTTTGTATCTGTGTTGTTTTCCTTGTTTGGAATGACTCCTTGAGGACTTGAGGATTATTTGACTTTTGTTTGTGTATGCTGGATGCCTAGCATATGTTAAATGCTTAATAAATATTTATTGATTGATTGGTAAGACTTATCAGAGCTTGTATTCCATTGGTAAAGTCCCTGAGATCCTGCAATCCTTTCTTCCTTGTGAGGAGGCATTAGCAGAGGACTTCTGGAGAGGATTTACAGCATAATCAGATTAGCATGCCCACTTGGTTACAGAAAAACGTTGTGCCCTATAACAATATTCTTAGGAATGTTATCAAGGAATTCAAGCTTCTCCAAAGCAGCTTAAAGATTAAAAATATATATATATAAATATATGTGTGTGTGTGTGTGTGTGTGTGTGTGTATGTGTCTAGTACAACATGAAAAAGCAATATGTGAAGAGGAAATTGAGTCTACTGTGTAATTCCCTGGGAGTAAAATTACAGACTTGGGCTCAGGAGGCTGAAGCTACTTTGGGCTCCTCTTACCCATCTCTACTCACCTGCCCAGCCCTCTGGCCTGGTTCTCTATTGTCAGTCTTAGAGGGAAGCAGACTCAATGGACTGGGTTCCTAGCACAGGGCTTTGGGGTATGGAGAAAATTGTGTCAACATCCAGCCTGGAGAGATCTTCCCTGTACTATATTAGCACCCCTGCACCCCACCAGCCCACACATGGGCCATCCATTTGCCATATAGGTATACCCATAGGACCACTGAGCTCTTATATCTACCTCATTGAGGCTTAACTTCTTGCATGTGTTGTCTCCCCCGCTTGGGATATGAACTCATTAAGAGCAGGATTTATCTCTATTTTTAGCTCCAACACTTAGCTTAATAAATGCTTTTTCATTCATCTATTCTTTCATTCACTCATTCTTTTGCTTATTCATTCTGAGATTAAAATCATAAAGTTATAAAGATCCAGTGTTGCCTCAGACTAAGATTTTTGCTAAATTGGGGGTAAAAGGGTGTGGGAAAAGGTTGATTTGATATCCAAAGGCACAGATACAATAAGCCTCATAAATAATAGAGTACTAATCTCTACTAAGGAAAATTGGAGTTGTCCCATCATCATAGGTGGCACTGAGAAATATATTGTTTTCAGTGTCTTTGAGCCATTGGGCAGGCAGCTGCAAAGCCCATTCCTAGTTCTATTGCTGGGCTGGCTATTAAGATTATTTACTGTGGTTCTCTTACCACTGGGGCAAACCTGAACATAAAGGACTTGGGAGAAAATGATGAGGTTAGGATTATAGCCTAGGAAACTCCCGGAGGCCTTATAAATGTGACAAACTCTCTGAAATATAGGCCATCTCTATGCCCATACAGGGTAGAACCAGATGTGACTGAAAGAATTAGGGGTTTTAATTCCCTGCTGCTTGTTCTGACAGACCCCCAAGAGGCAGGACTCGTGTTTCTATGTCTCTGCCACTGCCACGGCCTTGTAGCCTTGAGAGTGGTGACAGATCTGAAGGCCTAGAGTCACTGGGAGCAGGATAGCATAGGAGAAAGAGGCCTCGGAGAACCTGGTTCCAAACATCACTTATTGTTGTTTTTGTTCAGTTTCTTTTAGTTGTGTCCAACTCTTCACGAACCCATTTGGGCTTTTCTTGGTAAAGAAACTGGAGCGGTTTGCCATTTCCTTCTCCTGTTCGTTTTACAGATGAGGAAACTAAGATAAATAGAGATAAATGACTTGCCCACAGTCACACAGCTAGTAAGATTTGAGTTTAGGGAAGTGAATCTTCCTGACTACAGGCCTGATCCTCTATCCACTATGCTACCTAAACTACTAAGGAAAATTAGTTAAGGCAGCTGGTGGTACAAGAGAGTGCTAGACCTGGAATTTAGAAAACTGAAGCTCAAATCTAGCCTTTGACACTTATTAGCTCTGGATTGTAACTCGGGGCAAATCACTTTACCTCTTTGCCTCAATGTCCTCATCTATAAAATGAAAGTAATAATAGCTAGCACCTTACCTCCTGGGTTTGTTGTGATAAGCCATATAAGATAATAATTGTAAAGCACTTAGCATAGTAGCTGGCACACAGTAAGAGCTACAAAAAAAATGTTAGCTATTCTTATTAGGGAGCTCTCTCTGGGCCTCTGACTCCTCCATAAAATGGAGGGGGTTAAACTAAATGAGACTGAATGACCCTGCCCACTTTAAGTCCCAGGTACCTATCTGTAGAATAAAAACACTGACTCTGGGCTTAGAGGAACTGGATGCAAATCTTGCTTCTCTTACTAATACCTGTGCAAGGAGCCTGCCCTCTGGGCCTCAAGCTGGTCCCCTGGAAAATGAGGGATTTGGGTTAATTGGCCTTTGAGGTTTCTTCTAATTCTAAATCCATGATCTTCTCATCAAATTCCCAACTTGGTTTGAGAATACAATCCCAGTTATATTTGGTTTAATAGTGCGTATGGAGACCTAACCTTGACTTCTAAACAAGTGGGCCTGAAGCTCTCTATGAGAAATGGAAATTTGCCTCAAAGAGCAAACCGAAGTCTGGTGAATCCAAGAACAGTTCTATAACCTCTGCAAGACTCCAGTTCATCCTTGCTTTTGTGGGCTTATTCAATGTATTCCAATATAATATTCCTCTGGAAAGAGATTTTAATTCTGTTTGACTTGAGAGATCCCATCTATTCTGTGATGTAAGATTCTTAGGAAAAATAATGTCATTGGTAATGGCCTCAAAGCATTTGGTTCTGTGACTGTTCCCCCTAAATAAGTGGAATTACCTGATGATTTCTTAGAAAAATGCATTTTACTGGAGAAAATGACACTATTCAAGCCAAATAGCAAAGCATATTGACTGTATACTTGACAAAGTCAAGCTAAGAAAACTAAAAGGAGGCCAGTTTAAATCACAAGCTTTAGAACTTGAAAGGACTTTAGAGGGCATCTAGTACATATTTATTTTTCAGTTAGAGAAATTGAGACTCAACCAGGGGAAATGCCTTGCCTAAAGTCTATAGGAAGGGAATGATTGAGCCCAGATTCCAACCCACTTCCTCTGACATCTAAGGCAGGGCTCCATGCTACACTAAGCAGGATATGCTGCCTTCTTTTCTGGTCTATTTTCAAATTGTCTTTCTCGTTTGCTTTAAGACCTGTTACAAAAACCACATGACTAGCTCAAGGGGACTCAGGGTTAGAAGGACAGCAGCTGTACACATTTCATGTCTTCCTCTGCATGGGAATAGGGAAATGAAACTAATACAGAAGGAGCAGGAGAAGGAGAATTTAACACATCCCTTACATTTTGCTGTGTAAAACCAGTCTGGACTCCCCTTTCTTTGCATCTTTTTGTCTGTGCTTCTTTGCGTCTCTCTGTCTCTGACTTTCTTCCATTATGAGAACAAAATGATTCTATAGCCATGTCAAGGTGATGCTAAAACATCTGGAGAAGAATCTCAATTATCTGGATCCACATAATGAAAAGGGAGAGAGTTAGTCTTGTTCTGCCTGGTTTTTGAAGCTGGAAGAATAAGGAGTGATAGTTGGATATTGTAGAAAGGAAGATTTGGACTCAATTTAAAGACAAACTTTCTAACAATTTGACCTACTACAATGTTTGATGGGCTACTTCGAGAGGCAGTGAGTTCCAAGATTACTGGAAATCATTAAGAAATGATCATCTGTCTGATATTGTGGTATAGGATGTTTTTGTTTTGGTTGGGGTTGGACTAGATAAATTTGATGAGTCAGTGGAAACATTTATACTTGAATTAAAAAAATGAATAGGCAACTCTACCCACCCCCACTCTTATAGCTAGCATTAATATATTTTTATTTTTTAATTGTAGTTTTTCCAGATACAATTTTGAATAATATTTCCTGAAATTTTGCAATCCATGTTTTTTCTCTCCCTCCCATCTTTTCCCTTTCCCCAAGATGGCAGGCAATATGACATAGGATATACATGTGTTATCATGCAATACATATTTCCATGCTAATCATTTTGTGAAAAAAACATATCACTCATATTAGAAAAGAACTCATAATGGAAATAAAGAGAAAAATGTTTTGCTTCAATCTACATTCTAATTATGTCAGTTCTTTCTATATTGATGGATAGCCTTTTTTGTCATGAGTCCCATTAAGTTGTCTTGGATCCTGGCATTGCTGATGACATTTAAGTCATTCACAGTTGATCAACATACAATTATTGTTGTTACTATGTACAAAGTTTTCTTGGTACTGCTCACATCACTCTGCATCGCTTCATATAAGTCTTTTCAGGTTTTTTGGTGATTGTCCTATTTGTAATTTCTTATGGTACAATTGTATTCCATTACAATCATATACCTCAACTTGTTCAGCCATTCTTCAATTGATGGGCATCCCTTCAGTTTCTACTTCTTTGCCATCACAAAAACAGTTGCTATCATTGTCATTGTACAAGTAGATCCTTTCCCTCTATCTTTGATCTCTTTGGGGTATAATCCTAGTTATGGTATTGCAGGGTCAAAGGATATGCACAATTTTATGGCTCTTTGGGCTTGGTTCCAAATTGTTCTTTAGAATGTATCCATTCAAAACTCCATCAACAGTGTATTAGTGTCCAAATTTTCTAATATGCCTTCCTACATTTATGATTTTCCTTTTTTGGCATATTAGTCAATCTGATAGGTGTGAGGTGGTATATCAGAGTTGTTTTAATTTGCATTTCTCTAATAGTGATTTGGAGCATTTTTACACATGACTAAAGATACTTTTAATTTATTCATCTGAGAATTGCCTGTTCTTACCTATGACTATTTGCCAATTGGGGAAATGAAGCTAACATTTATAAAGCATTTTATGATTTGCAAAGTGTTTTGCAAATTTTATTTTGTTTCATCCTCACAATAACCCTGAGAAGTAGGTGTGATTATTATCTCCCTTTTACAAATAAGGGAAATGAGGTTAAATGACTTGCCCAGGACAAGATTAATAGGTTTCTGAGGCTAGTTTTGAATCCAGGTCTACTTCTCTATCCACTATGCTACCTACACGCCTAGCTCCCTTTGACTCTTTACTTAGATTCTGAGAAGTTACTCCAACTGAAGCAGATTCAGATATGGAAGGATTTGGCTTGTTCAATTCATATCTTGTCCAAATACAATCTAATTGGATCCATGAAAGTTTTTTTCAAGTGATTATCCTACTAATTGTCAGACCATCATGTCATAGAATCATCCAAATCTTGGGATGTCTTCTGATTTTAGATCAATAGATCTATCTATTGATGGTGGCAGGAGGTAAAAGAGGATGTTTTGTTGTGAGAGATTCCAATTACTCTTCCCTAAATACTCACCCCATGGTTTGGATTACTTATACTTTTCAAGGGTCTTTGTATTTTTCCTTGAGCCTCATCAACTTTTCTGGTTAGCCTACAATAGAATGACCTAAAAAGCTACTTGAAGAGACAACGAAGAAGACAATGGATTAAATTTTGTAGGAGCTTAATAAAATTCAAACCAACTTATTAAATGCGCACTATATATCCTAAGTGCTAGGTTTGTTGTTTAGTTGTGTGTCTCTTCATACCCCATTGGGGTTTTCTTAGAAAAGATGCTGAAGTAGCTTGCCATTTCCTTCTACATTTCATTTTACACATGAGGAAACTTTGGCAAACAGATTTAAGTGACTTGCCCAGGATTGCATATCTAATAAATATTTGAGGTAAGATTTGAACTCAGGAAGAAATCTTCCTGACTTCGGGTCCAGAACTTAATCCACTTCACCATCTAACTGCCCGAGTCCTGGAGACCCAAAGACAAAAACAAATGGCTTACTTTTCTACTGGGACAGAAACAATATTGACATTTACTCTTATGAATCATAGGATTATAGGTTTTAGCACCAAGTGAGGTTTTAAGGATAGTCTTTTCTGAATCTCTCATTTTTTAGGGAAGAAAACTAAAGCCCAAAAAGAAGTGACTTGCCCACAGTCAAACAGCTAGTAAATAAAGCCCATATTCTTCATATAGAAAGTGCATGATGCTTCCCCTCTCCTAGAAGTAAGACAGAGAAAGAGATCAATGATACACTAGGGAAGGCATGAAGATATATGAAGCCATATAGTTCTCTAAATCTCCATGTTTCTTCTTTTGATTTTGAAGAGACTTCATGTAGGCCATTTATTCCATTTAGTATGAACAACATGATAGCTAAGCTTCCTTTTGGCCTTGCTGGCTCCAGGGAGGGAGTATCTGATGCTACATTCAGATTGACATTTTTCACAGTATGTTCACTACAGCGTCTCAAGTATTTATCTGTAAGGGCCAGCATTGTAATTAGGGACCAGCCTTGAAGAAGAGACCAGACTAAATGGGATGGACCTAGTCATTTCTGAAAATCCAATCAGCAGGTAAGACACAGAATAAGGCTCCTTTTTTCTTTCCTTTAGGGACACTCCTGGGTCCTAATTCAAGTCCCAGAGGTTGGTTGGGAAATTGCAATTGGTGGGTCCTTGGAATAGCCTTTAATAAGAATCATTTTATTTATACAATATAATGTGTATGGCTGTAGTGAAGATGTGGGCAGTTAGTTTGAAGGAAATTTCAATGACATAGAATGGGAGGCAAGAGTCCATAAAAATTCCCATAATAATTATAATTCTCTACTATTCTTTTCTCTAGCGTTGTAATCATTGCCATCACTTTATGGGTCATGTGAGTTTGAGGCAGTGGAAAGAGGTGCTATAGGAAAGCAAGAGGGTACGAAGCACTTACTATGTACCAGGCAATTTGCTTTAAGTGTTTCACAAATATTATCTCATTTGAGAATCACAATAACTCTTCAAGATAGATGATATCATTTTCTCCATTTTATAGATGATGATACAAAGGCAGGCAGTGATTAAGAGATTTGCCCAGTCACACAAGTTGCTAGTTGTATTACTAGTTACTAATGATCACTTAAAGGTTAGATTTGAACTCAGACCTCCATGACTCTAGGCACAGCATCACCTAAGGGTCCCTGTTGTCTGAGAAATCATAGGTAAGAACCCTCCAGTGAGTAGTGAGGGGTTCTGGGCACGTACATTCGATGCACTTTTATAAAACTCCTTGACTGGTGGCTTGAGTTTAGTGGTACATGGTGGTCAAATTACACACTTCTCTGTTGATTAATTAATTATTGATTTATTGATTGATTGTATAATTGTCTACTTTCCCGTGGGCTTACAGAAAATAGAGGACAAAGGAGGTATGGTCTGTCGCTGCTGTTTGTATTTCATATATCCCCTGGTATACACAACCTGTATGCCTGTCACATTTGATTCTTCTTTCATAAATAAATGTTTATCTAAACATCATTAAAATCAAATTTAGATTTGTACAGTGCTTCATGTTTACAAAGTTCCTTTGCAAATATCATCTCACTTGATTCTCATAACTCTTTTTAAGAAATTCTTATCTTCTGTCACAGACTCAATCCTATGTATATATGTATTCCAAGGCAGAAGAGTGGTAAGAGCTAGGCAATGGGGGTTAATAACTTGCCTAGGATCATAAAGCTAGGAAATATCTTTGTCCAAATTTGAATGCACTATCTCTGACTCCAGGCCTGGCTCTCTACCCACTAGACTGCCTAGCTGCCACTACAACAATCTTTTAAAAGACAGTTAAGATGGGTGTTTCTATTCCCATTTTATAGATGAGGGCACTTTGGAGTAGAGACCATCCAAAAGGATGAATCATTTAAATTGTGTCAGGAAAGTCAATCTCCATTTATGCCCCTCAAAGTGATGACTGCTTTAGTGAGAAAACTGAAGCTCATAGGTTATAAGCAGAGCCTAAGGTAAAATGGCCCTAACATTGCGCAACGTGAAAAGTCTGTTACACTACAGTGAGATGTTGGAAATGACTATGATGGACAGGCCACCCAATGAAGTCCCATAAAATATAAATCACTTGCTTTTAAACTATGGGCTCTACTCAAAGAAGGAATTCTTTCATCTCCAGAAAGCCCATGTAGATGAGATGACCAAATGCCTCAGTAATGACTATATTAAGTTTTTGAGCTCAATCCAACCTGCTAGAATGTTGGAGTACAACAAGAAAATGCAGAGAGGTGAAGATGGTTGGTGAAGACTGTCCAGGGTCTGATGACTTATTTGAATTCTTTAAGAACTTTAAGATAATTAAAAGAGTCAAAATGGAAGAGAAGAAAGAGGAAGACCCAGGGGAGAATAAAGAAACAAAGGAGAAAACAAAAGAAGAGAAATCAGAAGCTAAAGAGGTGAAGGAGGAGACCAAACCTACCTGAGATTTCCAGCTTTCCATGTTTTTCCTCCCTCAAAGTTAATATTTTCCGTATGTCCCTGCATTTACATATGTATGTAATTTTATGCTATATACCCTAAAATTTATACATATATATGAAATATGTATATATATATACATATATATATATGTGTGTGTGTGTGTGTGTGTGTGTGTGTGTGTGTGTGTGTGTGTGTGTGTGTGAAATAAAACCATCCCCAGAATCCAGCAACTAGGTGTCCTGCTGTTTGCTGCTGGATCAGCTGCCTCTGTTGCATTGTACACCTGAGCCCCACATAGATGAATTTATTTCTTTCTCTCCATATTGTTTTAAACACAATACCCTACCTGATTATTTTTTTTTATTTTTTGCCAGTTTTAAATAGACTTTACTCTCAAGGACAATAATTCCATTTTTACTTGTTCATAGTACTGATATAGTGCAATGTTGCTCCCTTCTCTACTTCTGCATACATTGAATAATCAGAATGCTTAGATTTACACAGAAGCTTAAATGTTGCTTTTAAATTACTAGTACTTTGGCTATAAATTTGAGCCCTTCAATTTTTGGAAAGATATATGAAATGCTCTTTCTTCTGGAGCATTTGGTTGACTCCTTCAATGGTGGGTATAGAGGAAGTACTTCCAGATGGGGCTGCTCTATGCCCTGGGAACCCACCAGACATGCCCTCTTACATGCCTTCTGTAGTCTGGCACACCTCAGTGATGCTGGGATTGCAGACCTCCAATTTTTCTGGTGATGCTCAAACTCTTCATTTTTAGCAGTTTGCTTCTCATCTGGTTAGTTGATTACTTCATTAAATTTGTCAAGAATCTTCTGTTTGTCTTTATCACCAATTTTGTCTTAGAATTTCTCATCCTCTATGGTAGGTTTGATGTTGAAACTATAAGATTCAAGAGAATTCTTGGAAGATATCATGACTCTCTGCTTCTCATTTTCAGCCTTGTATTTCCCAGCTTTCTGAACCATATACTCAATGTCTTGTTTTCTCATATGACTTTTATTGGTGGTGATAGTGATCTTATTCTCCTTGTTTGTGCTTCTATCCACAGCAGAAACATTGAGAATGCCATTTGAATCAGTCAAATGTTACTTCAATATGAAGAAAAACTCAGAAGTAGTAGGGATTCTTTTCTCCTCAAACATGCCAAGTGGGTTGTTTTCCTTTGTCATTGCTTTCTCACCCTCATAAACCTGAATATGTACACCAGGCTGGCTGTCCAAGTATGTGTAAAGGTCTGCATCAGTTTGGTCCGTATGGTGGCTTTATATTTGATCAGAACTCTCATAATTCCACTAATAGTTTTAATTTCAAGGTAGAGGAGTGACATCTAATAGCATCAAGTCCTTCAAATTCTCCATTTTATTTCCAGACAAGATGGCAGCCTGGACAGCTGCATTATAGACAAAAGTCTCATCAAAATTGATGCTCTTTTTGAGCTCATTGCCATTGAAGAAGTTTCTGCAAAAACTTCTAGATTTTGGTTAACTAGATGGAACCATCTGCTAAAATGATGTCATGAGTCTCTGATGAATCGAGCTCGGCCTTTCCTAGGGTACAGTGTGCCATGGATAATATCAGCACAGGGCATAAAGGAATAGAAATAAATAGCACCATAAGGAGTCAGTCTCAGTATTGGCCTGGGTACTGAAAAAGAAGGTGCACTTTGAAAATTCACATTTATTTCTGGAAATGAATGGCTAGTCTAGAAGGCCTTTTGATATTGTTGAAGCGTTGTCATTTTTTTTTTCAGTTGTGCCTAACTCTGTGACCCTATTTTGGGTTTTCTTGGCAAAGATACTAGAGTGGATTGCCATTTCTTCTTCTCTAGCTTGTTTTACAGATTAGGAACTGAAGAAGGCCAACAGGATTAAGTGACTTTCCCAGGGTTACACAGCTAATAAGTATTTGAAGCCAGATTTGAACTCAGCAGGATTAGTCTTTCTGATTCCAAGCCTGACACTATTCATCTATCCATCTACTGGCACAGTCTAACTTCTCCTCAGAGTCAAGACACCTAAGTTCAGATCCCCACCTGATACTATCTGTGCAACTTTGGATAAGTTCTTTCTATCTGAATCTGCAAGCAATTTACTCACTGTATATTTTTGTGTTGGAATGAAAATAGTGGAGTTGAAGTGATTACAGCTTCTACACTCTCTGGCTAGCCAACATGGTAGCCAAATCTAAAGTCAATTTGGAATGAAGATTCTTGGTTTAAACATCAGCTCTTCTTTAATGAATTTGGTCACCTTATCATCTGGGCTTCAGTCATAATAATGGCAAAAGGATAACTTTGAACTAGGTAAGAAACTTAACCTTTTTCTTTTGTTTTAAGGGTCCTTTTCACAAACTAATGAATCAGATAGACCCCAGAATAATGTTTTTTGAATGCATAAATAAAATGCACATCATTATACATGAAATCAATTACTTTGAAATATAATTATCAAAATATTAAAAAACAAACAAACAAAAAGATTCATGAATTCCCAAGTTAAGAACCATGGGATTATATAATTCTCTTATGCCTTTAGAAACCAGCAATTCTATTATGTGCCTATAAATTGACTTGAGACATCTAAATCCTATACAGACTCCAACAACTACCTCCATGGTAGATATGCTTCTATTTCTTAAGCTGCATTTTGATATTTAAGGCAAGCAACTAGACTCCCTCCTATCTCAGCCCCTTCTGAACCACTGTACCACTCTCTCTAGTTTCTGTCTTTCTTCTCCTCCTAAGAAATAACCAGTAAAGTCATCTCAGAAGGGACAGATCACATAATCAAGTTGGGGACAGATTTATTGGTATTCATGCCTGGCCTTGAAGTGGTCAGTAAGCCTCTGTTTTTAATGATGGATGATGTGCTACACATCACTTCTCTTTCTGAGATAGAGCTCACATCCCTTTAATTAGCAATAGCAGAATCTGCTGATTTATGTATCCATTCTGTTGCCAGGAACAAAAAAGGGACAGGAACTCTCTTCTCTTCATTGGTCTGGAGCTCTTGCCAGACAACAGACCTAATTAAGAATTAGCACTAGGACACATGGCTCAGGATTGAGGCCTCTTGGAAACTGACCAATCACCATTGCAACAAGTGACCTGAACCAGCTGATGCTGCCCTTATGGATGGGTACATAAATCAACACATTCTGCTGTTGCTAATTAAGAGAATGTGAGCTTGATCCAAGAAAGAGAAGTTGCATATATCACACCATCCATCATTCCAAGCACTCTGTAACGAGTGGGCAAAGAAAGGAAGTGGCTCAGTTCAGCACAGGGCAGGGCCCTACATGTTGATAACCTCATTGTATATCAGTAGAACTCAAGGAATACTTGAGAGTGGATAAAATATGAGGCCTGCGTTTGCTGTATCAATTGGAACTATTGCTTCAGTGGTAGCAAAACTGTATAGCAGGCCTTTTGATTTCTAACTGACCTTGTAAATTTCCCTATAAATTCTTTCTTTCATAAAATTGTCAGATCACAGGTTTAAAGTTAGAGAGGATCTTAGAGACCAATGAGTCTAACTCCTTTTATTTTATTTTTAAGACATTTTATTTTCTCAATTCCATGTAATAACAATTTTAACACAGGTTTTCTTAAATTACAAGATCCAAATTGTCTCCTTCTCTCCCTTCCCTCCCCCTTCTCAGAGATGACAAGCAATTTGATCTGGGTTAAACATGTATTGTCATGTATTATTATCATACTTCCATATTGGTCATTGTTGTAAGAGGATACTCGTATACAAACAAAAGTCCAAAAGAAAAATGCAAATAAACTAATGGAGAAAATAGTATGCTTTGATCTCCATTCTAAGTCCAGCAGTGCTTTCTCTGGACCTGGATAGCATTCTTTCTCATAAGTCCCTCATAATTGTTCTGTATCATTGTATTGCTGAGAGTAGCTGAGTCTATCACAGTTGATCATTCCATAATATTGCTCTTACTGTGTACAAAGTTCTCCCAGTTCTGTTTATTTCACTCTGCATCAGTTCATGCATCTTTCCAGCTTTTTCTGAAATCGCCCTATTCATCATTTCTTATAGAATGATAGTGTTCCATCACCATCATAGACCACAATTTGTTCAACCGTTCCCCTAAATCTTCAGTTTTTCCTTACTGTTATCCTCTGCTCTAGTTCTGGGTTTCTGCAAGTTTCAGTTCTTTAAAAATGGCATTTTCTTCAGCCACTTCCCAGCTGTGTGACCCTGGGCAAGTCACTTGACCCCCATTGCCCACCCTTACCACTCTTCCACCTATAAGACAATACACCAAATATTAAGGGTAAAAAAAATGGCATTTTCTCAATTACATGTAATAACAATTTTCAACATAGGTCTTCTGAAGCCCAGCCTCTGCGCCTGGAACCCTGAAAGCCACTTCCCACTGCTGATTCAATCTCCCCCAGGCACTGCTGTTGATTTACAGGGCCCAGAGCTATCTTGTGCTGGAGCTTAGGGCTTAACCTCAGACTAGGGTAGGGACTTCAGACCTCACTCTGGGCTTACACAGACCAGGCATGCTGAGAACTGACTTGCTCTAGGATTCAAATCCTCACTTCAGTCTTACAGAGGGGCTCTGGGCCTCCCCTTGGGTTTAAACCAGCTAGGTGCACTGTGGACTGCCTTGTGCTTGGGCTTGGGCGGAGGCTTGGAGCTTCACTCTGGGTCTGCCCCAGCCAGGTGCATGGCACCCTGCCTTATGCTTGGATCCTCACTGTAAGCAGCATGTATGTGCTAGGGCTTGGAACTTCAAGGAGTGGGCATGAGTGTGCTTTGCTTGGCAGGGTCTTGAGGTCTCAAAGTTGGCTTGGGCCAACATTCTGAATCTGGAGCAGTAAGTTGGTGGGGATCAGGGCTTGCCAATGGCTTGCACTGATATTCCTGCTTCAACCTTGCTAAGGCCTTGTTATGCGCTACACTAATTTCTCACTACTGTGAACCAGACCCTTTCTGCTTCCCTTCCAAGTTGCTTTCTGTAGGAAAGTTGCTTCACTCTGTCACACTTGGGCTTCTGTCACGCCAGTATTTGTTTTGAAGCATTATTTTAAGGTTAGATGGAGAGGATTCTCAGAGAGGTCCAAACTTTCCTTGTCTCTACCCAGTAATCTTGCCTCTTTCCTAACCTCTCATTTGAAAAAAAGGAGGAAACTGAGACTGTGAGAACTGGAATAATTTGTCAAGGGTCACATAGTCAGAATATGAGGTAGGATTATTTCTAATATCTTGCAACTTAAATTAAGCACTAATTGGCCAATTTAATCAGCAAAAAGAAGCTCTAAAGGAAGCTTCCCCCCACTCCTCTTAATTGTAGTGTCTTGCTCCTATTAATTATTTTAAATTTATCCTATATATTGCTTGTTTGCTAGTTGTGTCCCCTATTGGATTATAAGCTCTTTGAGGGTAGGGACTGCCTTTACAATCTTGTAATTTACCACAATTCCTGGAAGATAATAATGCTTAATAAATATTTACTGATTGATCTCTTCAAGTTCTGAAATCCTATGGCCCACTTGAGAACTAGCAGCTCATGTCCATGGGCAACTGGCTAGTATCTGAATCTCCATGAAGGTTGCTTATGGATGTTATTCTAAATAAACATAACAACTTACTATTTTTCCTTTTCTCTCTCTCTCTGCCTGTCTGACCCTCTCTCTCTCTGTCTCCCCTTCTCTCCCTCTTTCTTTCTCTCCCTCTCTGTTTCTGTCTCTGTCACTGTCTCTCTCTGTCTCTGTCTGTGTCTGTATTTCTGTCTGACTGTGTGTGTGTGTGTGTGTATGTGTGTATGTGTGTGTGTGTCTGTCTCTCTCTCTCTCTCTCTTTCAGGTTGAGCTGCACTGCTGAGAATTGAGTTGCCCATGGTTACATGACCCATCAGCAGTGGTGCCAAGAATAGCAACCAACCCCCTTGACTCCCAGGCACGAAGTCAGTGGTTACTGCTGTTGCCTCTTGATTATGGAACTGTGCCTTCCCAAGGTGTTGATTCCATGTACACAAATCCACATCAAAGCCTTCCTGACCAAAAGACCCTCATTTCCCATGTTCCAGAGAATAACAACTCCCATTTCTATGGCTCTTTATCCTTATAGAGCACTTTCCTCCCTCATAGCAACCCTGTGAATTAAGGAGATAAATATTATTATCTGAATATTGCTTATGAGGAAACTGAAGGATATGGAGTTGAGGTAACTTATTCATACTTAAGATCACACACTTAAGGGTATTATTTTGGTTTTAACAGTGATATTGTGAGAAGCTGAAGATATGCTAGTGATCAGTAACCTAGTGGACTCACTCCTTCCCCACTGACAAGCTTGAGTGAAAAGGAAGGAGCACAATCTAGCTCATTGCTCCTTCCCCCTTCCCCTCCCAACAAGCAGTTAGAAATCAGTTGGAAATGGTGGTTGATCTGATATCTTCTGGCAAGGCTAGGAAAGGCTAGTCTCCTAAAGATACTGACTTTTATCAACTTATTTCCCCACAGGTTTGATTAGGGGAAATTAGGAGAAGCTTGATGTCATGAAATTATCAGGGACAGAAGGAGGATATGACTTGTATGGGTCACACAGCTGAAGGAACTAAGCTTGAAAATGGTTGTGAGTATTCCTCAAAATAATAGCCAGGCACTGCTCCCAAAAGATGAAGGTTTACTGATAAGTGAGGAAGAGGAAGGGAGGGAGGTTTTGTCAAGGATAGAATAAGGTCTGGGAAGCCCTAAACTGTTAGGTTGAAACAGCCCCTCCCCCTAGAAGGGAGAGGTAGTCCTTATAGCTAGCTTGCCCTCAAAGCCTATAATAAATCTCTTCTAATATCTAAATAATTAAATAACAATTGTGCTATTGCTGGAAAGGTCTAGTTCAGCTAAACAGGCTAGCTGCTGGGAAGAACCAAAATTGCTTGTGTAGATTTTAAGCCACAAGGCCTCCAAAGCAATCAAGAACTGGGATCAGCAAGCAGAGTGATCTGCTCACTTCTAACACCAAGAACCAACTGCCCCTCCCAATTTCCTTAAACTGCCCCCTCACCCAGACTTCTCTGGGGGAGGAGGGCCCTAGAATTCTGGGTTGAGGCATGACCCTGTATCTTGCAGGAATTCCACCCTGTCACTTCCATGTTACAAGGGTAAGAGCTGAATTTCAAAGCCACATCTTTTTACATTAAGATCATTGTTCCCCCCATCCCACATTGCCTATACCTCACTATATAGCTGCTGTTTGGTCATTTTCTGTCATGTTTTCAAGACCTGATTTGGAGTTTTCTTGGCAGAAATACTGGAGTATTTTGCCATTTCTTTCTGTCCAGTTCATTTGACACATAAAGAAACTGAGGCAAACAGGGTTAAGTGAATTGCCCAGGGTCACATAGCTAATAAGTAATTAAGGACAGATTTGGATTCAGGAAGATGAGTCTTCCTGACTCCAGACTTGTTACTCTATCCACTGCATGATGTAGTTTTGTAGGTATAAAGAGCTTTCTATGTATTAAGAATTGAATCCTTAAAACAAAAATATGATTTAGTGCCACTACATCCTGGGAGTATACATATAAAAAATGTTGTGCCTGTCCTCAAAGAATTGACATTCTACTGGGATAACCTAATATATATATTTTTAAAAGCAAATATAGGATATACAAAAATAAATACATAGTGATGGGTGGGTATGGGCATCAACTGGGAAATACAGGAAGGTCTCTTGAAGGAGGAATCCCTTGAACTAGACCTTGAAGGGAGAAAAAACTTCTAAGAGGTAAATATGAGGAGGGAAAACTATACGCATGAGGTATAGTCTATGCAAAGGGAACAAAAGAAGCATATAGAACATTAAATATGGAGCAGAATAAGTAGGTTAATTTGACTTAAGCTTAGAATGTATATAGGGGGCTTAGCAGAGTGCCTGGCACATAGGCCTGACTCTCTCTTCCAAATCTTCCCTACTTTTCCAAGCCATCACTTTTTCTCTGACTTTACAGGATTTTCCTCCATTTGAAATTCCAGTTTAGTCAATTGGTTTAAACTTAAGGCTTGATGCTTGAATTCTTTGGCATTCATCATGACACCACCCATTCATTTCCAAATTCCAATGTTTTATTACTCTTACCACCTTCTCTGTAATGGATGGATTGTTCTTGTTCAATTATTTAGTTTTGAACAACTCTCCATGACCCCATGGACCACATCTATCCATAGGGTTCTCTTGGCAATGATACTGGAATGCTTTGCCATTCTCTTTTCCAATGGAATACAACCTTACTTATTGAGTCTACCAAGTATTTCTATTCTCTCTTCTCAACTGATTCCATCAAATACCAATGCATTTTCTTTTTCCTGAGAGGTGGCTTGGTGATGCAATAGATAGAGCTATGGATCTGGAGTAAAGAAGACCTGAGTACAAACACAGACTCTGTGACCTTGGTAGACTTATTTAACATCTGGCTGCTTTTGTTTCCTTATGTATAAAAAGGGATAATAATTATACCTATGTCATATAGTTATAAGGACAAAATGAGATAATATTCACAAAGCTCTTTAAGAATGAATGGAAAGTGTGGTTAGGATAGAGAATAAGTTTAGGACGGCCAAAACAGAGAGCCCAAGAGTCAGGAACTTATGCTTAGATAGAAGAATTTCAGAATTATGGACGTGGGAGAGGGACTTCAGAGACCATAAAGACCAGCCCCCTTATTTTATCAACTTAAGGCTATTCAAAGTTAGAACTTGAATATAAATCTCCTGACTCTAGGCCCAGAGTTTTTTTATACTATCCCTTACTCTTTCTTAGCAAGTAAGATTAACTCATATTCTGAAGAGGCAGTAGGATAAATGGGTTTAAGGATATAAACTAATTATTCCATTCCCAATTTGTTTTGAGGGGGCCAGAGATGACAAAAGACAGGCAATCATCACCTAGTTAATTTGATTCTATTTGGTTGCTAGGAAGACTAAAATAACTAACAATAATAGCAACTCATATGTTTATTGTGATTTAAGACTTCCATGGCAATATCACCGGCAGTGACTTCACTAACTCTCCAACCCCTCATTAGAATAGTCAAGAAAACTGAGCACTAAAATTCTATTCTGTTACGTATGTATGCATCAGATAGCCTTCTTTTTTCCTTCTCTATGCTTCCTTCTTTCCTTCCAAAAGTATTCAATGTGTACAAGAAGATGCCATCTTTAGATAAAGCATTCGTCATAGCCTCAGGAACTAAAGCTAATTGGAGATGAGGCATGTAGTTAATTTTAAGACACATGGTTACAATATAAATGTATTAGAAGAAAACAAAACCAAGTGTGATGTGAGGTCCTAAAGTGAATCAGGCAAAAAGTAGCATTTGGATTTGGTTTTGAAGGACTGGTAAGTGAAGAAAAGGAAGGAGAATATTCTAGTCCCACCTCTTAACCTTTCTTCCCATTCTTCTGTTTTGACTAGACTTCACAGAATGAGGGCAGGGTACCAAAGGAAGTCTAGTTGGGCAATATTCCAACTAGGGTCATCTCTGGTAGGTAGCAAGATTTTCAATTTAGTTAGATGAAATATGACTTTATGAAACTTCTAGTTATTCTTCTACTTCTATTTTTCTGAGGCCTAGAAGAGCAAGACCACTCACTTCTACATCAGACTTTTCAAATACTTGAATATAACCACTGTATGTATAGTTACCAAATTTCCTTTCATCTAGGCAATACATAACCACTTTTTTCAATCATGTCTCATTGTAAAAAGGTCAAAGTTCACAAGGTACAGGTCAGATAAAGATGTTTTATTATTATTTTGATACAAGGCAAGGAGTGAGGGATTATTTTAAAGTAATTTTTACTGACAACTTCTATTTACCTATCACCTGTATTTCCTTCTATATACTGCCTCTTTCCCAAAGTGCCTTCCTAAAGGTTAAAGAATAAAAGAGAGGAAGAAAGTTCAGCAAAATTTTCTAACATAAGAACACTGGAAATATAACATATTTTATGCTCATTGTTCTCCCCTCCCCCAGAAAGGAAATATAGGCAGACGGTGTCTAAAGGATGGTTGAATTGAAAATAGCTCAGGTAAATGAGCTATGAATATTTTCCTGTATTTCTATCATTTATCTGTCTTTCTATCTATCTATCTATCTATCTATCTATCTATCTATCTATCTATCTATCTATCTATCTATCATCCATCTATGCATCTCTGTTTGTCTGTCAGTCTCTCTATTCATCTTCCTAAAATTAAAAAAGAGCATCCAGTACATGTGTTCAGTGACATGACGTGAAGGTGGGTTAGAGGTTTGCTAATCTGATATTGACCTTGGAAAGTAGATAGAGCAAAGGGAACTTTGTTTTAATCAATTAATAGTGATGGAAGCAAAACATAAACACTAAGTGGGGGAGAAATTGACCAATCATTTTACTGAAATGGAAGCTAGTTTAAAAATGGAGTCACTCTAAATGTTGGAGGGGAAGTGGCAAAATTTGGACACTAACACATCACTGGTGGAGTTGTGAATTGGTCCAACCATTCTGGAGAGCAATTTGTAACTATGAGCAAACGACTTTAAAACAATGCCTACCCTTTGACCCAGCCATACCACTGCTAGGTTTGTACCCCAAAGAGATAATAAGGAAAAAGACTTGTACAAAAATATTTATAGCTGCACTCTTTGGCAAAAATGGTAAAAAAAATTAGAAAAGCAGGAAGTGTCCATGGAGAATGACTGAACAAATTTGTGGTATATTGTGGTGATGGAATACTATTGTGCTGAAAGGAATAATGAACTGGAGGAATTTCATGTGAACTGGAAAGACCTCCAGGAATTGATGCAGAGTGAAAGGAGCAGAACTAGGAGAACATTATACACAGAGACTGATACACTGAGGCACAATCAAACATAATGCACTTTTTTACTAGCAGCAATGCAATGATCCAGGACAACTCAGAGGAACTTGTGAGAAAGAACA
The DNA here is from genome assembly GCF_016433145.1 of Gracilinanus agilis. Lineage (NCBI taxonomy): Eukaryota > Metazoa > Chordata > Mammalia > Didelphimorphia > Didelphidae > Gracilinanus > Gracilinanus agilis. Next base: position 361,927,493 of record NC_058131.1, on the reverse strand, counting down.
CTATCCACATCTAGAAAAAGAATTGTGGAAACAGAAAAGCTTTAGAAAAATATGTGATCAATCACATAGTGTGATAGGGATATGATTAGGATTTTGATGTTAAAGGATCACTCTACTGCAAATATGAATAACATGGAAATAGGTTTTGAACAATGAAAAAAAATGGAGTCACTCATATCATGAGACCAAAAACATAAGGCTTTTTTATTCTCTGCCTTCATACCATCCTTGTATATATAGTCTTCAGCCTCTTCCCTGTCCCTGTCCTCTGGCTTGTCAAAGTCCTTCTGAGGTATGCTATTCAGAACTAAACGCCAAACTCTTATTACCTAACCAGGATAGATTATATCAGGTTACTCTCTCTTCTTATTCCTGAAAACATTATATCCTTTTATTAATGTAACCTAAGACCATAATGGCTTTTTGTTTGCTTTATTAAACTACCGGTCTATAGTGAGCATACAGTTCATTTAAGCCTTCCCCCAACAAGCTCTTTTTCTCAACACAAGGACTATTGGCCAATTGTCCTTGTAACAATTTGTTCTTCTGAGTCTAATATTTTAGAACATATTGTAGACTTTTGTCTTTAACTCTTTAAGAGTTCTTAGTCAACTTGACTCATCATTCAATTTTTTAAAAACCCTTACTTTCTATCTCAGTAACAACTATGAGGCAGAAGGGACAAGGGCTAAGCAAATGGCGTTAAGTGACGTGCCCAGGGACACATAACTAGCAAATGTCTGAGGCCAGATTTGAGCCCAAGCCCTCTCAACTCCATACCTGAATCTCTATCCACTGTGCCACCTTGCTGCCCCTCATCATTCTAACATGTTGGGATTCTGATTCTGGTTTTCCAATATTTTAGCCTTCCCTTTTAGGCCCATGCTCTCCATCACTTTGGGATTTTTGCCTTTTATCAATAGTAGACGAATATGAATGTGATTAAATTGACCCAAGTCAGTGATGAAGATATTGAATAAGCAGGATATATTTTTGTGGAAGGGTCCTGGATATGGTATCAAAGAACATGAGTTTGAATCTTTAAAGCCAGTCACTAATCCTATCTGTGCCTCAATTTTTCTCATCAGTAAAACAAAAGGGGAGGGAGGTTGGACTAAATGACCTCTAAGCTTCCTTCCAGTTCTAAATCTATGATCCTGTGCTGTCCTTTGTCTTAAGAGAGGCAAAGAAGATAGCTCAGGAGTCAAACATAGCATCGAATAGATGGGCCATCCAAAAAGGATATTGCTGCCATTAAAGTTAATGGGGTGCAGGAAGGGACAATTCACATGTTGTCACTATCAATATGTCAGCAGTCCTTATAGAACAACTGATCTTGCATAATTACAACGTGAACTACGGCTTCTTTTTTAGAAGACTGGCTCTGCAGTCTGACACGCTCTGCCAGATATTAGAAATATCTCATTCCAATTCACAGTGGACAAAGCTTGTGATGTAAAGGTAAAAACGCTGGACACAGAGTCAGATGACTTAGGTTCAAATCTTGTTTTTGCCTTTAGCTATATGACTGAGGTCACGATACATAATCTCTATGAGCATTTTTTAATAGGAAAAATCTCTCTACAACCTAACCTAAAGATTGTTAAGCAGAAAGTCTTTTTCAAAGCACAAAGCATCAGATATGTGTTAATTATCTAGTTTTTTTTTCTCTTTGTTTTGTTTCAATCTTGAACTTGAGTGTAAGACTCGTGGTTTGAGATTGGGCTGGATATTCACAAATGATCCTAAAATGTGAAATCTAAAATATTGAATAGGAAGTTTTATGCTGGTGTCTAGTTTTTGTAGTTTTAGCCCTAAATGACTTAAATTTATTTATTTTTGTTTTTTATTTAAAGTATTTATTTCCTCAATTACGTGTAATAATAATTTTTCAACATATGTTTCCCAAAATAACAAGATACAAACTGTCTCATTCCCTCCCTCAACTTGGAGAAGGTAAACAATCTGATCTGGGTCACACATTTTCTTTCATGCAAAACATACTTCCATGTTGATCATTGTTGTAAGAACATACGCATACAAAATCAAAACTAGAAATAAAACCAAAAATAAACTGACATCAAAAGTAATATGCTTTGATTTGCAGTGGACTCCAGTTCTTTCTTGGGAGGCGGATAGCATTCCCTGTCATAAGTCTTTCAGAACTTTCAAAGATCATTGAATTGCTGAGAGTAGCTAAGTCTTTCATAGTTCATCATCAGACAGTAATGCTGCTACTGTGTACAATGTTCTCCCACATCTGCTTATTTCGCTCTGCATTAGTTACTGTACATCTTTCTAGCTTTTTCTGAAATCATTCTGTTCATCATTTCTTAAAGCACAATAGTATGCCATCACCAACATATACTAAATTTTGTAACATCGTTCCCCAATCAATAAACAACCCACCAATTTCCAATTCTTTGTCACCACAAAAAGAGCTGCTATAAATATAATTTTGTACAAGTAGTTCCTTCCTCCCTGTTTATTCTCTCTTTGGGATACAAACCCAGTAGAGATATTTACAGGACCAAAGGGCATGTAAATTTTATGGCCTTTTGGGCGTAGTTCCAGATTGACCTCCAGAATGGTTGGATCAGTTCACAACTCCACCAACAATGCATTAGTGTCCCAATGTTGCCACATCCCCTCCAACATTTATCACATTCCTTTACTGTCATATTGACCAATCTGATAGGTATGAGGTCATACCTCAGCATTGTTTTAATTTGTCTTTCCCTAAAAAAGAGTGATTTTGAATACTTTTTCATATGATTATTGATAACTTTGATTTCTTCATCTGAAAATTGCCTGCTCATCTCCTTTGACAATATGTCAGTTGGTTAGCCCAATTTAAAATTAAATTTTTCTTGAGTTGTCCCAGTATTTTTTTTTGTGTGCCATCCAGGAAAAATTGAAAACAAGGCTTACAAATCTCTAGAATTCTCTGGATCTCTGAGTGAATCACTGTAAGCACTACCTTGCTTAACTTGCATTCTCAAGAGAGTCAAGAGAGAAAAATATAAATTTTATGGAGTTTTTTTGGGGATATTTAGTGGTAAATAAACACTCTTGGGAATGGATCTATTATTTTATCAGTGTAAGGCAACTCCTCTTATGGAAACTCCCTCTACCAATATGAATTCACAACTCCTTTGTAACATACAGTCTTCAAGTGTTGTTTAAAGTCACTGGGAAGAATGTGACTATAGATAGTATATATTAGGTTCCACACATGAATTCAAGCTCTGAACTTAATTCCAGACATCACATCAAGGAAGCTTTCTTAAAGGTCTAAAGAGGAAGTATGTGTTGTTTTCATTCAGTTATTTTCAGTAGTGACTGATATTTTGTGATCCTATTGAGGATTTTTTGGAAAAGATCCTAGAGTGGTTTGCCATTTCCAACTCATTTTACAGTTGAGGAAACTGAGACAAACATATGGGTGATCCTGGGTTCATATATGACCTCAAACCCTTCCTGGCTGTGTAACCCTCAGCAAGTCACTTAATTCCAGTTGCCTAGCCCTTACCACTCATCTGCCTTAGAATTAAAACTTAATATGGTTTCTAAGGCAGAAGATAAGAGTTTTAAAAAAAAGAAAGAATTGAAGCAGACAAAAAGAAAGTGATTTGCCCAGGATCCACATAGCTATTAAGTGTCTGAGATCAGATTTGAACTCAGGATGATGAGCCTTCCTGATTCTAGAACTGGCACTCTATCCACTGTGCCACCTAGATGCCCTATGAAAAAAAAGAGAGCTATTAGAGGCCTTTGAATAAGGTTATGGTATGGTGGTAATTGTAATTCATAATATTCTTCTATAGACTTTACAAAATAAATAAGCTTGTGATGTAATGATAAGAATACTGGACACAAAGTCAGGTGACTTAGGTTCAAATCCTGTTTTTGTCATTAGCTGTTTGACTGTGGTCAAGACACATAACTTCTCTGAGTATCTTTTAAATGGGAAATATGTCTCTACTTTACTTAGCAACTCTGTGAGACAGTGTGAGTATTATAATATATTCCCACTTTCCAGATGAAGAAAATGAGGCTTAGTAAAGTGGAGTGACTTGACCACATTAACACCACTGATAAGAATGAGGGCCAGAATTTAATCACAAGTCACTCCTAATACCCATTGCAATACTCTTTCCATGATACTTATCTGGCTCAGTTTTGAGCATTAGACAGATGAAGATTTCTTGCTGGTATTTGCTTCCAGTCACCAAAGGGATGGCTTTTATGATATTCATTGTCTTCATAGTGATGTTATTTTTACTTAATACCTTTTCATTAAAGAGAGGCCAATTGTTTCAATAAAACCAATAGTGCGTGAGTTCTTGAAGCCCATTAATTTTTAACTACATATATTAGCTAACATTTATAGCAGAAAAGACCGATAAATAAATTCATGAATTAGGGATGATACAGTTAGAAGGACCTTGCATTTGCCTACTCCTCATCTGGCCTCTCATTTTACAGATGAAGCAAGTGAGGTCCAGAGAAGTTAAGTGATCTATCAAGCATCACACAGTGATATAATCAGGAGTCAAATACCGAATTCCAAAACGTGGAGTCTTTCCATCACATGACACTATGAGTTGTTGTGCTTATTATTAACAATTGGCTTTAAATATGTGAGATTTTCTGTAGGCCATTTGTTAGAAAGAGGCAAATATAGGATTCAGATCTCACTGTTCTGATTCCAATTTCAGCATTTCTTTCATTTTTTAAATTTGCTTCCCATCTGTTTATATTTCTCTTTTTCATGCTAATTATTTTTTCTATAATAAGTTATTTATTGATTTAGACTACAAATAAATTAAAAACCAACTTAGATTTCTAGAGTTATGCTTGGATCTTACAGTGAAAAATCAGGATCCTGGAGCATTTTCTTATGTAAACAACTACTATGAAAGCAGAGGAAATTATTAACCTAACAAATAGTTAGACTTTACAATCAGAATTGAATTCAAGATTTTCCTCATTACTCTTCTCCTTTATACACACTTATCTGTCTTCTGGGAGCGACTCTACTTATCAGGATTTCAATTTAAGATAAGAAACACATAGGCTGTATCTTGGTCCTCTACAAAGAAAGCACATTCAAATTTCCTTTTTAATTCAACTTTTAGATATCATAGCAGTTATGCTAATAAATCATTGACTGGTCAATCTGATCCGATCATCCTCAAACTCAGTTTATTAATTGCCAATTGTAATAAAGCAATTGGGAGGATAATGTGGTTCATACTTCACTTTTAGTTTGCCAAAAAGCTTTCAGACAGCACCAAAAACATACTTGCCACCAGAATCAGCTAGGCCAGCGATGGGCAAACTTTTTAAAGGGGGGCCAAGGGAAAGGAAATGCTCATCTGTCAGTCTGTTTCTAAGGCACCTCTTTTGAAGTTTCATTGTATTGTATCCTACTCATTGTATTCGTCAGATTAGGAATAATTTTATGCGGGCCAAGTAGAACATTTCAGGGGGCCACATCTGGCCTGCAGACCGTAGTTTGCCCATCACTGAGCTAGGGTAATAAGTAAGGCCTTTAGAAAGGTCTTTAAAAAAAAAAGCCTTACCTTCCATACTAGAATCAATACTATGCATTGGTTCTAAGACTGAAGGCCTGTAAGTCTTAAGCAACTGGGGTAAGTGACTTGCCATGATGTCACAAGTTAGGAAGTATAGGAGGTCAGATTTGAACCCATGACCTTCCATCTCTAGGCTTGGCTCTCAATCCACTGAGCCACCTAGCTGCCCCTTTAGAAAGGTCTTAAAGAGAAAAAAGCAAAGTAAAACAAACAAAATGGAAACTTCCATTAATAGATACATAGCACCATAAAGATGCTCTTTCCTCACTGTAAAATAACTTCAGCAAAGCAAAAAGGAGGCAGCAAAAAATGGAAAGCTTAGTTGCCCAATGGATAGAGACCTGGACTTTGAGTTAGGAAAATCTAAGTTCAAATCTGACCTCAGACATTTACTAGTTGTCTGACCCCAGGCAAGTCACTTAATCTCTTCTTGCTCCAATTTCCTTATGTGTAATATGTGGATAGTATTAGCATCAACCTATCTTTGCTTCAGTTTTCTATTACACATTAACTTTAAATATTTAAAATGATTTTTCTAAGGTCATTTGTTAGAAAGAGTCAAAGACAAAGTATTGATCCCTGTGTTCTGATTCCCGTTTCAGTATTCCTTCTATTACTTCCCAACTCCTAGGGTTGTTGTGAGGCTCTGATGAGATCATATTTGTAAAGTGTTTAACACACTGCCTGGCACATAGTAGGTGCCTAATAAGTGTTTTAAAAGAAAAGTTAGCTAATAAGCATTGTTAGCGCTTTCTGTGTGAGAAGCACCATGAGATTGCAAAGATAGAAATGCAGCTGTTCTCAAGCTCAAGGAGTTTCCGTTCTAGTAGAGGATCAAAGTATTTTTGAGGTCAAGAATCTTTTTTAATTTAAATTTTATTTTTAAAAAAATATGTTTCCATGTTTCCATGATTCATGTTCTTTCCCTCTCCTCTTCCCTCTCCTTCTCAGAGCTGATAAACAATTCCACTGGGTTGTACAAATGTTATCACTTGATACCTAGTTCCATATTATTTATTATTACCTTAGAACTGAAACCCCAAATCATATATTTATATAAACAAGTATTAAGTCAGAAGTTTTTCTTTTGCAATGCTATTTCCATAATTCTTTCTCTCAATGTGGATAACATTCAATCTCATAAATCCTTCAGGAGTGTCCTGGATTATTGTATTGTTACTAGTAGTTAAGTCCATTATATTGGATGGTTCCACAATGTTTCACTTACAGTGAACAATGTTCTCTTGGTTCTACTAATTTCACTCTGCATCATTTCTTGGAGGTCTTTCCATTTCATATAGAAATTGAGGTCAAGAATCTTGAACTTGGGTCCCATTTCTGCTTTTAACTCACTATGTGACTGGAAACAAAACATTTCCCTATTCTGAGCCTCTCTGAGTCTCAAGTTCTTTTTTAGTTAAATAAAACTTTTATTCTGGGTGATCTCTAAGCCACCTGACCTACAGCTCTTAATATTCTGTGACTTTAATTATACTTTCCAGAAGGAAACATTTTAAAGTGATGAATGATAACTATATTGGAGATAGAAATAAAGTAATTGGGAAGGAATTTTTGTTGATGATTTGAAAAGAAGAGAAAGATATAAAATTCATATTCATAGGCTAAAACATAGCTTTAGAGGAGGGTCTAGAAAGTCAAATTTTAAAGTTGAAACTTAAATACTGGGGTCACATCATGAGAAGACCCATTGGAAAAGACCCTGGGCTGGGAAGGATGGGAGACAAAAAAAGAAGGTGATAGTAGAGGTTGAGTTGGAAAGATAGTGTCGTAGAAACAATAAAAGTGCAGTTAGACAGATTTTGAAAGATGGTGGAGGATAAAAGAACCCAGAGGGCTACAGTCCATGGGGACATAACAACAACTGCTTATGTATCTGTGAAATGAAAAACCTTGATGGATAGAAAAACATCCTAACTGTTGGATTCTAGGAAGAAAAAGGCTCAGTTCATCCAAGCTGGAGTTGTCTTTGTAAATCCATCTTGGATTTGCTTCATGGGGCAGAAGAGCTACAACATCATTGTTTAACAGAGAGATTGTTGGGAAACCATTGGATAATGTCTTCAGAAAGTGATTCTGTCATATAAAAGTTTGACATCTACAATGACCTAGACATATATATCTGCATGGAGATGGCTTAATGGGTAATATCTAATAATTGTATGCAAAAAGCTCTTCGTGGAGCCATAAAGAGGAGGAATGATGTTCAATTCAATTCAATGGACATTTACTAAATATCTGGTCTGTATGTACAAGGCTCTGTGATATAGGCTGGGGATACAAAGATGAAAAACAACACTGTCCCTGCCCTCAAGAAGTTTATATAGAGTCTACTTGGGGAATGGGCATGAGAGGATCTCTACACAAATATGAAATAAAGCAGAAAATGATTAGAGGCAAGGCTAATTGCTCTTGGAAAATTTGAGGGAGAAGACAAGATGAAGGGAGGTTTCACAGAGGAGGTGACATCTATCTAGGCCTTTTAAGAGAGAAGAATTTCATTAGGCAGATATTAAAAGGCATTATGTTACATGTAAGAGGGAAAGTAAAAAAGAAGAGAAGGCAAGATAAGAACATGGAGAAACTAGTGATTCAGTTTGGCTGAAGCATAGTGTGCAATGGGGCAACAGTAAAGTAAGGCTGGAGTGGCAGGTTAGAGCAAGATTTTTGAGTTCCTTGAATGAACTCACATTGTCTCTAGCGTATTCTATCATGGCATAATGGAATCTCTCTCGTGGACTGGAGGGTAAGAGGAAAAGAACAATATTTGAAGATAAAAAAGACAGAGTTGGATTCCAACTCCTTTCCTAACTGACTGTGCAACCAAGAGCAATTAAGGAAAGAAGTAATGAGAAAACAAAACCAAGAGCAAAACCAAAGGACAGTTTTTTTTTAAAGGCAGAGAAATTACGTATGACCTCTATGACATGGCTATCCATGACCTGCTTGCCTTCTCAGGTGGAGGGAGTACAAGAAGGAAGGAGATAATTTAGAGCTCAATATTTTAAAAAATCAATGTTAACAATTTTTTACATGTAACTGGAAAACAAGAGATTATTTTAAAAGGCAGGGAAATTAAGATAAGAAATATAAGAAATATAAGAAAGATAATTAAAACAAAAAAAAACTTTTAAAAATAAATAAATAAAATTGACGAACCGCTTAAGAAATCCACCAAAAAAAGGACAGAGTAAAACTAAATAGCCAAAATTAGAAAGGAGGAAGGAGAAGTCACAACAAAAACAAAAGTAACAAAAATTATTCAAATAGGAAACTCTTCCTACTGCGTTATAATAGGTAATTAAATCACAACACTGAGATTCTGAAGGTTAAAACCAAGGTTTTATTATGCTTAAGCACAGGTTCATAACTTGGAAAAATAACTCTGAACACTGATTAGGGTTGTAATAAAGCTTATATAATTTTCAATGACATCAGATATGTATATATATGCATATATGTGCTCAGCTGTATATATGTGTGCATATACATAGACAATATATATTATATGTATAAAATAATAATCTCATGCATACTCTAAGGCTGTAAAAATTAAACAAACAGATTTAGTTTAGAACCTATAGAGAAACTAAGGTCAGTAATCTATAAAAGTTAAGTTTGCAAAATTTAGAGTTTACAAAGGGCTAAGAGGAAGGACATTTACATGCCAAAAGCTATATCACAGGATTGGAGCCATTTGAGAACCTTACAAAAGAAAGCAAGTTAAATTACTTTGGGAAGCCTTAACTCCCTTTTAACTTCTTATCTCAGAAATGTCTGAGAACCTTCAGTAAATTTTAACATCCCTTAAGAAAGGCTTCAGCTAGCCAAATAATCTTCTAACCAAGAGAGTTCACCTTGATATCCAAATAGTAAAGGTTAATAAAAGAAAAAATCTAATGACAAAGACATAAGATAACAATTATGAAATGTGTTATGAATATATCAATAAAATTAAGACTACAAAAGAAATAGTTTAGTATTTACAAAAAAGATATTGGAATACATGATCTTCCAGGTCCCTTTTAACCCTAAATAAAGAATACACAATTGATAACATGGAAAACAGATAACAGAAGTCCATCTTTAAATGAGAAATTGATCAGATATAGAAACTGATCAGGTATACACACACATATGTAAATGTGTATGTAAGTACATACGTATACATACACACATACCTATTTGGTGGTATATAATATATACATTGTATATATTATATACCACCAAAAAGGCACCAGGCTACCTGGTTTTGTAAATGAATTTTTAAAAATTTACAAAGAAAAAAATTATATACTATATAAAGCATTTTCAAATATAAAGAATGACATTCTACATAATTGTTTTCATAAATTATTTATTATTCTCATTCCCAAGCCTGGTAAAGATGAAAGAGAAAAAGAAAACTTTATGCCAATATAATTAATTAATAATTAATCAATATATTTACATGGTGTAGTGGATAGGGGGAAGCTTGATGGAGCAGTGGATAGAAAGCTAGCTCTAAAATCAGGAAAACTCATCACCTTCCTAAATTCAAATCTGGCCTTAGATACTTATTAGTTGTGTAACCCTGAGCAGGTCACTTAACTCTGGTTCCTCAGTTTCCTCATCTATAAAAGAGAAGTACCTTTTATAGCATCTTTGTATTATCTCTAGTATCTTTGTCAAGAAAACCTGAAATTGGGTAAAGAAGAATTGGATATGATTGAACAATAGTGGAAAAAGAGCCATCCTTTAGATTTGATGACTTGAATTCAAATTCTACCTTTGACAGATGCTATCTACATGGCTTTGGTCAAGTTACTTAGTCTCTCAATGACATAGTATATTTCAATATAATTGGTTTCCTATGTGATCCAATGTATTTTGTACATTTTATATCACTTGTAAATATTATTCTGAAAAGGGGTTCATAGAAGTCACCATACCAGAGGAAATCACACAAAAGTGATTGAGAATCCCTGATCGAGAGAAAAGCACTTGCACTGTACCAACCAGAGGAAGGAATCCTTACAGGAGCACTGAACTGTAAGACTGGATGTTATTTTGGCTTCAAGTCCCCTACCACGGAGCAAAGTCAGCATCCGGGGAACATGGAGGAGATAAAACTGAAAGATTTGAACAATTCTGAATTTCCAGTCATACCCATACAAAAAAAGAAAGCTCTCAGAGGGAAGTCAACAATCCCAGAGTCTTATTGTAAATAAATGCGGGAGGGAGTGAATGCATATGAGTGTGAGAGTATAGGCTTGGAATAGAGTTGTGGCATTTAGCAAATAGAACATAAAATGTCAAAGTTAGAAGGGACCTTGGAACATAGACTGTGAGCTAGAACATAGGAGGTAAAAATTGGGAGAACTTTTGGAAAGATCCTAGAACATAAAGGATGTTATAGCTGACAGGTACTTCGGATATCAACTGGTCAATTTATTTTACTTATTTTACTGAGAAGGACCTGTGCAGAGAAGGAGTATTTTTCTAGTTCACATGGTAGAGTGATGGCAGGGTTCAGACTAGAGCTCACATTTAGGATGCAGGATTTAGTTTCAGTCATTTCATTCTACATTTCTTCTACATGGTAGTAATAACACTGTATTTTTTAAATAGATTCTTTTAATTCTTACTATGTAAAGTTGATTTTTTCCTCCTTGTGCTTTGAGCTCTATTGTAAGGGCTAAATTTAATGGTGGGACAATAATTTTATGAAATTAGGGGGTCACCAATATTTATTATATCTTGAGTCAGAAATTTATTTACAATTATTTACAAAATGGAGAGGAAGCAATAAATTAGAGAAATGTGAAGGGGTTAGAGAGGTTATCTATCTTAATCCAGGCAGAGATTAATTAGCTCTCAACCAGGAAGGCCAATAGTGAGTAACCACAAGGCCTCTTCCAAGATAGAAACTAGTCTCTCCAGAAACTAGGAAAGGAGTTAGCCTTTCACTCACCTCACAAAGTAGTCTAAGAGTCAGAGTCCAAGTTGAAGCCAAGCTCCAAGTCCACAATCCAAGCCATAGTCTTCAGCTAAGCTCCCTCATTGAAGACTCTCTCCAGTCAGGAGACTAATTTCACAAGACTCAATCCAAAGGATTCATGGCTTTTATGGTGCTAGCTATGGGGCAGTGTTTGTGGGAACAAGTTCTCACCTTCTGAAGGGGTAAACTCTTATCAAAAGCCTCTGAAGGTGTCATCTCTGATAATAGGATTCAAAATTTTGGAATGTATACTTCTCATCCTCTGAAAGTGTAAACTTTTATCAAAGGATTCACAAGTTTCTGGAGTTGTCACCTATTGTAGTAAGTGACTTGTGAATTCTTCCATCTAGTTCAAGCTTTTGTTGGTTCAATCCAAAAGTGGACAAGGAGAGTTAATCCTGTCTTCACAATCTTGTGAGGTACTAGGTTCTTAAGTTGTTGTTTAACCAAGTGTTAACTCAAAATAGACAAAGGCAATAAAGAATTCCCTTCTACCAGTGCAAACTCAGAAAAGAGAACAAAGAATTCCCTTTCACACTATGGAAGTCCATTTCATTTTTAACTTTGATTCTCTTTGAGTTGTGGGCCTACAATTTTTGGCACTGTGGACTGAGGATTATTGTCTTTTGTTTTGAAATGACTGAATTCGTTATTTTTTTTAACTAGAAAAAGGAATGGTGAAAGAAAAGGAGCCCTGGGTGATGAACTGATTAAAAAAAACATTTTGGGGGGCTAGTCAGATGGCACAAAGGATAGAGTATCAGGTCTGGAGTCTGTTCACAGATAATTCCTAGTTGTGTAACCCTGTGAAGTCACTTAACCCCATTTTCCTGGCCCTTGATCTTCTATCTTAAAGTTGTTGCCAGAACAGAAAGTAAGGGTTTTAAAAGAAAAAAATACATAAAGCATTTTCCCTAATTGGCAAAGGCTATGTTTCAAATATATAGAGATTTTTCTTTTTGTTGCACCAAAAATTAGGAGATTCCTAAAAGCCTCTATCCAATCTTTTTGGTCACTCACTCATTCCCTACCCTACTCTGAAGGTTGTACCACACCTTCAGAACTTTCTTGTTCTACCCTTGGAGGGTCCTGTACACTCCTAGGAAAAACAGTTGCTATTCCCCCAATTGACAAGTTTTTTTTTTTTCTCTGAGATGATTAAGATAGCTCATTTTCAGAAAGAGTTGGAGGATCAAAGAGTAGAATTATTGTGAGGGGCTTTGTTTTTTTTAATGATCTAAGGGAAGCAAAATTATCTTTTGTTACAACCATGAAGAAAGGGAGATTATCTGAGGGGGGAAAAAGATTCATTAACTTACCTGATTATCATTTTGAGCACCTGGATAAAAGTGAAGGGGCTTTTTCAGTTAAACCCCATTTAAAAAAGGAAATAGCTCCTCAGCTAATTTAAAAAATAGTTTAAAAAAAGGCCAAATTTTAGTGCCATCCTATTGATAGGGCTACTACTAAAGCTTTGGCTTGTGGGCCAGAAAATACTGAGAGGGCAGCACAGTGGGGTGAGTAGTATATCAATTTGGGTCCAGGGGAAGACTCCATCAAATAGTATCTGGTTTGGGAGCCTAGTGACAGAGTTAAAACTATTGCAATTTGTTTGGTGGATGGGAAATTCCTTTGGGTTACTCCAAGCAATTGTAGTTTCATCTAAAATTTAGATAAAAATTTATCTAAAAAAAGACATTTATGAACTGTCTTAATTATCAATGCTCCATGGATGTAAGAAGAATGTTTTGTTTTATTATTTATATTAAGCTTTTTCTTCAACCATTAAACACTATTTGAGTGGTAGATATCCTCTTAGAAAAGTACAGGAACCCAGAGGCAATTAAGTAGCATAGTTGATAGAGCAGCTAAGCCTGTAATAGGGAGGACCTGGGTTCAAATCTAGCCAAAGACATTTGCTAGCTGTGTGACTGGTCAAGTCACTTAACTCCAATTGCCTAGCCCTTGTTGCTCTTCTACTTTAGAATAAAAGTAAGGGTTTAAGAAAGAAAAAAGGCAAATACATATATATAGGGTAAAGGGGTACAGTGTGGGAAGAGCAATAGTTATTTTATTTAGGGTGGAATGGTCTTGTAAGGAAAAAATGAGGAGGTTTTACTTCCTTGTTCTCAGGTATAAAAAACCCAATCCAGGAGAAGTTACAGTCAGAAGTTTACTTGCCCTTCTTGCTTCTTTTGGGGGAATACCTTCCTGCGTGTTTGCTACATTCTCCAAGGGGAGCTAAGTAGTATTTTAAATGTGTATCTGTTTAAGATGATTCTTGTTTTTAATTCTTCTTGATCCTCCAGAAGTGCTTTTTTTGAGCATCTAGGTTGTGAGGTAGATTGACCATAGGGCTTGCAGTCAGAAAGGCTCATCGGCTTGTGTTCAAATCTGACCTCTGAAACTTACTCTGTGACCATGGGCAAGCCACTTAACCTTCTTTGCCTTAGTTTCCTCATTTTCAAAATAAACAGGATAAGGAAATGGCAAACCACTCTAGGATCTTTGCCAAGAAAACACCAAAAGGGGGCCATAAAGAGTTAAACACAACTGAAAAATGATTGAAGTGCCTTTTGCATTTTAAATCCTGTAACTGCTTGATTCTTTGTCTATAGTCCATGAAAACTTGAAAGTCTGTTGTAGAGGGGGCAAGTCAAGCTGAAGGAATGAATATAACTTGAATTCATAAAATCAGATATTTGGGGACAAGTCCCCAAAGGGAGTGATTGTAGGGGAAAAAACAGTTAATTACTTGTAGTCATTGGTTCTCTCAATTAGAAAAGAAAAGAAAAGAAAAGAGCATCTTTCCTTTGTCATTCTAGAAGTGCAGAGGGGTCAAATATCAAGATGAATTTTCTGAATTTAATAGAAACCAAGAGACTATTATGAACCCAGCATGGTAATCAACTAAAGCAGAAACATCTAAGGCTTTTATTTATTTATTTTCTTAATCAAAGAAGCCCACATGCTGAATTTCCAGTGGTGACCTGAGGACAAAATCATTTAATGAACTAAACAAAACAACACCTGTCTGCTTAATGTTTATGATTGCACAAATCTTCACTTAACAAAGTGGGAATAAATTCATTTATCGAGAGAATTAAGGCCTAATAGGACTAGGAAAGGTTAATACTGTTGTTGCTCATTTCTTTCCTCTGTGGCTCTCTAGGAAAGGTAGAATAGAATAGCGAGACAAGTTTGTAGATCTGCTATTTATTAGCTATGTGACTTTGATCAACTCAATTAACTATGAGCCTTAGTGTTCTCATTTGTAAAATGAAGTCTTGGACTGAGTGAGCTCTAGGGGCCCTTCCAGAGTGGTACCCTAGAGAGAGTGCTGGGCCTGGAGTCAGGAAGACTTGGGCCTTAGGCATTAGCTGTATGATGTGGAAAAGTCACAACTTCCATTTGCCTCAGTTTCCTCCTCTGTAAAATGTGGGTAATAGTAATACTTGCCTCAAAAGGTTGCTATAAGGATCAAATGAAATAATAACTGTAAAGCACTTAGCACAGTGCTTGGTACATAGTAAGTTACATATAAATGTATTAGTAGTAGTGTTTTTTGATTTGGGTTATTTGACTGATAATGGAATAATAAAGCAATCTCAATTATAATGACATTTGTCTACTACTTTAAATTTTACAAGAATTTTGCATGCACTCTATCACTTGAATTTGATATTAACTGTGAATCAAGGTGTATTGTTATTCTTTTTACATTTTACAGATGAGGAACTTAAGACTTAGGAGGATAAATTTACTTCTTCAAGGTCACACAGGTGGCTTTATCAGAGCTAGAATCAAAGCCATCTATTGATTCTAAGCCTGGCCTTGTTTTCAGTACACTAAGTAAGTAAGCAATTTTCTGATTTAGAAAAATAGGAATCTAGATTTGAAATAAAAATCTATCCTTTAAATAACTATCAATATTCATTAGACAGCCATGTTGGTCAGAGTTAATGAGGAGTGAATCTATAGCACTGGTGGGGGGAAAATATTTACAAATCCTGAAACTGAATTCAACAAAGTTTTTGATATGTTAATTTTGTTCACTGTGTGTGCTGGGCTGTAATAAACAGATTGTTAGACTCAGAAGTATAATTTCTGATTTAAGACATAATTGCAGAAGAAGGAATATTAGAATTCTTGTTTATATTCTTTTAAACAAGTTAATAATGAATATTTGACAATGAATTTTAGCAACTCGACTATCTCTGACACCTCCTTCATCCCTGATCTACTATCAGTTTCAATCATTCAACAAGGATTTTTCTGATTACTTCTATGCTCCAGCACCCAAACTAGTGAAAGTTTCAAATGTATGTGTGTGTGTGTGTATATATATATACACACACACACACACACACTCCCTACCTTTGGGGAGTCTTCAGGCCTCACTAGGGACCAGCACTTAGACACAGAAAATGAGAACAAAATAAGGCAGGATTTTATTAACTTGGGAACAGAGAACAGATTAATTTGTGTCGTTATAGTCTCATTCTGTCTGAGCTGCTAAACTATTGGGAAGTTTAAAAAAAACAGCACCTTTGAGAGTTGGTCTGGGGAAGTGGCAGCTATAAGCAGCTAGATGGAGTTATTTTCTTCATAACTATTCTCAGAGTTTTGCTCCTCCCCTACCTGGGCACCTGGGACATGCCTACTGGTAGGCAACAGAAATTAATTGTATTGAAAAATTCAGCCATTTGGCATCAGTCCCTCTTGCCTTCATGACTATATGTGTAATGGCCATGCTTTCAAAAGCAATGACTATTTCAGCTATGGAGTACCATTCCTGGGGTCAGGAAATCTTGAATTCAAATCCAACCTCAGATACTGACTAACTGTGTGTGAGTCTGAACAAGTCATTTAAACTCTGTCCCAGTTTCTCTACCCGTAATATTGAAATAATAATAGCATCCATTCTATCACCCCCTCCCCACAGCTGTATCAAATGAAATATTTGTATAGTATTTAGCAAAGTGTCTAGCACATAGTAGGTGCTGTATTATTATATTACATATTAAATGTTATATTATTAGTGATTATGATTTTCATTAAATATGAAGTCACTCACCTAACTGAGGGCTGTCTTGAGGAATGCCACAAAATAGAACAACTTAGTCATTTAGATATGTATTCAATTACATCAATTGTGTGCATTCAGAGTCCAAAATCTTGAACAAGGCAGGAACCTCAATCCTGCCTTGAACATTTATTCATTTATTTATTTATTTATTTACTTATTTATTTATTTAGGGTCTTAATCAACATCTAAACCTTTCTGAGACTTAGAACTTCTCTGAAACTATGGCCACACTAGGGAACATAAAACCCTATGAAAATGATACCTTTAGTAAGCACCAGGGTGACCAGGACAGAGAGGTCCAGCTAGGTTGGGAGATTCTTTGACCTTAGTAATAATATCTTCTTTTCTCCTTAAGCCATCATAATTTACTGCCTACCCTTTCTTTAGGTTTTCGATGTAGAGATAGCTAGATAGTTTTCCCCATTATACTGATTTTCTCATGTAGTTGCTGCCTGTGCCTCAGTGTTGGCAACAGAGTTGTTTTCCTGAAGAGTGCTAGCTTTCTCCTGCCCCATATATTGTACCAAAATTGCTTATCTCTACAATGACCATAATATAGAGCATAGAATTCCAACAACTCCTTGTCCTTATCTGGCAAGTAGGTGTCAAAGTCCTCATCATTCAGGACCAGAACCCTCAGTTTCCTTATCTGTACATTGGAGATAATTATATAACAACTAGTTACCAGGGCTGCTGTAAGGAAAAATGCTTTCTAAACCTTAAACACTATGGAAACGTGAAGATTTATCAATATACACCAAAGATGGTCAATATTTCAGGAGTAGCATGCCAAGGCTGTGTTTATCTGCTCCCACACAAGCCATGGGGAATTGTGATTGTCTCCAGGCACCCACAGTACACTCCAAAAGTTGATATGGTGTGAATTGACTTGGCCAAGATCAATGGGGGATATGTAACCAGGAATAAATGCTCCCCCTCAGGCTCCTATCAAGAAAGCAAAGGGATAGAATATGGATGCAGTTTTTTGTTTGTGGAAGGGGTTGAAGTATGTAGGCTTTCCATTAGTGATAGAACTAATATCTCCCAAGATTTCTCCCTAATCAGGATTAGGACATTGATTCCTTTATCCCTTCATATGATATGGGTTAATTTTCCCTAAAAAGAGACAAAACTGGCCTCTGAACATAATCAGTCACTGCTTCCCTGACATTACTTCTAGGTCATATGAGAGTATCAAAAGTCCTCTCTGTGTGGGGTTTGGGCTCCTCAGACTTCATGGGTGCTTGGGAGCATGTGAGTCACCACATCTTGCCCTGCTGACCAAATGTGTTACACTAAGGAGGTGAGGGAGGCCTCATTTGCCACAGCTGAAGCTGATGTCCCTGTCTACTTGTATATTCTGCTGTAATAGGGCAAAGTAAATCTCTGTAAAATATTTAATGACTCTAAAGTGCCTCATTTAGTCCCCAAATCAAACCTGAACTAGCAAGTTGCTGGTGTTGGGCCCACACCATCAGCCTTTATATTTTTTATAAAATACAAATGCCCCTGTCATCCAGGATCACAACCTTATTATTGTAGTTGTGTTAGGAGTGACCACTTACTGCAGGACCATGCCAACCTGCCAGGACAGGGTAAAGAAGGGAATAAATTCAGTCATCATAAAAGAAGGATGTAATGAGGGACTACATTATGTCACACAATGAGTTACTCAGCACTTATTTCACCTTGATTCCTGATATCGTAATTTGGCAACTTGAATCCTTGTTCTTGCATACTACTTGCCATTTTCTTTATCTTAACCTCTTTTAATGTGGTCCTGCCTGGCCTTTTGGTTTATACTTTCTTAGATCCCAAATCATTCCCTGCCCCTTTCTGGAGGTGGGGATTGTCCCTCCCCAATGCAAATGTATGCCACAATGATTAGCATAGATTGGCTTGTTCTCTTGCATTTGGGGTGAGATGTACCATCTTAGAGAGGTCAGACCTTAAGCCAACACTGAAACCAAGAGAAAGAGAAAAGTGGTTGCGGAGGTACCTATGCGGGAAGATAGAAGTCCTAGAGGGGAAGTAGAAAGTCTCCAAAGACCAATGTCAATAACATTTGATCTAATGGCATAGGATAGTAAAATTCTTTGCAAACCTCAAAGTGGTATATCATTATTATTATTGTTGTTGTTGTTGCTATTACAGTAAGACCTCATTTTACACAATCAATTCATTTCTAGACCCTTCACATAAGTTGGAAATTGGGCATGACAGCAAATCCCATTATTTAATAAAGTATTTCTTATATGAACATACCCATGCATTTTACGACTTCTCTTAGGCTTATCAGAGCTGTCAGTGACACTACTCTTGTACTTTGGGACCATTATTAATAATTAAGTAGCTCTAATGAAGCAAAGAGAAGCACTGCTCTGATGCAGAAATGACTTGTTACAAGCAAGAACTTAGGACAAAGACTGTTGCTGGAACTAATATTTGGTATGAAACAACATAATGACTCATCACTTCTGGAATAAAGAATGAGTATGATTGGTTTAAACTGATTAAAAGTAAGACTTTACACTTAGGAAATATTTCTTAGGAAAATGGCACATTTTTAGCACATAATTTAAAAAAAATCTGTTCCAATTTTTCTACCTTTATTTTTTTGACTGACAATTGTGTATACCTAAATTCATGTGTGTTGAGTTCATGTTAACTGTGTATACGTCACACAATTAAATAATGTATACTTCACAATTTTGCTAAGGACTGGCCCTTATCTTACATGTCAGCTACAGGTGGCCAATCTCTGATCAAAATTCAGATTTAGTGAAGAGATTTAGAGGAGAAAGAGAGAATAGAAACAATGAATGAAATAGTGAGTCTTCTTTGTTCTCAGCTTTCATTTCCTAGGCTCTGTTCTATTCCCTACTACCCTCATTCATCCACTTTTCTCTTCTTTTAAGCCACAAAATGTTAGTGCCCAAAGGGACCTTAGAGACCATCTAATTCAATTGCTTCCTTTTATAGATGAAAAAACTAAGGTGGAGAGAAGAGAAATAATGACCAAAGTCCTATAGTAAGTCTGCGTCAAAGCTTTGGTTATAGAGACCTTCCTTGTTGTTTTCAATCTATCACACTCCTCATCAACCTTCTGTTTCATTTCACTTAGTGGTCATAAAGAACATCGGCTATTTATTCTGTATGAGGCTCTACTATCTCATCCTCAACTGGGGTCTAGACCTGGTGGCGTTTGGTGCATATATACACATATACAAGGGAGAACAGTGGCCTGCATAAGAGTCATGAATTTCTACAATCATATTCCTTCTGAGAACTACCCATACAGAGAGAAAATGATGTGTGTATTAGGGCATGTTCATTTCCTCTCTCTTCAAAAATGAATAACAATAGTTGTCTAAATGCCATCAGAAGGCTGCTTTCCGGCAAGGAGCTTCTGACATTTATCTCTTCGAAAGCATAGCTGCTGAAATCCTTCTCCCTAGAACAAGATGTCCAATATCACCAGACAGCATACATGCCCTTAGAGATTGGATTTTTTTCCTTCTCTGTGACAGGATCTCCGTATGGATAAAGCAGAAGCTGCTGAATCATTTGTGGAGAGGGTTAAAGAGAGAAGAGGAGCCTAAGGGGAAAAAAAGGCAAGAAATTCCATAATTATTAGTGAACTGGTCACATCTTTTTGTTTGAAAAGCTTCCAGCCGAGTCTAATTAATCCCATTGTTGATGCTAATGCAATTCTTTTTCAAGATTCATAGTTTGATCCTCCAAGTAAATTTTTCTTTGATCTATGGCTCTTGGAAAGGGTACCGAAGTTTTATCAAATATGCTAGGATTATGCCCGAGGCTCCTGACCACTCACTGAACAGATGGAGACCCACTGATAGCAGGGCCTTAGTGGCTGCTTGTCCCTCCCACTCATCTATCAAAGTGCCAGTTTTGATTTTGGGGAAAGGAGGCACAGAGATTGTAAAGATTTGCTTCCTTTCATTCCATTCATAATTGTGTTCAACAATCAGTATGGTATAGTAGAAAAATATAGGAATTAAAATCAGAGAACTATGTATTCCTAGGTAGGTTACTGATTGTCTCTAGGCCTCAGTTTCCTCAACTATAAAATAAGGAAATTAGGTTCCCAAGGCTTCTTCTAGCTCTGTCTTATGCACACTATAAAAAAAGAAAGTGGTTACATTAGATCTAACATTTCCTTCCAGTTTTAGAGCCTATGAACCCTGGCTGCATTTATTCATTGTCCAAACAAAATGAATGAACCTTTTTATTTAATGTACATTCATTAGGATCATAGGTTCATAGATTTAGAGTTGGAAGGGACTTCAGAGTCTTCTAGTCTAACCCCCACATTTTATATGATGAGGAAAACGAGACTTAGGGAGACTGAGACTTGTTCAAAGTCACCACAAAGGCAAAGGCAGGATTTGAACATGAATCTTCTGACAAGATGATCACCATGCTAAGTGCTCAGTAATATACTAAATTAGATATAACCTCTGCTGTCAAGGATTTTATAGTTTAGCAGGACATATATATGTATATAAATATAAGAGAGAATGCAATGAGGTAAATCTATAGTAGTGATATAGATAGATCATGGAAGAGGTGGCATTCGATTTTATTTCTTAAGAATATATGAGATTTTTAAAAAATTAAAACCCTTAACTTTCTTCTTACATTCAATACTGCATATTGGTTCCAAAGCAGAAGAGAAGTAAGGGTTAGGTAATGGGGGTTAAATAATTTGCCCACAGCATGGAAGTGTCTGAGGTCCAGGACTTCTTCTCTGGGTCTGGTTCTCAATCTGCTGAGCACCTAGCTGACCCCAAGAATGCATGAGATTTCAAGAGGTAGTCAGGGGTGGGGGTATATCCTAAATATAGGAAATGGTGTGAGCAATGAAAAGGAAGCATAGGACAGGCATGAGGAATGAGAAGTAGTCTAATATGGCTAGATTGGCATATGTAAAAGTGAAGAGTGTGAGATGAAGCCAGAAAGGTAGATTGAAGCTAAATTTGGGGAAGACTTTGCATGTCAAGTTAAAGAGTTTTCATTTTACTTGAAAGATAATATAAAACCATTGAAAGGTTATTTATTTGTTTTGTTTCAATTTAGAAGCATGATGTGGCCTTATCCATACATAATTAAGCTTTATTTGGTAGTGAAGTAGTAGGATGAAATAAAGAAGGATGGCTGAAATGGGGGAAACATGTTGGGAGCTTGTGTAATAATCTAAGAGAAGACTAGAATCTGAACTAATATGGTATTAGTTGGAATGGACAGGAAGGAGAGATGTAAGATAACTTGTGGAGGTAGAAGCAAGGGAGAAAGAATTGAACATGAATCCCAGGTTTTGAGCTTATATAAGCAGAAGGGGTAGTGCTTTTTTTTTTTTTTTTAAGTAACAAGGAAGGGTATCAGGCTTATTAAAGGTCAATAACAGTTCGTGGTTGGAGGCAAGTTAAAATGGGGGTGCTATTAGAACATCCAGAAGGAAGTGTCCAAAAGGTAGTTAAGGTTAAGTCTGAAACTAGGAGTTAGAAATTTGGGGCTCTTAGGTAAGAGGGTGGGATGGGGTGTAGAGATTAAACCTGTTCTTTGTGGTTATTGGACCCACAACTATGAACAGTGGCTGAAAGTATCAATGAAACAGATTTGGACTAGTGGGAGGAAAAACTGCCTATCATACTGGAACTGGCTACCACAAGAATATGCATTTATATTATGGGAAATTAAGTAGAGTATAAAGGACTACTTATCAAGGATGATTTTAAGGGAGGTCCTATTTAGGTACAGACTTTGTTCTATTCTTTAGGTTAGAAAAAATGCCATTGTATTTTACAGTAAGGCAATTGATTTTAATTCTAGAAGACATGTTTTTGGAGATAGCTGTATCCTCAATGTCTGAACTAAAACTTCTGCTTTCTAAATGTGGTCTGGTCTGACAATTGTTATGGTCCTGTTACTTCAGTGGTATTGCAACCAAGGCACTGATGCTTATCCTGCCCAATATTAGGGAGTCTCCTGCATTCATTCTCAATCCTAGCTATCTACTCCCTCTCTGAGAGATTTATTGCTTGACAGCTTCTTGAAGCACATGTGGAGCTGTGCAAAACTACCCGATTTGAAGGTAGCTTAGATGCAGGAAGATTATCCACAATTTACAACTTAGAGGTATAATAATACTAGCAATCTACTGTGCTCTGTGGTTAGTACAATTCTGAAACTGAGGATAGTGATCTACTTTTCCTATCTCTCATCATGTGAGTCCAAACTGCTCAATAAAATTTTCAAGGATCCTCTATAGTCAACAGCAATCTGTGGGATCAATGAGAGAAACAATGTGATATAATGAAATGAGCATAGAACCTTGGGAGTCAAATGACCCTGTTCTAATATTTAACCAACATGGGAAAATTAACTTCACTCTGATTCTGTTTCCTTCTCTCTAAAATGGGTACAAGAGCAATCATATACCTTTCTTTCACAAAGCTACTGTATGGAAATATATTTTTTTATTTTTATTTATTTACTTGTTTTTTAAACAAATCTTTTTTCTTAGTATCAATTCTAAGACAGAAGAGTAGCAAAAGCTAGAAAATTAGTGTTAAGTGACTTGCTCAGGGTCACACAGGTAGGAAGTATCTGAGACCAGATTTGAACCCTGGTCCTTCTGACTCTAGGCCTTGGATTCTATCCACTGTGCCATCTAGCTGTTCTGAAATACATTTTTTAAACCTTAAAGTAAATTACTATTAATGGGTCTAGAAAAGATTCAAAGTAAATAAAGCAAACTTTCTGTTACAACAATATGTCTCATTTACATAGTGCTTAATCATATCATTAGATTTCTGATCTAAGAGTCAGCAAGAGTTGAATTCAAGGTCTGATTCTGACACATGCCAGTCTAGTGACCCAGGACGAGTCATTTTCTATATCTTAGACAATCCTATAAGAATTTAAGTTGTAGGGCAGGTGCTGGTTCGTATTGGTAGAAGAGTTCTGTACCAATAAAACCACAAGTCTGATTATCTCATCTAAGAAATGATAATGATCTTTCTAATGGGTCTGAAAATATTATTCCCCTGCTTTGTCTTTAAAAACATTGAGGACAATGGACAGTATCTGCCGGGAGCCAATCAGAGAAATAAGAGTCTCCATCAAGGTCCATTGAGTCAATGTAAATGGCAAAGCCTTACATTGATCCCTATTGTCTGAAAATCAGGGCACAGGATGGATGGATACCCAGTCAAACCCCTTTGTGTGACTCCCTTCTGACAAACATTTTTATTATTAAAATTATTATAATCTATATTTTAGGATAGCCTCAAGTTTGTAGTATAGATATAAATTTTCTTTATAAAAATCCATTTATAGAATTTTCTTATAAAATTCACTTGTATACTGCATAATCAACCAGCATTTAATGAGTTAATAACTGCACACTCAGTAAAATAACAGGAGCTACTTCACTCTCTCTCAGAGCTTGAAGGGCACAGCATGGCAAAATCAAAACATAATACACTCTCACTTCATTTTCTCATGCTGAATTTAACCCTAAAAAACCAAAACATTCTTACACTTTACTACTTTATCGTGTTAGACTTGTCCCTCTGAATTTGGGGATTCTCACACTCTAATCCACTTTTGAAATATATTGAAAGTTCATTTTTATAAAAATAAAACTTAGATAAAATAAGGTCTTGGTAGCCTTGAGAACTGTTTAGAGTAGGTATAGGTAGAAATACGTTTTGTGTGCCAAAATTTGATGTAACCAAATGTAATCTCGATTTTCTTTTCTTTTCTCTGTTTTGAATTTGAAAGGTAAATTTTCCCAGCATTTGTGTAACTGTGAGAGAAAGGTATAAAATAAAGATTCTACAGGAAGTAGAAAAGAACAGCTTCTGGAAAACCTATTGTGTCTCTGACTCTCTTTCTTCCTCCCTCCCAGCTAAACCATCATACCTCTCAAGATAGCTGGAAACTGCTAGCTGGCTTCCAGCAAAAATATATTAAGATAAAAATGAAAAAGGGTAAATAGTTAGCCTAAACATAGGTTCAAGAATTGCATAAAATTAAATTTCTAAAGGTAAGGCTAAGGGAACAACTAATGTAAAAAAAAAATACAAACAAACAGCAACAGTAGCTTTAGTTCATTGAGTACTGAACAAAGATCAACAGTTTGACATGGCAGACAACATAATTTAGGTGATCTTAGAGTAATTAAGAGAGCATAGTGCCCAGAGCAAGATAGGTAATAGTTCCACTGTCCACTGTACTGGTTAGATCATTTCTAGGGTATTGTCTTCAATTCATGTTTTGGGAATGGCACTGAGAAACTAGAGGTATTTGAAGATGAGAGAAGTGAAGATGGTGAGAGGATAAAAGGTCAAGATTGATTGAAAGTTTTGGTAATGTTTGCTTTGGAAGCTAAACTTAGATGGGTCCTGAGAGTTGTCTTCAAATATTGAAAGGATATTATGTGGTAAAAAAGGATTACGTTTGTTCATCTTGGTCTGAATGAACAGATCTCACAGTAATATTTGAAAGTTGCAGGGAAGCAGATCTGGTCTCAGTGTAAGGGATATGTTCATCACAATTAGAATCATCTGAAAGTGATATTGAATGCCACAGTGAGGAGGTAGTGAGGTCTTCAACCATGGAAGTCTAAGCTTCAAGAGTAGGGTGGATGAACACTTGTCCAGGATATTGTTAGGAAGATTCCTCCAGAGGAACAGGTGGTAGATTGATGTAAAGCCTCTCTGAGGTTCTTTCCAGGGCTGAGATTGTACAATTCTGTTACTTTCTAACTCCAAAAATGGCAGTCCATTAAAAAAATTGCAAATCAAGATAACAAATTTTATATTAAAGCTATGCTGGATACAATATAATCTTTATGATTTGCAAGAATCTTGCAGTGCTTCTGGGTCATCATTAAAAATACCAATTATCGCTATGCTCTGGATGTACAATAGAAATTTCTAGCTAATTGTATGCCAAATGAAACAGTTTCTTCTGAAAGTTGTAATTTAGGAACTGTTCAATATAATCCTATTACAATTCTCAACCTGCTGAAAATTGTAGAATAATAAAATCTCAAGGTTGGAATGGAGCATAGATACAGTCCAAACTATATTTGAACAGGAATCCCCAACTAGAGCTTCTCCAATATGTGACCCTTTTTTTATTTTTTGCCAAGGCTAAGTCCTTTACCCACATCCTGATCTCATTCCTTCCCATTTCCTTTAGGAAGTGAGCCCATCATCTGTTCCCTTGGGCATATCCCTTCTTCCTTAACTGCTGGTTCCTTCCCCGCCACACTCACACATGCTTAACTCTCATCTATCCTTAAAAATCCTTCACTTGATATTGCTACTCTTTTGTTATTATCTAATTTCTGTGAAATTCCTAGAAAGTCATTTGTATTCACTTATTCCAGTTACAACTTATTTCACAATTCTTAAATCTGGTTTCCAGGCCCATCACTCTATTAAAACTCATCCTTCAAAGCTTATCAATGATTAAATCTTAACTGCTAAATCAAATGACTGTTTCTAGGTCCTCCTCCTAAATGTCCTATCTGTAGCTATGACACCTTTGACTACCTTCTCCTCCTCAATAGTCTCTCTTCTCTTGGATAATGTAAAATATCTCCCTCCTGATTGTACTCCTTTCTGTGAGATAAAGGAACAGTAACTGAAGAAGAATCTACTCTGTGACAGGTACTGTGCTAAGCACTTTATAAATTATTTCATTTGATCCCCACAACAATCTCGGGAAGTAAATGCTATTATTATGTCCATTTCACAGCTGAGGAAACCGAGAGGCACAGAGATTATATGACTTTTCCATGATCACACACACCTACTATTCGAGGCCAAATTTGAACTCAGGTCTTTCTGAGTCCAGGTCAGACTATACACTGTGCTGCTGAAGTTATGTCCTCCTTATTCTACTTTGTTAAATCATATTCCATCTAAAGATGTTTTTCCCAAGGATTTTTCCTATTCCTTCTTCCCTTTCTACTCTCTTTCTTTTGGATTTAATTTGTTTGTTTGGGTTCAATTATCATTATAGAGGTGACCCAAAAAAATCTATATATTTGGCCCTTTTGTCTCTTTTGGACCCCAGTATAACACTGCTAACTGCCTGTTGGATATCTTCAGTTGGATATTCAAATGGATCTGTGATCTTATTGATTGGGAATTCCCTCCAATAGTGCAAACTGCAAGCCACCCATACATTTCTTTCCTGCGTGATTGTTGTCCATGTCCTTCCCAAAGTTCACCAGCAGGGGTTGACCCAATATGCTAGAGATCTTTATTGAAAAGACACCAGTTAATCTTACAATGTATGCAGCCTGTCTTACTTATCTTCCTGCCATACGATTAATTACTGTCCCAAATCACCATGCCACAGCAGAATTATTCATTTTCTTTCCTAAATTCAATAAGAAATAATAGCAGATGGCATTTCCTGTTCTAGGATTATATAAAAAAATCTCTTAGCAGCCTATAGGCAATAGGAAAGTGAATAGATAGGTACAAGAAAGAAGCCTAAAGGAGCCAGGCAGTTTCAAAAGTTACAGTTTAAATTTATTATGTATTTAGAAAAAGCAAGTTGTATGAATTAGATACTGATGTTTTCATATGCAATCTTTCTGTATGATCTACTTTGGCTATGATAATCTTTTTTGTTTAAATTTTAATAGTAATTAATTCATAAATAAATATAAAGTAATTGAAAAATGGGTTTCTTTACCTCAATTTTTAAAAATCCTGTAGTTATGGGGGACTCTATAATCTCTTAAGACATTCCATTCCACTTTTGGATGACTCTAGTTATTAGGAATTTTTTCCTTATTACATACATAAACCTCTCTGCAAATTTTACCCACCATTCTGAGTCTTCTCATCTAGGGCAAAGCAGAATAGATTTAATTTCTCTTTTTTGTCAGCCTTTCAAATACTTTAAGATAACTATAAATTCCCTCAGCATTCTCTTTTCCTGACCAAAATATATTCAGTTATTTCAGCCAATCATATATCCTGTTCTTTAGTACTACCAACAACCTGGTTACTTTCCCCTGGCCACTCCTTTTTATCATATGATACATATTTCCAAGTTTGTCATGTTATAAAAGAAGACATATCAGTTACACTAGAGAAAAATGCATGGAGGAAATAAAAGGAAGAAATGGCATGCTTCAATTTGCATTTAGACTTTTTCAGTTCCTTCTATAGTCGTGGAGAGCCTTTTTTTCCTCATGTGTCCCTCAGAGTTGTGCTGGATCATTGCTTTGCTAATAATAGTTGAGTCATTCATAACTGATCATCATACATTATTGTTATTATTATGTACAACATTCTCTTTGTTCCTCACTTAACTTTGCATCAATCCATATAAGTTTTTTATTTAAGATTTTTTTGTGATTATCTTGTTTGTCATTTATTATGGCACAATAGTAATCCATTAAAATTATGTACCACAACTTATTCAGTAATTCCCCAGATGAGGTACATCCCTTTGGTTTCTACTTGTTTGCTACCACAAAAAGAACTGCTATAAATATTTTTGTACAAGTAGGTCCTTTTCTCCTGTTTTTGATCCTTTGGTACATAAACCTAGTAGTGATATTGCTGGATCAAAGGGTATACACAGTTTTATGATGCTTTGTGCATGGTTCTAAATTGTTCTCTAGAATGGTTATATCAGTTCCCAGCTCCACCAACCAGTGCATTAATGTCTCAGTTTTGCCACATTTCCTTCAACATTTATCATTTTCTTTTTAATCATCCCTCAATCCCTTTCAAATTGTCAGTGACTTTGCTGCTGCACAATTCTAAGAACTGAATATAGTCCTCCAGATGTAGTTTTACGAGGGCAAAGAAAAGCAGGAATAACACCTCCTACATTAGGCATACTGTGCCTCTCTCAATGGGTCTCTGTAAAGTCCATTAAGAAAATATAATGTAACTCTAAATGGAAACATGGTTCTATGTTACTGTCATCTAGTAGTGGGGCATTCTTTCCTATGAGAAAAGAAGAGAGAATTCCTAGTGAGCTTAATTTGGTTGTCATGTTTTGGAAGCTTGGCAGTGTCTTAACAGAATGTCTAGTTGATTGAGTAATTGAAATCTAGTGTATTCACTAAGATCATCTTGCCTCCTATGTTCTGCCCACCTGATATGTTCAAATGACTGTTTGTCTAGCAGGTTTGAATACTGAGTCAGGGAAAAAGCTTTAATTTAAAAAAACACCAGTGTGTATCTTAGTTCGTGTGTCCCTTAATATAAGACAAAAAAACAGAAACTAGAATCCTGTGGATTGTAATAAAGAAGGAAGTAAGCAGTGGGGACATAATATGAGTTCCATTGAGTCCACTCCCTCTTTAGGCAAGGTCTGTAAGAAGGTTTGTGTGTTCATTTTGTAGAATCACCACCAGAGCTTTGTGATTATTATCTCATTTGATGCTCATAACTAACCTAGGAGGCAGATGCCGTTATTATCTCCATTTTGCAGTTTAGGAAACTGAGGCAAACAAAGATTAAATGACTTGCGGGGGGGGTCACATAGATAGTGTCTGAGGATCAGATTTTAATTCAGGTCTTCCTGACTTTAGGTTTGTTTATCTATCTGTAGTGACACCTTAAACATGGAACATTAAATTTTTAGAATGACTTGAAAATGACCTTAAAACTTTGAAAAAAATAATTGGAATAAGCCTTGGAACATAGAGTAGAGAAGACCTTCTTGGTCTTCTTCTTGATAGAACTATATTTCATAGAATTTCAGAGAGACTTAGAATGTGTAAGATAACTTAGAAGTGGAAGGAATCTTGGAATATAGAATAACAGTGAAATATGACCCCCGAAAGTCAGGAGGCAACATAGAAAAACAAGATAACTCCAAGAGACTCATGATGAAAAAATATATCTACTTCTATAGAAGGAAGAGATGGAGTCTGAAAACAGATTAAAGTATACCATTCTTCACTTTAGTTTTCCTATGAATTTTTCTCTAGTGTAAACAATATATCTTGCTTCACAATATGATGAATGTGGGTGGGAGGAGAAATGTTAGAGTCTGGAAGAGGAGTCCCCTTCCATAATATATGAGGGCAATTGCCCTTCTGGAGTTCTTTCACTTCCTTGTTTCTGTCCCTTAGGACCACAAAAACCTGCTTGAGATTCACCAGGTATAATCTTCATAAGAAACCTATCCAATGATCTTTGTTTTCGTCTGTGGTTCAAAATTCCTTTAAAGTGGGAAATGGGCTAGTTATTGGACAAGTTTGCAATTCTTCTTAAGCTTAGTCAGGGTGATGTTTTCAAAAAAGTTGTGCACTTCCACCCATTTTACACACATTTCTTTGAATAACGAAGGGGGTACATCTTTTTTTGCCTCCTCCTCACTTGAAGAAAACTTCTAGCCACTAGCTGTTGCTGGTCCCTTTGAAGTTCCTGCAACTCCACAGTGTTGAGCTCTTCTTTCTGCTCCTTAAATAGCACCTGATCCTTTGTTTTGGGGCATATGTTTCCTGACATTGTGACATCAACAAGTTCTAACAAGGGCATCAAGTACCAAGCAAATGTCAAATACAGTGACAATTTTTTCTCATCAAATACTAAATTTGATGAGTGCTGAAACCATTGAATACTGAGGTTTGACTATTATAAAATGGCTATCATCACACTATCTGGTACTGGGCAAAAATAGAAAATATGAATAGAACGGAGTGGTAAGAAATGGAAACAAATATATGCATAAATAGTGTTTGATAAACCTATGGCAAACAAAACACCGCAAATCACAGAATTCATTATTATTAAATATTTCTGGGAAAACTAGATAGAAATATGGTAGAAAACAAATTGATAGCCTTATCTCATGTGCTATGGCATGATAAATATCAGCTGGATCATAGGTTCAAGATATAAAAAAGAGATATAAAAAGTTAGGGGGAGCAAAAGGTATAAAATATTTATCTCAACTGTGGAAGGTAGATAAATTTTTATCTCTGGAACAAATAGAAAAAAATATAGGGCATAGGTTCATAGATTTGATCACATAAAAACATGTACAATAGTAATAATAAAACCAAGATAGAAAAAGCATTGTTGATATAAGAAATAAAAGGGTATGAAATATTTAGGGAAATGATAAAACTATCTATCCAGTGGCAACACTTATTTTAATGAATAAATGAGCAGAAAATATTTAAAAAAAACACTATAAAAGAGGTCATGAAGTATAACTATAAAAATCACTTGAAAAAATGCCCAGGTTTCAAAATTAAAATCACTTTGAAGTGTGAAAGTTGTTTTCTCACACTCACCAAAATGGCAAAAATAAGCAAATGACAAAACTTATTGAGGACAAGTTTCTTGAAATACAGGTACACTTATATACTGTTAGTGAAATTGTAATCTGGTACAGTATTTTTGGATAGGCATTTGGAATTACAAAACAAAAGTTAGAAGAAGAATATCCTTTCACTTAATAATCTCATTGGAGAGGATATAACCGAAGAACGTTATTTAAAAGTTTTGGAAAACTGTTTAAAATCACTTATTAGTGCCATTATTTGTAACTACAAATAAAATTAGAAATGTTACATGTCCAATAATTAGGTAGTGATTAAATAAATTCTAGTATATCAATATAATAAAATATAATAAAAACCCCGTAAGAGGAATTTAACAAATATGGAAAAATAAGGAAAAAATTAGAAGATCAGTATTTAGATTGATAGAACTCTCTACAATGAAAACCATTACACAGGGAAATGGTTTCAGAAAGACAATAGAAGGAGACATAGAGGAAAGGAGCAGTTGGTAATTTGTTTCATATATATATATATATATGAAACAAATATATGTATATATGTATGTATCTGTGTATGTCATTAAATATGTATATACGTAAATATGTATAATATCTATATATGTGTGTATCTGTGTATGTCATTAAAAGTCTTTTAAAGTTTAATCAGTTGTGAAAATATTTAGTATTGGCATTTTACTAAATAAACAATAAATGATTATTTTAAAATCTTTTAAAATTAACATAAAAGATGGTGAAATTATTTATACTAATGCTTAAAAGGTATAAAATTTGAGTAACCTAGAAAATTCTTTTCTTGAGAAGAACTCCTCAATTATTTGATGGCTCCATAACATTTCTAAGTTATTTACGTGTTGGTATGCTTTGCTTAGATATACTTCTCTGTTGTACAGGAGGGTTTTTTTTTGGGGGGGGAACTATGTCAAGAAAGGGATTCGACTTGGAAGTGTCAATGTGATTTTTTTTAAAGGCATCATTGAAATATTAATTAGTTTTTTAACATTTATTAATATTTATTTTTTAGAAAAGTTAACATGGTTACATAATTCATGTTCTTACTTTCCACATCACCCCCCAAGCTCCCCCGACCCATGGCTGATGCGTATTTACACTGGTTTTAACATGTGTCATTGATCAAGACCTATTTCCAAAATGTTGATTGTTGCATTGGTGTGGTAGTTTGGAGTCTTCATCCCCAATCATGTCCTCCTCAACCCACGTGTTCAAGCAGTTGTTTTTCTTCTGTTTCCACTCTTGTAGTTCTTCCTATGAAAGTGGGTAGCGTTCTTTTCCATAAATACCTCAGAATTCTCCTGCATCATTGCATTGCTGCTAGTAAAGAAGTCCATTACATTCTGTTTTATCACAGTGTATTGGTCTCTGTGTACAATGTTCTTTTGGTTCTGCTCCTTTTGCTCTGCATCAATTCCTGGAGGTCTTTCCAGTTCACAAGGAATTCCTCCAGTTTGTTATTCCTTTGAACACAATAGTATTCCATTACCAGCATATACCACAATTTGTGCAGTCATTCCCCAACTGAAGGACATAGCCTCATTTTCCAGTTTTTTTGCCACCACAAAAAGCATGGCTATAAATATTTTCATACAAGTCTATTTATCTATGATCTCTTTGGGGTACCAACCCAACAATGGGTTGGTACCCCAAATTGGCTGTATCAAAGGACAGGCATTATTTTATAGCCCTTTGAGCATAGTTTCAAATTGCCTGCCAGAATGGTTGGATCAGTTCACAACTCCACCAACAATGCATTAATGTCCCAGTTTTGCCACATCCCCTCCAGCATTCATTACTCTCCCCTTCTTTCATTTTAGCCAATCTGCTAGGTGTGAGGGGATACCTCAGAGTTGTTTTAATTTGCATTTCTCTGATTATTAGAGATTTAGAACACTTTCTCACGGGCTTATTGATACTTTTAACTTCCTTACCTGAAAATTGCCTATTCATGTCTCTTGCCCATTTATCACTTGGGGAATGGCTTGAAATTTATACTATTGATTTAACTCCTTGTATATTTGAGTAATTAGACCCCTGTCAGAGTTTTTTGTTATGAAGATTTTTCCCCAATTTGTTGTTTCTCTTCTGATTTTGGCTACATTGTTTTTGTTTGTACAAAAGCTTTTTATTTTGATATAATGAAAATCATTAACTTTACATTTTGTATTTTCTCTACCTCTTGCTTCGTTTTAAAATCTTTCCTTTCCCAGAGATCTGACAAGTATACTATTCTGTGTTCAATTAACTTATTTACACTTTCCCTCTTTATATTCAAGTCATTCACCCATTCTGAATTTATCTTGATGTAGGGTGGGAGATGTTCATCTAAACTTAATCTCTCCCATATTGTTTTCCAAATTTCCCAACAGTTTTTGCCAAATAGTGGATTTTTGTCCCAAAGGATGGGCTCTTTCTGTATATCATACACTATCTAGCTGATGTCACTTACCCCAAGTCTATTCCACTGATCCTCACTTCTATTTCTTAGCCAGTACCATATCGTTTTGATGACTGCTGCTTTATAGTACCATTTAATATTTGTTACTGCTAGAACCCCTTCTTTCACATTATTTTTCATTATTTCTCTTGATATTCTTGATCTTTTGTTATTCCAGATGAACTTTGTTACAGTTTTTCCTAATTCAGTAAAAAGGTTTTTTGGTAGTTTGATAGGTATGGCACTAATAGGTAAATTAATTTGGGTAGAATGGTCATTTTTATTATGTTAGGTCATCCTACCCATGAGCAATCAATGTTTTTCCAACTGTTTAGATCTAGTTTTAATTGTTTGGAAAGTGTTTTGTAGTTGTTTTCGTATAATCCCTGTGTTTGTTTTAGTATATAGATTCCTAAGTATTTTATATTGTCTAGGGTGATTTTAAATGGTGTTTCTCTTTCTGCCTCTTGCTGCTGTGATGTGTTGGAAATATATAGAGATGCTGATCATTTATGTGCATTTATTTTGTGTCCTGCAACTTTGCTAAAGTTGTTGATTATTTCTACAAGCTTCTTAGTTGATTCTCTAGGATTTTTTAAGTATACCATCATATCATCTGCAAAGAGTGATAGCTTAGTCTCCTCATTGCCTATTTTGATACCTTCAATTTCTTTTTCTTCTCTAATTGCTACTGCTAGTGTTTCTAGTACTATGTTGAATAAGAGAGGTGATAATTGGCATCCTTGTTTCACTCTTGATCTTATTGGGCAGGCTTCTAATTTATCCCCATTGGATATGATGCTTGTTGATGCTTTTAGGTATATACTGCTTATTATGTTTAGGAAAGGTCCTTCTATTCCTATACTTTCCAGTGTTTTCAATAGGAATGGATGCTGTATTTTGTCAAAGGCTTTTTCAGCATCTATTGAGATAATCATATGATTTTTGTTTCTTAGACTATTGATATGGTAAATTATGTGGATGGTTTTCCTAATGTTGAACCA
Organism: Gracilinanus agilis; assembly: GCF_016433145.1. Lineage (NCBI taxonomy): Eukaryota > Metazoa > Chordata > Mammalia > Didelphimorphia > Didelphidae > Gracilinanus > Gracilinanus agilis. The sequence continues at coordinate 361,893,019 of NC_058131.1, read as the reverse complement.
TCCTTGCATTCCTGGTATAAATCCCACTTTATCATGATGGATGATCCTCTTGATCTCTTGCTGGAGTCTCTTTGTTAGTATTCTATTTAAGATTTTTGCATCTATGTTCATTAGGGAGACTGATCTGTAGTTTTTTTCTCTGTTTTTGATCTACCTGCCTTTGGAATCAGTACCATATTTGTGTCATAAAAGGAATTTGGTAGGACTCATTTTTTGCTTATTATATCAAATAATTTGAATAGTATTGGGATTAGTTGCTCTTTGAATATCTGATAGAATTCACTTGTGAATCCATCAGGTCCTGGCCATTTTTGTTTAGGGAGTACTTTGATGGCTTGTTCAATTTCTTTTTCTGATATGGGATTATTTAGGTATTCTATTTCTTCTGCTGTTAATCTAGGCAATTTGTATTTTTGTAAATATTCATCCATATCTCCTAGATTGCTATATTTATTGCCATATATTTGGGCAAAATAGTTTTTAATGATTGCCTTAATTTCCTCTTCATTAGAGGTGAGGTCTCCCTTTTCATCTTTGATACTGTCAATTTCGTTTTCTTCTTTCCTTTTTTTTATTAGATTCGCCAGTACTTTGTCTATTTTATCTGTTTTGTCAAAATACTAGCTTCTAGTCTTATTTATTAATTCAATAGTTCTTTTACTTTTGATTTTATTAATTTTTTCCTTGATTTTTAGTATCTCTAATTTAGTTTTCATCTGGGGATTTTGAATTTGCTTGCTTTCTAACTTTTTAGGTTGCATGCCCAATCCATTAATCTCTGTCCTCCTTAATTTGTTAATATATGCACTTAAGGATATAAATTTTCCCCTGAGTACTGCCTTGGCTGCATCCCACAGGGTTTGGTAGGATGTCTCATCATTGTCATTCTCTTCAATGAAATTGTTGATTGTCTCTATGATTTCTTCTTTGACACCCTGGTTTTGGAGAATCATATTATTTTAATTTCCAATTGGTTTTTGATTTGCCTGTCCTGATGCCCTTACTAATTATTATTTTTACTGTATTATGATCTGAGAAGGTTACATTTATTATTTCTGCTCTTTTGCTTTTGTTTGCAATGTTTCTATGCCCTATTACATGGTCAATCTTTTTGAATGTATCATGTGCAGCTGAAAAGAAGATGTATTCCTTTTTCTCCCTATTTATTTTTCTCTACCTATCTATTAAATCTAATTTTGTAGGACTTCATTCATCTTTATTACCTCTTTCTTATTTATTTTTTGGTTCAATTTATCTATATTTGAAAGAGGAAAATTTAGATCTCCCACTAGTATGGTTTTACTATCTATTTCCTTCTTGAGATCTGCCAATTTCTCCTTTATGAATCTGGTTGCTATACCATTTGGTCCATACTTATTGAGCAATGCTATTTCCTCATTGTCTATACAGCCTTTAATCAGGATGTAATGATTTTCCCTGTCTTTTTTAATCATATCTAGTTTTACTTTGTCTTTGTCAGAAATAATATTTGCCACTCCTACCTTATTTTTCTCATTTGAGGCCCAAAGAATTTTGCTCAAGCCCTTTACCTTAATCCTGTATGTTCACCTGCCTCATATGTGTTACTTGTAGACAACATATGGTAGGATTTTGGTTTCTCATCCACTCTGCCATTTGCTTATTTTTTATGGGTGAGTGCATCCCATTCACATTCAGTGTTATAATTATTAGTTGTTTATTACCCATCATGTTGGTGTCCTCTCCTAGTTCTACCCTTTCTTCTTACAGTATTTCCTTTGAAACCAGTGATTTGCTTTATGCCAGTAACCCTTGTCCCCTCCCTTGATTTACTTCCCTTTCTACCCTCTCCCTTATTATTCCCCTCTATTTTTAAGGCATAATGAATTCCCTCCCCCTTCTTCTCCCCTCCCTTTTTTGACCTCCCCACTCCCTTGCTCCCCTTGGTTTATCCCTTCTAACTTTCTCAGTAGGGTTAGATAGGGTTTTAGATCCCAATGATATAGCTACTCTTCCCTCTCAGGGTTAATTACATTGAGAATAAGGTTTAAATATTACCTCTTAATGCTCTCTTCCTCTCCTTCTTATAATAGTATTCATCCCTTCCCCTACCCATGCCCTCTTTGTGTGTAATAGAATATCCTATTTTTCTTATTCATTCAAGTTTCTCTTGGTGTCCTCTATTATTAACCCCCTCTTTCCCATCCCCATATCATCTTAGACCATTTAGTATTCCAACCTCTCCATATGAATAATTCTTCTAGTTACTATAATTGTGAATACTATAATGTTGAATAGAGTTCCTTAAAGAGAATTATACATGACATTCCTCCACATAGTAATACAAATAATTAGATCATATCGAAGCCCTTAAAGAGTCAAATTTAAAAACTATGAGTTTTCTTTCTTTCCCCTCTGTTTCTTATTTACCTTTTCATGTTTCTCTTGATTTTTGTGGTTGGATATCGAACTTTACATTTAGTCCTAGTCTTTTCTGTACAAATACTTGGAAATCTTCTATCTTGTTGAATGCCCATACTTTCCCCCTATACAGTCAGTTTTGATGGGTAGGTGACCTTGGATGTAGACCCAGTTCTCTTGCCTTTCTGAATATCATATTCCAAGTATTGGGGTCTTGTAGTGTGGAGGCTGCCAGATCCTGTGTGATCCTGTTTGGTGCTCCTTGTTATCTGAATAGTCTCTTTCTGGCTTCTTGTAAAATTTTTTTCTTTTACTTGGAAGCTCTTGAATTTGGCTATTATATTACTGGGGGTTGTCTTTTCTGGGTCTAGTGTAGAGGATGATCTATGGATCCTTTCAATGTCTATATTGCCCTCTTGTTATAGAACTTCAGGGTAATTTTTCTGAATAATTTCTTTTTCAGGAAGACCAATGATTCTCATATTGTCTCTTCTAGATCTGTTTTCTTGAACTGTCAATTTCTCATTGAGATATTTCATGTTTCCTTCTATTTTATCAGTATTTTGACTTTGTTTTATTTGTTCTTGCTGTCTGGAGAGATCATTAGCTTCTAATTGCTCCATTCTAGCCTTTAGGGCACTGGTCAGCAAACTTTTTGGCCATGAGAGCCATAAACGCCACATTTTTTAAAATGTAATTTTGTGAGACCCTTACAGTGTGCACAGTGTGCACTCCTGACACAGAATGCACTCCTGTAACAATGCCTGAAAAAAATTTGACTTTATGGCTCCTGCAAAAAGAGCCTTATCTGGCCCTCAAAAGAGCCAGATATCCTCAAGAGCCATATGTTGCTGTCCCCTGATTTAAGGACTGGATTTTGGCTATAATCTTTTGGTTTTCCTTTTCAATATGGTCATTTCTGATCTTCAATTTACTTGCCTCACTCTCCAATTGTGAAATTCTGCCATTTAAACTGTTATTTTCTTGCCAGATTTTGGTTTCCAATTTGCTTACCATTTCGTTTGATTTGGGGGCATCTTTCTCCAATTGGGATTTTCTGTCTTCTAACCTGTTAATTTCCTTTTGAGGTATTTCCCACTTCTCTCACCAAATCTCTTCCATCTTTCTCATCATCTCAGATTTGAACTCTTCAATAGCTTGTGGCCAGTTTTCATTATTTTGGGAAGATTTGGATATGATTACTTGTTTGTTCTCCTCTGCTGTTTGCTCTGTTGTCTGGATTTTATCTGTGTAAAAGTTGTCAAGTGTTACATATTTCTTCTTGATGATCTTTCTCTTCTGGGTTCTTGTCTCTGGCTTGCTGTTGTTAGCCCTTCGCCCTCTCAGGTTTATCCTCACACTCAGGGTCTGTCTGCGCTCTTTAGGCTCCTGAGATCTCAGGTCTAGTTGTTCTCATGGTCAAGCCTCCTGGCTGTCCCCTTGCTTGTTCCTCTGGCCAAAGCTCCTTTAACAGTCTTAGGGCACTACTTCCACAGTCATGGACCCCTCTGCACTGGGTCCCCGCCCAAGGTTTGCATCTGCACTCAGGATCCGTGTCTATGCTTATGTCCTTGCCCACACTTTTGCCTGCGCTTAGGGTCTGTGTTCAAAGTCTGCACGTTCTTTAGCCTCCTGGGGTCTTAAGTCTTGCTGCTCTCAGGGGCCGGCCCTGGTGACCCCAGGTAGCTGGCAAGGACTTAATGAGTGCCCCAAACTTGCTCTAACTCTTGTGAGCTGGCTTTGGCACTGTAGTTGGTGTGGGGTGAGGGAGGGGTTTGCTCAGCTTGCATTTTAGTGAGAACTGTTTCACCCCTTTGTAGCATGGAAATGCCCTGATTCCATGTACCTCCAATGCTGCACCCTGTTGTGGAGTCCCTTCGTTCCTCTGGATTTGTTTTTATGTCTTCTTGAGGAGTCCTATCTGTTTCAGTTAGGAGAGGTTAAGCAGCTGCTTTTTACTCTGCTGTCATCTTAACCAGGAAGTCTCTAATTAGATTTTTTAAACAAAGAATTTAATACAAAAAATAGAATTTGATTCTCCATTCTGTGATTTTTAAGGCAGAAAACCTCAATAACTATATAGTCCTAAAAGACTTTAAGTGATCATAGAAATAAATCTCCATCTTTACTGAACCTATTACTTGTGAACAATTATTAGAATCCTTGGATGTGTCTTAAAACACCACATTGCTTCACAATACCATCTTTATTACAAAAAGGTGATATGATGGATAGAGTACTAGGCCTTCAGTTAGGAAGACTTGAATTTATATTTTTTATAATTTAGAATTACACCCACAGAGTTATAAAACTGTGACTATCTTTAGCACTAGCAATACCATTGCTGGGTCTGTTTCTCGAGGAGATTAGGGGAAAGGAAAGGAAGTTATATGTTTCAAAATATTTAAAGCATCTCTCTTTGTGGTGGCAAAGAACTACAAACTGAGAGAATGCCTATCAATTAGGGAACAGCTAAAGAAATTGTGATATATGATTGTGATGGAACACTACTGTGCCACAAAAAATGATGCTCAGGCTAATTTTAAAAAGTTGGAAAGAATGACAAGGAATAATGATCAGTGAAATGAGCTACAGGATTGATACTTGAAGAATAACTTGTGAAAATTATCTCATAAAAATGAACTGAAAAATAGAAACATGAAAAATGTAATTTACATATGCATATGTCTCCTGGATGATGTCTTTTATGATGCAGGAGGGGGAGACAGTGGCTGAGACACTTGTACATAAATTATGTTAATAAAAATTATTTTGGCTCAAGATACTTATTAGCTTTGTAATCCGGAGTAAATCATTTAACCTCCATTTGTCTGAGTTTCTTCAACTGTAAAATGGGGTTAATTATAGTTGCTAGATTGCAGAATTATTGTAAGGATCAAATGATATAATATCTATAAAGTGCTTACCACAGTAACTGGCATATAGTATGATCAATATAAATGTTTTTTTTTTCCTTCTGGGACTGAAATGGAAAGAAACTTAAATGATAAAGGACAATTAAGAGGCTTAGAACAATCCTAGATAAAAGAAAATGAGCTCAAATTTAGGTATGTTGAGTTTAAGAGGTCTCTGAGATTTCAAGTTTGAAATGTCCAATAAGTAGTTGTTGACCCTTGCCTGAAGCTTAGGGAAGACACTGGGATTATTATAGATCTGGGAGTTATCTACACAGACATGATAGCTAAAACCATGGAAGCTGATAAGAATTTTGTTTGAAAGAGTGAGAGAAAGAAGAGAAGAAGGCCTAAGATGGAACCTTGGGGAATACACACAATTAGATACTATGATATAGAAGGATGAGCCAGCAAAGGTCACTGAGGAGTAGTCATGTAGGAAACATTTGAACCAAGAAAATGTAGTGTCACAAAATCCTAATGAGGAGAGAGCATTTAGGAAAAGGAAAGAGTCAAATGTAATAGATAAGTTATGGAGGATTAGGTCTCGAAAAATACCATTAGATTTGACAATTACAAAATAATTGGTAACTTTTAGAGTAATTTTTGTTGATAATTAGGTAAAACTTATCAGATTGCAAATAGGTGAGAAATGAATAAAAGGAGACTAAGTGGAGTGAATATAACATTTTAAAGGAATTTGAGAAATGGAGAAGAGATCATGAATAAAATCTTGAGGAGATGGTAGTAGAGTGAATTTTTTGAGAATGGGGAAGATGAGAATATTTGAAATTGGTAGGAAAGATTCTAGTTAATTGGGAGGAGTTGAAGACTTGAAAGGGGAAACAGGGTGCAATCTGCTAAAAATATGGGAGGGGATAGGATCAAGTGCACACATAGAAAGGTTTATTGTTATATATACATAGCTATAGTTATATATATATATGTACATATATATATATATTTAAAGGACTAAAGAAAGACAGAAAGGGTGCACAGATACAAAAATATTTTAGAAACTTCTTTTTGCAATCTGCTAAAGAATATGGAAGAGGATAGGATCGAGTGCACATATAGAAAGTTTTATTGTCTTATATAAACATAGTTTTATATATATGCATATATATCTTAAAGAGATAAAGAAAGACATAAAGGACCCATAGATACAAAAATATTTTAGTACCTTCTATTTGGTACAAAGAAATTAGAAATTGAAAGAGATGCCCGCACATTGGAAAATGGATAAACAAATTATGGCATGAGTATAGTAAAATATGATTATCCCATAAAAAATGACAAAATAGATACTTTCCAAAGAAACTAGGAAGATGAACATAGAGTGAAATAAGCAAAACTGGAAAAAAACATTTATATAATGACAACAATATTATAAAAAAAATCTACTTTTCTAGGTGACACAGGAAAAAGAGTCCTGAACCTGATGTCAAGAAGAATCTGGACTCAGATTTTCTCATTTACTTATTAGCTTATGATCCTGAGAAGGTAACTTAAACTTTCTCTTCCTTAGTTTCCTTGTCTGTAAAATAGGAATAATGATAGCATTTACTTCCTAGGGTTATTGTGAGGATAAAATGAAATGATATGTGTAAAGCACTTGGTAAACCTTGAAGGGTTATATAAATGCTAGTTATTATTATCACTGTTACTATTATTATTATAATAACTCTGATTGATGTAATGACTCACTAGGATTTCAGAAGATAGAAGATGAAGTTATAAGAACCTTGTCTCAAATTTTAAGGAAAAAAGAGGTCTATTGCCATAAGCTCCTTCTTTTCTCCTCTTCTTTACCCCATATCATTATATGCTTTCTGCCACTATCTCCTCCTTTACCTCTATCTCATATGATAAAATGATCTTATTCTGTATGAAGGTTTACCTTTCTACCTACTTAAGTAATCCTTCATTCCATTCCCTCTCTTCTAAAAGATTTGTCTTTCATCTTCAAAAACACTCTTCATCCTTCCATGCCCAATAATTATCATCTTGAACTTTTTCTACCTTTTGAGACTAAATTCCTTAAGAAAGTTCTCTATCAGGGAGCAGCTGGGTGGCTCAGTGGATTGAGAGCCAGGCCTAGAGAAGGAAATTCCTAGATTTAAATATGGCTTCAGACACTTCCCAGCTCTGTGACCCTGGGCAAGTCACCTAACCCCCATTGTCTAGCACTTACCACTCTTCTGACTTGGAACCAATACACAGTATTGATTCTAAGACAGAAGGTAAGGGTTTAAAGAAAAAAAAGAAAGAAAACTCTCTATCAGAGGTGCCTCTTCTTCCTTTCACCTCATTATCTTCTCAACCCTCTAAAATCTAACTTCCAACCTCATAATTCTACCAAAATTCCTTTCTTCATAGTTATCAATTATCTCCTAGTTGTCAAATCCAAAGGCCTTTTCTCAAACCTCATTTTTCTTGACCTTTTAGCAACTCTTAATACTACTAATAACCCTTTTATCCCATCTAGTCTCTTCTCTCTAAGTTTTTAGGACTCTACTCTCCCCTGATTCTCCTCTTATCTATCAGACCACACCTCAATATCCTTTGTGAGAGAAGAATAGCAATAGGACAAGAGGTCAAAGAATTCAAAAGCAAAAGAAAGTGTAATATTCAAAAGGCTAACTATTGGATTGAAGTTGGAGAGAGAGAGTGAAGATAGAGAATGATTAATGTTCTAAGAAAATACTAAAGGGGACAGGAAATTTAGGTCTGATTGAAGGTAAGTGTGAAGGAGGGACTGGGTGTATAAAGCTGAATGTTAGGAGGTTATGGGGAACAAAGTGAATGTCAGCATCTGATTAGGGAAATGGAACATTTTGGGTAATGACAATATGTAGTGTTTATCTCTATGTGTGGATTCAATGGAATGAAGGATCATGGGATTTAAGGAGATTGAGGATCTTGGAAATAAGAGACAATGAAGAGTAGAAGATGACACTTAGATTGTGGGTCTAGGGAAGGGAAAACAGTGGTGCCTTTAACAGTAATAGGAACTGATAACTTCACCAAGTGAAGTAGTATAGTGCCTAGAATAGAGTTCTGCAATACACCTTCTGGTTGGTCTACCAAATAAGGATCTGACAAAGAAAACTGAGAAGGAATAATAGTCTGATACATTGGAGGAGAACCAGAAGAGGAAGTGTCTAGATGGATATTAGTCTCTTACTATTTGGGTACAAATTGGGGAGGAGAGGAAGATGGTGATGAACTCATTAAGAAAGGAACACAAATTGTCTGAGGGGTGGTATAATAAAGCTATCATAAAATTTCATAAATATAGAGCTGCAAAGGAACTTAGAGATTTTCTAATCCAGGGCTTTTTAATATTTTTAGTATCATAAATCTCTTTGGCAGGCTGCTATTGTGGTTACATAAACATTTCCCTATTGGTTTCTTTCTTGGCAGATTCATGACAATTATCATGTTGGAATGGAGAAAACATTGGTAAAAACTAGAAAGTTAAACACGCCCGGTGAAAGGAAGAAAAAATAATTTAAATGATGGAAACAGCCATATTCCAATCGTGGAGACCACTCAAGATGGTGAGGCTTATTTTCTTAATGTTCTTATATACAATTCTTACAGAAGCATCCTAATGACACTATGAAGTAGAGAACAAAATTGTTATGCTAAGAATATGTATTGAAAGCTGAAGAAATATAATGATAGCATCTGAGGAAGAAGTCAAGACAGAACATATAACAAAGTTTGAGAATTGAGGTTCCAGGATGATTGTAATCAAACACTTTTGTGGTAGTTAAGGTGTTTAGCTTATCAAAAAGTTTTCTAAATGATAACACTAATAAGAATGTGTGTGCATGGCTGGACCCCTCACCCCAACCCCTGAGCAGTTGTCCATGAATTTTCTTTAGATGAATACCTTTCACCTCTCACATGATTTTTCATGGGAAGAGAGAGCTAAGCATCGACATACATGTTCATTAACTCAAATGTTAATAACTAGTAATAAGCATTCTGAAAGATGGAAGAGGACCATAAGATCTTATGATAGAATTTTAAGTTAAAAAACATTAAAAAAATTTAACATTATTTTTTTTAAAACTTTAAGCTCTAAATTCTCATCTTCCTTCTGTCCTTTCCCAGCTCCTTGAAATGGTGAGCAATTTGATATGGATTATACATGTGATGTTATGCAAAATTTGTTTCCATTTTAGTGATGTTGCAAAAAACAAAAACAAAAACAAAAAGAAATGCAGGAAATCCCACAACCACCACCAAGAAAAATAAAGTAGGCAGAAAATATGCTTTGATCTGAATTAAGACTCTATCAGATCTTTTTCTGAAAGTAGATAGCATTTTTCATCATAAGTCCTTTAGAATTGTCTTAGTTCATCGTATTGATCAGAGTAGCTGTCTTTCAGAATTTATCAATATGCAATATTACTGTTACTGTGTAAAATGTTCTGCTTATGCTCACTCCAGTTTGTATCAGTTCATATAATCTTACCATGTTTTTCTGAAACCAATCTACTCATCATTTCTTATAGCACTATACTATTCCATCACAACCTTATAGCACAACTTATTCAACCATTCCCCAGTTGATGGGCTTCCCTTCAATTTCTAATTCTTTACCACCAGAAAAAGAGCTGCTTTAAATATTTTTGTACATATAAGTCTTTTCCCTTTTTCTTCTTTTGGGATATGAAACACATAGTGAAATTTCTGGGCCAAAGAGTATGCACAGTTTTACAACCCTTTGGACATAGTTCCAAATTACTCTCCAGAATGGTTGGACTTGTTCATAAATCCACCAACAGTTATTTACTGCACCTCTTCATTCCTCCAGCATTTGTCATTTTCCTTTTCTGTCAGGTTAGTCAATTTTATAGGTACAATGTAGCACCCAAGAGTAATTTTAATCTGCATTTCTGTAATCAATAGAGATTTAAAGCATTTTCCCCACATGACTATAGATAGCTTTGATTTCTTCTCCCCAAAAGTACCTTTTGTCCCTCCATTTTGCCAATTCTTCTTTTTTAAAAAATCTTTTTCTAGAGTGTATTTTTATGCATCTTTTTCCATTTGGCCAATTCTGTTTTTTAAGAAGTTCTCTTTAGTGGGCTTTCATGCCTCTTTTACTATTTGGTCAATTCTGTTTTTAAGGTGTTACTTTCTTCAAGATTTTGTGCCATTTTTTACCACTATGTTGACACTCTTTAAAAAAATTTTTTTTGTATTATTCTTTTTTCTCTTCCCAACTTTTCATTTATATCTTTTATTTGATTTTTAAATTTCTTTTTAGCTCTTTCAGCAATTCTTTTTGGACTTGTATCCTATTAACATTTTTTTTCCTTTGAGGCTTTGCTTATACCTACTTTGAAATTGTTGTCTTCTGAATGTATGTCTTGATCTTCCTTGTCACAAGAGTAACTTTTTTTTCATTTAGCCTCTTTCAGCTTCTTCTTCTTCTTTAATTTTTATACATTTATAAATATTTTATTTTTTTAAAAAAATTTACCATGGTTACATGATTCATGTTTTTACATTCCCCTTAAACTCCCTTTCCCCCCCAATATCCAACCCACATTTTCACTGATTTTAACATGTGTCATCAATCAAGACTTATTTACTTATTATTGATAGTTGCATTGGTGTGGTCCTTTCAAATCTATATCCTCAACCAGGTCTGTATCAACCCAAGTGTTCAAGCAGTTGTTTTCCTTCTGTGTTTCCATTGCTGGAGTTCTTCCTCTGAATGTGAGTAGCATTCTTTTCCATAAATACCTCAGAATTCTCCTGCATCATTGCATTGCTGCTAGTAAAGAAGTCCATTACATTCTATTTTATCACAGTGTATTGGTCTCTGTGTACAATGTTCTTTTGGTTCTGCTCCTTTTGCTCTGCATCAATTCCTGGAGGTCTTTCCAGTTCACATGGAATTCCTCCAGTTTATTATTCCTTTGAACATAATAGTATTCCATCACCAACATATACCACAATTGGTTCAGCCATTCCCCAATTGAAGAGCAGAGCCTCATTTTCCAGTTTTTTGCAACCACTAAAAGGGCAGCTATAAATATTTGTATACAAGTCTATTTATCTATGATCTCTTTCAGGTACAAACCCAGCAATGCTATTGCTGGATCGAAGGGCAGGGAGTCTTTTAGAGCTCTTTAAACATAGTTCCAAATTGCCATCCAGAATGGTTAGATCAGTTTACAACTCTACCAGCAATGCATTAATGTCCCAATTTTGCCACATCCCCTCCAACATTCATTACTCTCCCCTGCTATCATTTAAAGCATTCTTCTAGGTGTGAGGTGGTACCTCAAAGTTGTTTTCATTTGCATTTCTCTAATTAGTAGAGATTTAGAACACTTTCTCATGTGCTTATTGATAGTTTTGAATTCTTCATCTGAAAATTGCCTATTCATGTCCCTTGCCCATTTATCTAATGGGGAATGGCTTGATTTTTTATACAATTGATTTAACTCCTTGTATATTTGAGTAATTAGACTTCTGTCAGAATTTTTTGTTATGAAGATTTTTCCCAGTTTGTTGTTTCCATTATGATTTTGGTTGCATTGTTTTCGTTTCTACAAAAACTTTTTAATTTAATATAATCAAAATTATTTATTTTACATTTTGTAATTTTTTTAACTCTTGCTTAGTTTTAAAATTTTCCCTTTCCCAGAGATCTGACAAGTATACTATTCTGTTTTGACTTAATTTATTTATAGTTTTTTCTTAATATTCAAGTCTTTCACCTATTCTGAATTTATCTTGGTGTAGGGTGTGAGATGTTGATCTAAACCTAATCTCTCCCATATTGTTTTCCAATTTTCCCAACAATTTTTATCAAATAGTAGGTTTTAGTCCCCAAAATTGGGCTCTTTGAATTTACCGTACACTGTCTTGCTGCCATCACTTACCCCAAGCCTATTCCCCTGATCCTCCCTTATGTCTCTTAGCCAGTACCATATCATTTTGATAATAGTTGCTTTATAGTATAGTTTGATATCTAGTACTGCTCATCCACCATCGTTCACTTTTTTTTTCATTATTTCCCTTGATATTCTTGATCTTTTGTTCTTCCAAATGAACTTCGTTATATTTTTTTCTACTTCACTAAAAAAGTGTTTTGGTAGTTTGATAGGCATGGCGCTAAATAGCTAAATTAATTTGGGTAGAATGGTCATTTTTATTATGTTAGCTCATCCTACCCATGAGCAATCAATATTTTCCCAATCGTTTAGATCTAGTTTTAATTGTTTGGAAAGTGTTTTGTAATTGTTTTCGTATAATCCATGTGTTTGTTTTGGTAGATAGATTCCTAAGTATTTTATATTGTCTAGGGTGATTTTAAATGGTGTTTCTCTTTCTACCTCTTGCTGCTGTGATGTGTTGGAAATATATAGAAATGCTGATGATTTATGTGCATTTATTTTGTATCCTGCAACTTTGTTAAAGTAGTTGATTATTTCTACAAGCTTCTTAGTTGATTCTCTAGGATTTTTTAAGTAGATCATCATATCATCTGCAAAGAGTGATAGCTTAGTCTCCTCATTGCCTATTTTAATGCTTTCAATTTCTTTTTCTTCTCTAATTGCTACTACTAGTGTTTCTAGTACTATGTTAAATGATAGAGGTGATAATGGGCATCCTTGTTTTACGCCTGATCTTATTGGGAAGGCTTTTAATTTATCCCCATTGAATATGATGCTTGTTAGTGCATATATATATATATATATATAGTTTATTATTTTTAGGAAAGACCCTTCTATTCCTTTACTTTTTAGTGTTTTCGATGGGAATGGATGTTATATATTGTCAAAGGTTTTTCAGCATCTATTGAGATAATCATGGGGTTTTTGTTGGTTTGCTTGATGATATGGTCAATTATGTAAATGGTTTTCCTCATGTTGAACCATCCTTTCATTCGTGGCATAAATCCCAGCTGATCGTAATGAATAACCCTCTTGATCACTTGCTGGAGTTTTTTGCTAGTATTCTGTTTAAGATTTTTGCATCTATGTTCATTAAGGAGATTGGTCTGTAGTTTTTTAAGTTCATCTCCTTATGTTGTTGTTTCATAATTTTTCCAGTAAGTTTCTTGATTTTTAACTTGATTTTAAAATTAGGCTCTAGTCCAAGTTTGTAGGAACACTGTCCCTAACTTCTTTTTCATAAATCTGTTTTCACAGCTAGTTCTGGGAGTCTGTAAGTTTTCAGTGCTTCTAAAATGGTATGATCTAAGGAAAGATCACTGCTTACCTGGCGTGTGCTCTGGAATTTATCTAAGAAGAGGCCTTGTTTCATTGTAGCTAACAGTGCTTCTTTTGACCCTAGTACTGTAACTAGGGACCCTAGTCCTTTGTGAGTAACCACAAGTACTCTTTTCCAACTCAAAACTGTGACTTGCTCCTTTCTTGTTCCTTTGCTGTTCCATGGCCTCAAATGTTATTACTCCCTTTGGATCTGAACCAATTGCTTGGGCCCTTGTTTTCCTGTAGCCACAAATACTAACGCTTCTTTCTGCCTTTTAATTGAAACCAGGACCTCTGGGCCCATGTAAATGTCAATAAAACAAAAGTACTCTTCACTATGGAAATGTCATGAGAGGCTCTCCTCCCCTGCAGAGCCCTATTATTCCTTCTCACCCCAAAACTGTGACCTGAAACTACATATAGGCAATGTAACAGGGTCTTTAACCTAGCAAAAGGTCCCCTATAATCTCTTTCTGACCAGATGTCTTACTCCCTTACTGTTTGTAAATCAAGAGCTTCCAAAATTACTTGTCCTACTGATTGCAAAGCCTGCTGTTGGTTTTGCTGTGATGTGGCCTGCATTGCATTTCTGACTGACCATCACCCTGATGTGATAGACCTTTCCTTCTGACTTCCTAATTTATCTTGGATTGGAATTTGGTTTAAGACATTATATTTTAAAGTACTTTGCAGGGGAATTTGTGAAAATGCAGGTGAGTTCCAGCCTTTTCTCCATCATATTGACTCTGCCCTCAGTTAAAATACATTCCTTTATAGGAAAGACTTTATGTTTTTTTCTCCAGTTCCTTGCACAATGCCTGACAAATAACTAGGGGCTTAATAAATACTTGTTGACATATAGATTAATACCTTCAACTCCTTTTTCTTTCAGAAGAGGCAAATAATAGTTTTGTTTCCACTGCATTGAATTTTCTTAACCAAATGCCTAGCAGAAAGTTCTTAATTTTAATGAATGAGAAAATTGGGGATGAAGATTGTGTGTGTGTGTGTGTGTGTGTGTGTGTGTGTGTGTGTGCATGAATGTGTGTGTGTTGGTGTATATGTGTGTGGGAGAATTTTGGCTTGAATCAAACTTTTCTGCAAAAAGATATGATGTTTCTTTTCTTATATTTTTCATATATATATATATATATATATGCACATATATATTCATAAAAGCTAGAGACAATTTGGGAAATGAAAGCCTATTTTAGTTATACAAGTGGATACTGCATGATTGGTTATCTTATTTTCCAAGCTGGGCAAATAGACTCTGTCCCCTGGAGAATGCAGTGAAAGGCTGTCTGAACTGAGATACATGAGCTAGCATAAAGACTACTTCAATTGAAAATAGTTCCTGCAATTTGGCTAGCTATAGCTGTAGAGATGGAGAAAAATGGGGAAAGAGAGAAGAGACATGGAGAGTTGTAGTAGGAGTTTTTCTAATATACCAAGATTCTGCCACCCCATTTTTAAAAGCAATTTATCCAATCAAAACTTGTATTTCTTTACTTGAAAATCCCTGACCAATTTGTAAGTTAGGGGGTGGATTTGGAAATTTTTCATTGTTTTATGTGATTCAGAATGGGGAAAAATACCCATTAAAGTGACTATTAAAAAGGAGACCTGTTATATCTGATAAATGCTCCATAACATTTGAATGCTTCTCCAAGTAATTGTTGTTTTGAGAGAGCCGAAACACATCCAATCTTACCTTCCCAAATGAAATTCCGCATGTTTCTATTGGATCCCTATAAAAATCGGTTTTATCTGCTGCCTTTGCCCTTTCCTAAAGAAATCCAATTTAGCAAGTAGAAAATACATCCAATTCAAGTCAATAAATACATGCTATGATGGGGCTGCAATAATACTGTCCTCAGAGGAGGACTCTGACTTGCTGAACTAGTCTTACATTATGTAGTCAAATGTGCAGGATTTTAGTGGGTTTCACCAGCATTTGACATAAAGATTCTATCTGTGCCCATGTATGCCAGACAACTCAAGCTTAGGAGTAAAAGGATTTCCTTTGCATTGTTCCCCTCATGTACCTGCTCATGACTCCTAATGAAAGACAAATAACTAAATGTTTCTTGAGCATCCTGTCCAGTTTAGAGGTAAGTATAAGACAAGAATGTATTCTGTCCAACTTGATAAATTCATAAGATATTAATCAAGGACCTAACACAGTGAAATAGAAGGGTCCTGCAAGCCTACCTGTTCATATTCTTTGATCATTTATCAATTGGTGAATGGGTCTTATTTTTTTTGGCCTTTGATTTTCTTTTATTTATTTCTTTTCTTTTTCTTTTTTAAAAATTTAAAAATTTAATTTTATTGATTAATTGGGAAAATTTTCCATGGTTACATGATTCATGTTCTTTCCCTCCCCTCCTACCACATCCCTTCCATAGTCAACATGCAATTCCACTGCTCAAACTAGCAGAACAAGGAAGGGAAAAATGAGTAAGCAACAGAAAAAGAGAAAAGAAATGACAATTGACAGCTTCTTTCAAGGAAGTGAAAAGAGAGCAAATGAAACAGAAATAGAAGAAGAAGTAGTTCCAGCGAACTAGACACAGGCTTTGGAAGATCTCAAAATTCAATTAACTCAAGAACTTAAAACTCAATTAACTCAAGAACTTCAGGAACTCAAAAAGCAATCAAGAGAGGCTGAAGACAATTTGAAAAAGGAAATACATAAACTAAAACAAGAAAATAAACTCTTAAAAGCCAGAATTGGCCAGCTTGAAAATGAAGCAAAGAAGGCAAAAGATGATCTACAAAGAAAATCAGACCAGAAAGAGAAGGATGTCCAAAAAGGCAGGGATAAATTCAGTCTTTAAAAAACAGAACTCAACAACTGGAAGAAAATGACTTCACAAGGCAGCAAGAATATATTAAACAAAATTTAAAAAAAAAGAAAAAAAATTGAGGCGAATATGAAACACCACATTAATTCAACCAAAGATCTGGAGAACAGAGCTCAAAGAGACAACTTAAGAATTATTGGTTTACCAGAACATCTTGATAAAAGAAAAAGTTTAGATAGTATTTTACAAGAAATTATCAGAGAAAATTGCCCAGAAATCCTTGAACAAGAGGGAAAAGTGGAAATCAACAGGATCCACAGATCACCTCCTACATTTAATCCACAACTAACAACTTCCAGGAATATTTTAGCCAAGTTCAAAAACTACCAGACCAAGGAAAAATATTACAAACTGCTAAAAAGAAGTCATTCTAATATCAGGTAACCACAATATCTGCCTGCATCTACACTGAAGGACCAGAAGGCATGAAACACAATATTCAGGAAAGCAAGAGAACTGGGTCTACAACCAAGAATCAACTATCCAACAAAACTAACTTTATTATTGCAGGGGAAAGTATAGTCATTCAATAAAATTGAGGACTTCGAAACATTCATCATGAAAAAACCAGACTTAAACAGAGAGTTTACTGTCCAAACCCAGAACTCAAGAGAATCAATATAAGGTAATTAAGAGAATGGGGGAAGGTGAAAAAAATTTTTTTCTTTATGGGACACAACAAGTTCAATCAATTTATATCCCAAGAAGAAAAGAAGATATTCCCAAATAATAAAAATCTTTATTAACAACAGGGTAACTAGAAGAAGTTTACATAGAGGGAACAGGGACAAACTGTATAGGATGATATGTCAAGAGATATATAAATATATATATATATATGTATGTATGTATGTACATAGGTAGGTAGAAATACATACAGAACTGGGGGGAAGAAGATAAAAATAAGAAAAATAGGAAAACAAACAAAAAGGAATAAATTTATATTCCATAAAGAAGTACGTGGGATCAACAGGGAAAAATAACAATATACTGTAAGGATAAAGAGGTTAGAGAGAGGAAATATTCAATACTTAAAAGGAAAGAAGAAAACCAAATTAATAGTATCAAAGATGAAAAGGGAGACCTCACCTCTAATGAGGAGGAAATTAAGGCAGTCATTAAAAACTATTTTGCCCAATTATATGGCAATAAAATTAGCAATATAGGTGATATGGATGAATATTTGCAAAAATATGAATTGCTTAGATTAACAGCAGAAGAAATAGAATACTTAAATAATCCAATATCAGAAAAAGAAATTGAACAGGCCATTAAAGAACTCCCTAGGAAAAAATCACCAGGGCCTGGTGGATTCACAAGTGAATTCTATCAAACATTCAAAGAACAATTAATCCCAATAATATACAAATTATTTGATATAATAAGCAAAGAAGGAGTCTTACTAAACTCCTTTTAAGATACAAATATGGTACTGATTTCAAAGCCAGATAGATCAAAAACAGATAAAGAAAATTACAGACCAATCTCCTTAATGAACATAGATGCAAAAATCTAAAATAGAATACTAGCAAAAAGACTCAAGCAAGTGATCAAGAGGGTTATTCATCATGATCAGGTGGGATTTATACCAGGAATTGTGTAAATAGAAGTAGCTCGAGCCCATTAATAGTCAAAATTCTATTCAACCTAGGCGTGCTAATGATGTCACCCTAACCTCCCTTAGTGGGGAGGGGAGACGAGTTACCCACATGTGACAATAAGTAACAAATCAAGAATAGGGCAGTCCAAATCAATGTAGAAACTGCCATTTGTCCATTTGAATTAGAGGTGGACCACAGGAAGTGATGAAAGACACTATCTCTTTAAGTAAGTTAGTGAACTTCCTGTGAAGGCAGTTGCTGTCTGGAACTGGAAGAAGAAGCATCTCCTGAGACCACAGACAGATTATGCTCTATATTGTCACGTGGGTAAGTTAGGCTGACTTCCTTGGCCTAGCTGGGCCAAAACTAAACTCTGCCTATCTGGCTGTTGGGCCTTGTGGCTTACAGCTTCATTTATTAAGCTTTGTAACCTTCCTCTCTCTCCATCCAGGCCTTTGGCCTGGACTAGCCTCTCCCTTTTTCTCTTTATTCCTACTTTTTACCTACCAGACTGTAAATAAACTCTTCAACCCGATGCTGACTTGGGTCTGATTTAATTACGGAATCAACCTACATTGTTGATTCCTGGCAGCCACATATTTTTAACATATCTATAAATACCTAAATTTTTCCTTCTTACAGAATGCAAGGATGGTTCAACATTAGGAAAACCATCCATGTAATTGACCATATATCAACAAGTAAAACAGCAAAAACCACAATTATCTCAATAGATGCTGAAAAAGCCTTTGACAAAATACAACACGATTCCTACTGAAAACACTAGAGAGCAGGGGGCAGCAACATATGGCTCTCGAGCCATATCTGGCTCTTTTGAGGGCCAGATATGGCTCTTTCTGCAGGAGGCATAAAGTCAATTTTTTTTTCAGGCACTCTTACAGGAGCTCATACTGTGAGCACTTTATGGCTCTCATGAAATTACATTTTAAAAAATGTGGCATTTATGGCTGTCACGGCCAAAAAGGTTGCTGACCCCTTTTAGAAAGTATAGGAATATAAGGTCCTTTCCTAAAAATAATAAACAGTATATATCTTAAACCATCACCAAGCATAATATGCAATGGGGATAAATTAGAAGCCTTTCCAATAAGATCAGGTATGAAACAAGGATGCCCATTATCACCTCTTTTATTTAACATTGTACTAGAAATACTAGCAGTAGCAATAAGAGAAGAAAAAAATTTAAGGTATTAAAATAGGCAATGAGGGGACTAAGCTATCATTCTTTGCAGATGATATGATGGTCTACTTAAAAAATCCTAGATAATCAACTAAAAAGCTAGTAGAAATGATCAACAACTTTAGCAAAATTGCAGGATACAAAATAAATGCACATAAATCATCAGCATTTCTATATATTTCCAACACATCATAGCAGCAAGAGGTAGAAAGAGAAACACCATTTAAAATCACCCTAGACAATATAAAATACTTAGGAATCTATCTACCAAAACAAACACAGGAATTATATGAACATAACTACAAAACTTTCCAAACAATTAAAACTAGATCTAAACAATTGGAAAAACATTGAGTGCTCATGGGTAGGACTAGCTAACATAATAAAATGACCATTCTACCCAAATTAATTTACTTATATAGTGCCATGCCTATCAAACTACAAAAATACTTTTTACTGCATTAGAAAAAATATAACAGAGTTTATTTGGAAGAACAGAAGATCGAGAGTATCAAGAGAAATAGTGAAAAAGAATGTGAAGGAAGGTGGCTTAGCAGTACCAGATGTCAAGCTTTACTGTGAAGCAGCAGTCATCAAAACGGTATGGTACTGGCTAAGAGACATAAGGGAGGATCAGTGGAATAGACTTGGGGTAAGTGATATCAGCAAGACAGTGTATGATATACAGAAAGAGCCCATCCTTTGGGACAAAAGTCCACTATTTGACAAAAACTGCTGGGAAATTGGAAAACAGTATGGGGGATATTAGGTTTAGATCAACATCTCACACCCTACACCAAGATAAATTCAGAATGGGTGAAAGACTTGAATATAAATAAGGAAACTGTAGGTAAATTAGGTGAACACAGAATAGTATACTTGTCATATCTCTGGGAAAGGAAAATTTTAAAACCAAGCAAGAGTTATATTAGGCAATCTAATCCATGTGAGGTGGTAGCTTAGAAGTGTTTATAATTCCATTTCTCTATTTAATAGTGATTTGAAGCATTTTTTTCAAATGATAATAGATGATTTTAATTTCTTCATTTAAGAGCTGCCTGTTCATATCCTATGAACATTTATCAATTTGGGAAAGACTTGTGTTCATCTAAATTTGACTCCATTCCCTATATATTTGAGAAATGAGACCTTTGTCAGAGAAATTTCCTATAATTTCCCCCCAGTTTGTTGTTTCCCTTTTGATCTTGGTTGCAATGCTTTTGTTTTTACAAAACCTTTTTAATTTAATGTAATCAAAATTATCCATTTTACTCTTTGAGATGTTCTCTAGGTCTTCTTTGGTGATAAAGTCTTCCCTTATCCACAGGTATGACAAATAAACTATTCTGTGTTCTCCTAATTTTTTTAATTTAATTTTTAGAAAAAATTCTTCCATGGTTACATGATTCATGTTCTTGCTCTCCTCTCCACCCCTCAACCCCCTGCCCCACCATAGCTGATGTGCATTTCTACTGGTTCCACTGTGTTCTCCTAATTTTTTATGGTATTCTCTTTTATTTCTAGATATTCTATCCATTTTGATTTTATATTTGTATAGTATTGAAATGTTAGTCTGTTCCTAGTTTCCACCATGCTGTTTTGCAATGTTCACAGCAGTTTTTGTAAAATAATGTTTCTTTTCTCCCCAAAGCTTAGATCTTTATTGAATACTTGGTTACTACAGATCACTTCCTACCCTGTGTTGATCCAGTAATCAAATCCAATGACCCACTACTGTATTTTTTAGGCAGTATGATTTTGATGATTTCTACTTTATAGTGCAATTTGGGGTCTGATAGAGCTAGGTCTTCATCCTTAATTTTTTTTCTCTAGATCCCTTGATCTTCTTGATCTTTTGTTCTTCCAGATAAATTTTGTTATCATATTATTCTAGTTCTATGAAATAGTTTTGGGGTACTTTGGTATAGCCTGGAATAGGAAAATATTTTAGGCAGAATTATCCATTTTAAGTATTCTATGTCCTTTTCTATTAGTTTGGGCAGTTAATATTTCTTTAAATATTCATCTATTTCTCTTAGATTGTCAGATATTTGCATATATTTAGCAACACAATTCCTAATGATTGCTTTGGTTTCTTCTTCTTTCGTTTTGAATTCACCTTTTTTCATTTATAATCCTGGTAATTTGGCTTTCTTCCCTATTTTCTAATCAAATTGACAAATGGTTTATCTATTTCATTGTT
The DNA here is from genome assembly GCF_016433145.1 of Gracilinanus agilis. Classification (NCBI taxonomy): domain Eukaryota; kingdom Metazoa; phylum Chordata; class Mammalia; order Didelphimorphia; family Didelphidae; genus Gracilinanus; species Gracilinanus agilis. Next base: position 361,871,577 of record NC_058131.1, on the reverse strand, counting down.
TTTCCCATAAAACCAGCTTCTTATTTTAATTAATAGTTTAATTGTTTTCTTATTTTCAATTTTAGTAATATCTCTTTCGATACTCAGGATTTCTAATTTGATGTTTAACTGAGTATCTTTAATTTGTTCTTTTTCTAGGTTTTTTTTTACTTGTTTTTGTTTTACTTGCCCAATTCATTGATTTATTCTTTCTCTATTGATTTAAGCATTTAGAGATCTAAATTTTTCCATAAGTAGTACTTTGACTATATCTCATAAATTTTTGTATGTCCTCTCCTCATTGTTATTATCATTAACAAAATATTGTTTCAATAAAAAAATAAAAAGAAAAGAGAAAAAAGAAAAAAAAGAAATTGACAGATCAAGTAAACAGGTTTAGAAGACACAATCTGAGAATCATTGTTCTTCCTGAAAAATCAGAAATTAATAGAAATTTGGACTCCATATTACAAGAAATTATCCAACAAAGCTACCCTGAAGTTCTTCAACAAGAGGGCAATATAGACATTGACAGGATCCATAGATCACCCTCTACACTAAACCCTGAAAAGACAACTCCCAGGAATGTAATAGCCAAATTCAAGAGCTTCCAAGTAAAAGAAAAAAATTTTACAAGAAGCCAGAAAGAGACTATTCAGATAACAAGGAGCACCAATCAGGATCACACAGGATCTGGCAGCCTTCACACTAAAAGACCAAAAGGCTTGGAATATGATATTCAGAAAGGCAAGAGAACTGGGTCTACAATCAAGGATCACCTACCCATCAAAACTGACTATATACTTCCAGTGGAATGTATGGGCATTCAACAAGATAGAAGATTTCCATGTATTTGCACAGAAAAGACTAGGACTAAATGGACATTTTGATATCCAACCACAAAAAAACAAAAACAAAAACAAAAAACAAGAGAAACATGAAAAGGTAAATAAGAAACAGAGGGGAAAGAAAGAAAACTCTTATTTCTAAATTTATCTATTTAAGGGCTTCAATAAGATCAAATTGTTTATATTCCTATATGGTGAAATGTTATGTGTAATTTTCAAAAACTGTATTCACTATTATAGTAATTAGAAGAATTATTCATAGGGAGAAACTGGAGTACTAAATGGTCTAAGATGATACGGGGGGGGGGGAAGAGGAGGGTGAATAGTGGATGGCATCAAGAGAAACTTGAATGAATAAGAAAAATAGGATATTGTATACCACACAAAGAGGGCAGGGGAAGGGGAGGGGATGAACACTATTATAAGAAGGAGAGGAAGAGAGCATTAAGAAGTAATATTTAAACCTTACTCTCAGTGCAATTAACTCTGAGAGGGAAGAGTAGCTATATCCATTGGGATATAGAATTCTATCTAACCCTACTGAGAAAGTCAGAAGGGATAAACCAAGGGGAGCAGGGGAGTGTGGAGATCAAAAAAGGGAAAGGAGGAGAGTGGGGAGGGAATTCATTAGACTTAAAAAATAAAAAGAGGGGAATAATATAGGGGGGGATGGAAAAGGAAGTAAATCAAGGGAGGGGACAAGGGGGACTGGTTTAACACAAACCACGGTTTTAAAAGGAAATAGCATGGGTAGAACTAGGAGAGGATACCAAAATGTTGGGGAATACAAAACTGATAATTATAACTTTGCATGTGAATGGGATGAACTCACCCATGAAATGGAAGCAAATAGCAGAGTGGATTAGAAAATAAAATACTACCATATGTTGTCTACAAGAAACATTTATGAGGGGGGTGGACATACACAGGTTTAAAGTCAAAGGCTGGAGCAAAATCTTTTGGGCTTCAACTGAGAAAAAGAAGGCAGGAGCTGCCATCATGATTTCTGACCAAACCAAAGTGAAAATAGATCTGAGTAAAAGAGACAGGGAAGGTAATTACATTCTGATGAAAGGCAGTATAGACAATGAGGAAATCACAGTACTGAACATGTATGTACCAAATAGTATAGCATCCAAATTCCTAAAGGAGAAACTGGCAGAGCTCAAGAAGGAAATAGAGAGTAAAACTATACTAGTGGGAAATCTAAATATTCCTCTTTCAGATCTAGATAAATCAAACCAAAAAATAAATAAGAAAGAGGTAAAAGAGATAAATGAAATCCTAGAAAAAAATAGATGTAATAGATGTGTGGAGAAAAATAAATAAGGACAAAAATACCTTCTTCTCAGCTGCACATTGTCCATTCACAAATATTGTCCATGGAATAGGGCATAGAAAACATTGCAAAAGAGCAGAAATAATAAATGTAACCTTTTTAGATCATAATGCAGTAAAAATAATAATTAGTAAGGGCACATGGACAGGCAAATCGAAAACTAATTGGAGATTAAATAATATGATTGTCCAAAACCAGTTAGTTAAAGAAGAAATCATAGAAACAATCAATAGTTTCATTGATGAGATTGACAATGATGAGACATCCTACCAAACTCTGTGGGATGCAGCTAAGGCAGTACTTAGGGGGAAATTTATGTCCTTGAGTGGATATATTAACAAATTAGCGAGGACAATGATCAATGAACTGGGCATGCAAATTAAAAAACTAGAGGGGGAACAAATTAAAAATTCCCAGCTAAAGACCAAATTAGAGATTATAAAAATTAAAGGAGAAATCAATAAAATTGAAAGTAAAATAAGTATTGAAATAATAAATAAGACTAGAAGCTGATACTTTGAAAAAACAAACAAAATTGACAAAGTACTGGTCAATCTAATAAAAAAGGAAAGAAGAAAAGCAAATCATCAGTATCAAAGATGAAAAGGGAGACCTCACTTCTAATGAAAAAGAAATCAAGGCAATCATTAAAAACTATTTTGCCCAATTATATGGCAATAAATATAGCAATCTAGGTGAGATGGATTGATATTTAAAAATATATAAATTGCCTAGATTAACAGTAGAAGAAATAGAATACTTAAATAATCCCATATCAGAAAAATAAATTGAACAAGCCATTAAAGAACTCCCTAAGGAAAAATCCCCAGGGCCTGATGGACTCACAAATGAATTCTATCAAACCTTCAAAGAACAACTAATTCCAATACTATACAAACTATTTGACATAATAAGCAAAGAAAGAGTTCTACCAAACTCCTTTTATGATACAAATATAATACTGATCCCAAAGCCAGATAGATCAAAAACAGAGAAAGAAAACTACAGAACAATCTCCTTAATGAACATAGATGCAAAAATCTTAAACAGAATACTAGTAAAAAGACTCCAGAAAGTGATCATGAGGTTTATTCATTATGATCAGGTGGGATTTATACTAGGAATGCAAGAATGGTTCAACATTAGGAAAACCAATTACATAATTGACCATATCATCAAGCAAACCACCTAAAAACATATGATTATCTCAACAGATGCTGAAAAACCCTTTGACAAAATACAACATCCATTCCTATTAAAAACACTAGAAAGTATAGGAATAGAAGGACCTTTCCTAAAAATAATAAACAGTATATAACTAAAACCATCAACAAGCATCATATGCAATGGGGATAAATTAAAAGCCTTCCCAATAAGATCGGGCACAAAACAAGGATGCTCATTATCATCTCTATTATTTAACATAGTACTAGAAAAACTAGTAGTAGCAATTAGAGAAGAAAAAGAAATTGAAGGTATTAAAACAGGCAATGAGGAGACTAAGCTATTACTCTTTGCAGATGATATGATGGTCTACTTAAAAAATCCTAGAGAATCAACTAAAAAACTAGTAGAAATAATCAAAAACTTTAGTAAAGTTGCAGGATAGAAAATAAATGCACATAAATCATCAGCATTTCCATATATTTCCAACACATCACAGCAGCAAAAGGTAGAAAGAGAAACACCATTTAAAATCACCCTAGACAATATAGAATACTTAGGAATCCATCTACTAAAAATAAACACAGGAATTATATGAACAAAACTACAAAAACTTTCCAAATAATTAAAACTAGATTTAAACAATTGGAAAAACATTGATTGCTCATGGGTGGGATGAGCTAACATAATAAAAATGACCTTTCTACCCAAATTAATTTACCTATTTAGTGCCATATCTATCAACTACCAAAAAACTTTTTTACTGAATTAGAAAAAATATAAAAAAGTTCATTTGGAAGAATAAAAGATCATGAATTACTAGCAGTAATGCAATGACCCAGGTCAACATGGAGGGATTTATGGAAAAGAATGCTACCCACATTCAGAGGAATTACTACAGAAGTAGAAACACAGAATAAAAACAACAGCTTGAACACATGCTTTAAAGGGGACATGGTTGGGGTTGTAGACTTGAAAGTACCACACCAATGCAACTATAGATAATATGTAAATAAGTCTTGATTGATGATACATTTTAAAAACAGTGGAAATGTGTGTTGGATACATTTTAAAACCCGTGGAAATGTGTGTTGAATATGTGGGGATAAAGGGGGGTGAAGGGGAAAGTGAAAACATGAATCGTGTAACCATGGAAAATTTTTCTAAAAAAATAAAATATTTAAATCTTAAGAAAAAAGGATGATCCTTTAGAGTCTACATCCCCAATCATATCCCCATAGACCCAGTTGGCCAGGCTGTTGTTTTTCTTCCATGTTTCTGCTCCCTTAGTTCTTTCTCTGGATGTGGATAGTGTTCTGTGTCATAAGTCCCTCAGAATTGTCCTGGGTCATTGCATTGCTGCTAGTAGAGAAGTTCCTTACCCTCTATTGTGCCACAATGTATCAATCTCAGTGTATAGTGTTCTCCTGGTTCTGCTCCTTTCACTCTGCATCACTTCCTGGAAATCATTCCAGTTCACATGGAATTCCTCCATTTCATTATTCCTTTGAGGAAAATAGTGTTCCATCACCAACAGATACCACAATTTGTTTAGCCATTCCCTAATCGAAGAGCATCCCCTTATTTTCCAATTTTTTGCCACCACAAAGAGCATGGCTATAAATATTTTTGTACAAGGCTTTCTCCTTATTATCTCTTTTGAGTATAAACCCAGCAGTTGTATGGCTGAATCAAATGGTAGGCAGTCTTTTAAAGCCTTTTGGGCATAGTTCCAAATTGCTATCCAGAATGGTTTGATCAACTCATAACTCCACTAGCAATGAATTAATGTTCCAATTTTGCCACATTCCCTTCAACATTTATTACTTTCCTTTGTTGTCATGTAAGCCAATCTGCTAGGGGTCAAGTGGTACTTCAGAGTTGTTTTGATTTGCATTTCTCTAATTATAAGAGATTTAGAACATTTTTTTCAGGTATTTATTGATAGTATTGATTTCTTTATCTGAAAATTATCTATTCATGTCCCTTGCCCATTTATCAATTGGGGAATGGCTTGATTTTTTTGTATAATTGATTTAGATCCTTATATATTTTAGCAATTAGACCTTTGGATTCTGAGAACATGGTGGCTTAGATTAAGCAAATCTTAAAACCTCTGCACCCTTACACACTGAGATAGAAAACAATGCACTTCAAGAAGAAAGAGGAACAAATCTAACAATGGGACAGAACAGGGGAAACCCTACTGTTGCACAATTAAGAGGTACGCCAAGAAAAAGGCTTCAGTTCTTGAATTGTAGGCTCTGAGAGTATAGAAGGGGAATCCCAGTACACCTCCCCTTCATGCTGTGCAGAGTCTTCAGCGGCCCCTGCAATCTCAGGGCGGGTGGGGGCACCATCCTGGAGAGAGGGCCTTGCTAGAGCCAGACTCAGGGAGTTGAACACAGGCACTGGAGCGGTGACTGGAGGAGAAAACTAGAGAAACACAGCAAAAACGTCCAGAAGATGGTGACTTAGAGAGAGCCAAACCTCAGATTGCAGACCACTTGTCTTCCTCACATGGAGATAGAGCAAAGGGTTTCAAGAGTTAGGAAAACCAGATCAAACACGAGGACAGCTCAGGGGGACCCTACTGCTGGATAGCTTAGCTCAGCCAAAATGCTCCTTGTCTTCCCAAGTTTTTTGTTGTTTTTTCTCCTCTGTAGGTTTTAGCCTCAGGGCATATTAAGCAGTACAGACTAATCCAATCAATACAGGCTAAATACCAACAATTGGACAAACAAGAAGTCTTCAGAGGGCAGATAAAGTAACTACAAACCTCCATTGCAGCTGGGGGAAGTTCTTTCATCAAAGATTATTAAATACATATACCTGCTCAAACTAGCAGAACAGAAAAGGAAAACATATAAGTAAACAACAGAAAAAGAAAAAAAAAAGAAATGACAGTTGACAGCTTCTTTCAAGGAAGTGAAAAGAGAGCAAATGAAATAGAAGTAGAGGAAGAAGTTCCAGTGAATTGGACACAGACTTTGGAAGATCAATTAACTCAAGAATTTCAGGAACTCAAAAAGCATTCAAGAGAGGCAAGAGAGGCTGAAGACAATTTGAAAAAGGAAATACATGAATGAAAACAAGAAAATAAAGTCTTAAAAGCCAGAATAGGGCAGCTTGAAAATTAAGCAAAGAAGGCAAAAGAAGATCTACGAAGAAAATCAGACCAGAAGGAGGATGACCAAAAAGCCAGGGATGAAATTCAGTCTTCAAAAAACAGAACTCAACAACTATAAATGACTTCACAAGGCAGCAAGAATACATAAAACAAAATGAAAAAATGAAAAATTTGAGGAGAATATGAAACACCTCATTGATTCAACCAAAGATCTGGAGAACAGAGTAGAAGAGACAATTTAAGAATTATTGGTTTACCAGAACATCATGATAAAAGAAAAAGTTTAGACATCATCCTACAAGAAATTATTCCATCACCCTCATATACCACGATTTGTTTAGCCATTCCCGAATCAAGGGACACCCCCTCATTTTCCAATTTTTTGCAACCACAAAAAGCACAACTAGAAATACCTTTTTACAAATTTTTTATCTCTTTGGGGTACAGAGTAATGTGGTTATCAGCTCCTTTTTTGATATACTGTTGATCTTGAACTGTAGACATTTAGATTTTGTCTTAAATTTACTGTCCATAGTGCTAGAATTCTGAAAGCAGGATCTCAGATGGCATCTGTTGATTCATCCCATATTATCAGTATGTGATTTGGGTTAATATATGATACAATTTATAAATTATGCTTCTTTGCTCTTTGGGATGGCTTGTATGTGACTTCCAGGTTCCCTTTTGAAATCTTATTTCCTGCTATTGCTCCTTCATAATAGCTACTCATAAACTCATTTATTCTACTGACAAGAGCGGAGTGGGGTCAGAGGGACCAGAATAAGATACAATTTGAAAACACTAGTGTGACAGTGATGTCCTAATTTGGTATTGAATAAGCAGATTATGCTGACATTGCCATCTGAGTTGATAGGAAAAGTCCTATACAAAAATATCCATACTATCTCAGACACAGTTACCTGGGCCAAAGACACAAAATCTGTATTTATGCATCAATAGAACAAACATTTCAAGAATGAAAAATCTAGTCTTATTGCTTATTTTGATTCATATGGATTTTTTTTAAAACCTATAATCACTGGAAAAAATAAACTTTTTAAGACATTACAGTGAATTCAGTGGTACTCTATACAAGTATTTCTTGTTTTTCATATATCTTCCCTATATTCTTCTTTGGTGTTAAAAAAACAGCATATATTTTGTAATAATCCACATGAATGTTGCTTCTCTCCGTGTGAAATGTTAGATCCCTGAAGCCAAGAATTACTTTTTTTGGTCCTTGAATCCTAATGCTTAGCACAGTGTCTTGTATACAGTAGGTGCTTATGAATTCATGTTGACTTGCACTGAATTTGAATCCCTATTCTGCCTCTTATTACTTGTTGACCTTCGATAAGTCATTTGGATTCTTTGGTCCTTAACTTTATCCTTGGTAAAACGAGGGAAGTACATTAGTTAACCTCCAAAGCATTTTCTATATAAAGCATACATTTAATAAATACTTGTTAATTGATCAATTGATCCTTTGTTATGAAATATTCATGAAACTATCACATAGGGTGCAGACTGTGTATAGAATTCTATACTTGACCTTTAAGGTTCAAATATGAGGATAATAAGGGGGAAAGACTATACGCAGACAATTGAATTATACAGTACTGCATTTTAAGTGCAGCAGAAGAGTTACGAAGACTTTGTGAGGTCTGAGGGGTAAGTTTGGTGCTTGTAAGTTTGAGGGATCAAGAGAGACCTCCTGAAAGAGGTAGTATTTGTGGTGAATTTCAAAGAATTCAAAGAATTTCAAAGAATTCAAAAAATATCAACTAATAATAAGAGGAAAAGGAGGAAATTTTAAGCAAAGGGAATACTTTAAGCAAAGATATGGAGGCAGAAATGAATAGGACATGTCTAGGAGTCAATTAATTCAGTTTTGTGGTAGTATAGAGGGAAGTAATAAAAGAAGAAAGAAGGAAGAAACCATACAATTATATATTTAAAGCTGAAAGAAGCCTTAGAAGCTGGTGACTTTTACAGGGCCACATTGCTAATAAGTGTAGCAGTGGGATTTGAATCCAGTCCTTCCTGAATTCCAGTATGGCTCCCTCCTCTCTGTGTCCTGATGCCCCTTACAGAGCTGTTTTCTGGAGGATCTTGAATGCCAGATAAGAAAATTTGATCTTTACTTGCAAAACAGGAAAAGACCACTATTGATTTTTTGAACAAAGAAATAACATGACATCCACTTCTGTGCATTAGCACAGATTATTATTGCATTCATATAAAGAATAGAGTAGATCAGGGAAGAGTGCGCATAAGTAGAGAAAAACTGCTAAGAAATGATTACAATAGACCAGGCAGGTGGTAATGAGGGCTGTGTCAGTGGGAATAAAGAGGAGGGGACAGATATGAGAGATAAAGAAGGAGAATCAAAGGGACTTGGTAAGTGACTGAATATGAAAGATTAAGAATAGGGAAGAATAAAAGATAATATCAAGGTTATGAGCATATCTCAGCATGGAATGAAGGAGACCCTAGATGCTTTAAGGCTATAATAATGCTTGAATCCTAACTGATCTGAAGCTGACTTCATCTCCAGAGACAGCAACACAGGAGTCTGGGATGACTATGTGGAGATTCTTAGCTAAAATTCATGTAAGGGAGATGAATTTTTTTATCAAATCCAAAATCAAGTATTCATTTCATAAAAAAATTACTGATTAATCTTTTTGATACCAAAATATTAATTAAACCATCATTTATTTTAAAATTATGTTACATTTATAGAAATAATTTACATATATATGTATATATAAAACATATATCCCTCATTTCTAGAGAACTTCAAAGCTAATAAAGTGTTTTGCCCTGTTAAAAAGGAGTACCTGAACTATTACCCTAATTTTACAGATGTAGAAATTGAGGCTTATTTAGAATTCTGATAATGAAAACAATAAATGGGCTCATTTTTAAAAATAAGGCAAGTACCCTGCCCCATGTCATTTTAAGAAATTATCAGAACTTTAACAACTGGCTCCTCTATCTGTGTATCCATTTATTTTTCTGTCTGTCTATGTACTATGTATCTACCTATATCTGTCTATTTGTTTACTCAATCTCTCTCTCTCTCTCTCTCTCTCTCTCTCTCTTTCTCTCTCTCTCTCTCGGCAGAATGTCATAGATCCTTGAAGTAGGAGTATAGAGTTAGAGATTTCAAAAACCACTGAGTTTATCTCTCCCACATTTTCCTTTGAGGAGACCAAGTTTCAGAGAAGTGAAGGAACTTGTCAAAGGTCATATAGATAATGACAGAATCATAATTTGAACCCAGATCCTCTGACCCCAGAATGAGTGCTATTTCCATCTCACCATTCACTCAAACATGATGGTATATATGTACAAGCAATACTCTACTGTACCACACCAGTACTCCCACTGAGATGAACAGTATCCATCAGCTGAAACTTCATACTTTCAGGAAAGAAACAGTATATGCTACTAAAATTTATGATTTTCTTTTCTGTTTCTGGGAACTATTTATTCTTTTTTTTTGGTACATTAATCCCCAAGCTACAGAGAACATCAACATGAGTTATGGTTTTACATAGTTTCTCAAGGCAAGGTCCCATTGCTCCATATTCAATCTGGGTTGAAGACTTTGCATGAATTGCCTAATATCCATCACCTAACAAAACAATAATATGTGAGAGTGTGTATGTTTGTGTATCTTCCTCTATGCTTTCCTCTTAAGCAGAGAATGTCTAGGGACTTTTCTGTCCTTAAGGGTACAGAGAAAAGAGGAAGAGGTCAGGGGAGTGTGCTCACTCTGCATCACACAGACCTATGATAAAGGCCTTTCTTCTTGGCAGGATGGAATAAATCTTTTCAGATGCCCTGAACCATAAGATAATTATTCTCCTTGGTTGGTGGAAGCATTCTAAAGAGATAAGGGAAACAGACAGCCGCCCCCAGCACTGAGATGCTCTTTGGAAGCCAAGTGTGATGCAATTTAGGGAAGCTTAGAGATTGGATGTCCTTTCTGCAAGCAGAGAAGCAAGTAGGAGGATGTGCTGTGTTGATTATATGTGGAAATTCCCATTCCTCTTTTCAAATATTGCCTTGCAATGGATAGAACTGTGAGGAAACCATGAGGATCCTACCTCATTTCAAGGATTTGTGATTTTATCTGTGTGGGTGATCTCTTCACTGATACAGACTATTGCTGCTACCTGCCCTAAGAGATGCTCTTTATCATTTACTGTAGGAAAATAAAATATAATATAATAAAATAAAGCATTGCCTCATTGATTCGCTCATTTATTTATTCTTTCACTAAGCATTTCTCAAGCCTCTACTCTGTATCATTTAAGTTCTTAGACTATAAAGACAAGAATCCCTACTTCCAAGGCTGTTACATTCAATTGAGAATTAGCTGTGGTCAGGCTACATATGTATAGGTAAACAAAATAAAATAAATACAAAATAAATGCAAAGTCATTTTGCGTGTGAGGATGTATCAACAAAAGAGATCAGAATCAACCTTACTAGGGAGAATCACTTGAGTTTGCTCCTGAAAAATCTAGGGATTTGAAGAAGTGGAATAGATAGGAAAACATATTTCATGAATGGGGGGTGGGGCACATTCTTATGAAGGCCTGGAGTTGGTAAAAGTAATGTTAAGTATGCAAGTAATCCAGTTTGGCTAAAGGCAAAGCACATGAGAATGTATAATGTGAAATCACCCTGGAGAGAAAAGCTGAAGTCAATGTTAAGGGGCTTTTATACCAAACATTGGAGTTTATATTTTATCCTATAGATTATAGGAAACCACTGAAACTTCTTGAGTTCACCCTGTGTGTGTGTGGGTATGTGTGTGTGTGTGTGTGTGTGTGTGTGTGTGTGTGTGTGTGAGAGAGAGAGAGAGAGAGAGAGAGAGAGAGAGAGAGAGAGAGAGAGAGATGTATTAATCAGCCTCCTGAAGATATATCTCTCTGCACACTTAGGTAGGCATGTCCTTAGATGACACACATAATCCCTGTACTTGAAATATTGGCAGCTGAGTCGGAGCTTCAAGAGATTATGCTCTTTTAGTGTAACTTTCAAGATCCCAGAGTCCCATCTATGGCATGGTGGTTTTCAAGGAAGGACTTAAGTAAGTAAAGCAAGTAACATGTGGACTTCTATAAAACCAACATGTTGGATATTGATGAGAATTTAGTACAATGGCAAGAACATTTGGAGGAAGAGGACATGGACTTAAATCCCAGTTCTGTGATGTATGACCTAGGGCAAGTTGTTTAGTCTTCCCTCATCCTCAGTTCCTCATCTGTAAAATGAGGGGTTTGTATAGAATTGCTTATAAGGCTCCTTCTAGCTCTAAATCTATAATGAGAAAATGTGTTCTCTTCAGCCCTGTTTCTTTCCATATATCATAATTAATGGATAATATTTCTTATGCTAAGAATGTCTCACAGCTATAGAAAGTTGGTTCATTTCACTTTCCTAGGCTAATGTTTATTATCTATATGGTGTATGAAATGGTTTCTTGTAACATGAATATTTGAAAATGTGACAGGGTCTTTTCTTCTGTTCCTGGAATAACTTAATCATAGAATAATTGGATTAGAAGGAACTTCAGTAGTCATCTAGTTTAATTTTCTACTCCATGTAGAAATTCATTTGTGCCACAGAAAGAAGACTATTTGCTCTGGAGTCAGATTATCTGATTTAAGATCCCATTTTGGAGGCTTAGTACCAGTGACCTTGGCCAGATCATGGAATCTCAGTTTTCTCTAAAAATTAGAGTAAGGAGACCATTGAACTACATAGACTTTGAGATTCATTTGAGCTCTAGATTTATGATACAAAACATCCTGTTGCTATTTCATGAACTCTTTATTAAGCTGTTTCAGTGATTGGAAACATTCCCTGAGGCAGTCCTTTCCATTCTTGGATAGCCCAGTTAAATGATTTTTTCCTTTAGGGAGTCTATAGAATTCTGCTTCTATAGAACTTATGCCCACAAGTTCTATCTTCTGGGGCTATAAAAGATGCCTAACTCTCTTTCTGTCTTACAGCTTGCAAAGATAACAATAATTCATCCTTGCTAAATCTTCTTTTCTCATTAAACATTTCTACTCTACTTGATTCTCATATGATGTAGTTTCTGGATCTTTCACAATCCGGTTCACCTTCCATTCACTTAATAATTCATGAGACTGAGTAAAAAACAGACATCATCATCTTGGTGTGTCATGTGTTATAGCCATCATCTCATTGTTGTCTTCACATTCTTGGGAAATTTTATTTACTTTTTTTACAGTGACAAGGGAGAAAATGAGTATTTTTGTGAGAATCACAGCTCAGGACTGCTTATAATGTGCCTCCTTCCTGGTAATATCTGAGAATTCATTTATCTTTCTGACTCTTATTATGGGATACAAAGCAGTGGGTATTTTTGGATCTCTTTCTATCTGTGTAATGAGCTATGGTGAGTCAGCCTGAATTCTTTATTCTTGTCCTAGTATGCTAAAATGATAATACTAACTACCGTTTATGTAGAACTTTAAGGTTACATTATGTTTTCTTCACTGTAGCTCTGTGATGTAGGAAATATGTGTATTTTTATCTCCATTTTACCTATGAGAAAATTGAATTTCAACAAAGTTATAGGACTTGCCCAAGGTCACACTACTAGTAAGTTTCAGAGCTGCAATTTAGATCCCCACAACCAGAGACCATTAAAACTGAAAGGTAGCTTAGATATTATCCTAATTAGATCACTTATTTACAGATAATAAGATTGGGGCCCAGAAAAATGAAATAACTTATTCATAGTCGCAAAACTATTAAATAGCAGAGTTGGTGTTCAATCACAATTCTTCCAACTCTGAATTCAAAAGCTCTTTACATTATTTACCACTGTCTCCAAAGTCTTACTTTCCTATGACTGAAATTTTAATATTAAAAGGTCTTTCTCTCTTAATAATATAAAAGAAAATTTATCAAATACCTATTCCTTAAATTAAAATGTATGTATACATAGTCTAGGTTTGCAGGCTAATCCTGAAATTATGCATAGCTTTATATTCCTAGGCAAATCTAAAACTTGACCAGAAGTGTGATATTTGGATATATCCATATTCCAAACCAAGCAAGTAATGTTTCAGATTTAATATCAACAAAATAATAACTCCAGTTAGGAAAACAAAGACAAATCCTAGCAAAAACAATTTTAATATTAATATTTTTCTTCTATTATTTAGTATTTAACATGGTCAGAGTCTCCCAACCATCTTCTTAAAGAAACTGTGCATGGCATATCGAGATGAGAATTCTGTTTAGAAGCCTTTGGCTTCTTTTTTTCCATATCCATAAGCCATATTTTCTAACTCCCAAATCCTAATTTTCAAATTCTGTAAATATTCCAAATGATTTCCAAAATATTTTTTGCTATCTTCCTTTAGCTCCCACCTTAACACATTCAGGAGAGGTGATTACTGAGCACTCAAATATACATAGCTTTAATTTTAAGGATCTTACTGAGCTCTTAAAAGAATTTCTCTATTGATTGCTAAGTCATGTTACCAATAAGATACAGGTCTACATATTTTTTGTCCTGTCCTTAGAAACTCTGAACTTACCTCCAGATGAATTAGGTACCAGAGAAAGAGAAATGATAGTTTAATACACAGGACAAAAAAGTGAGAATCTTAATAAGATAAATGTCTTAAAAATTAACATTGAAGTTTTTGAATCTTCAACTTAGCACCACATTCACCTCGCTTAGCAGGGATGCACAAATCCTCAGGAATTTTCTACCTGCTGAAGATGCCAGCACATCTCACTTCTGTATACATTCCCCACCCTTTACAGAAACCAGCAAACACTAATACTGCATGAGGAGGAAGGGAGTAGAAATCAGGCTAATCCAGAATGGTAAATAAATGTAACTATCACAGAAATAAGTAATGAAATAAATTAGTCCATATTTGGAGATTCTTTTTTTAAAAAGTGAAAGAGAAAGCCTGACCTATGGCATTAAAAGAAAAGAAGGATCCTCAAAAATGTTATAAGTACAAAAGGAGATTTAAAAAAAAGATTAAAGTGATTATTTTGTTTGTTATAAGGGAAGTACAAGTGCAAAAGAGCTTGATCATTAGAGACTAAACCTGAAAATAGCCCTAGACAAGAATTGTTTTCTGTTGACAAAATTGCACAGTGAGAGGGGAAATGGGCAGAGAGGAAGTGAAGGATAGAGAAAAATGTGTGATCTGCTTTTATCAAATCCACAGGTAAAACAAAACCAAACCAAACAAAACTAACTCCTATAGTCTCCCAGGAGGAAGAAGAGCTGAAGATGATTGGGAGGGGTGGCAGAATGAAAGGTGTAGGTCTCAACCCAACTCAACAAAAGGAAAAATTTCTTGCTAAACAGTACTTCCCCATGAATGAAGTATATATCTATGACAGGAAAAGGTTATCTTATGAAGGCTTTTATCTGGCAGAATTTTGATTCACAGAGATTGTATTGAATACATGGATTACATCTTGTTTCAGAAGAATGGAAATTGTAGCTCTCAAGTTCAACTGGCGCCAAGAAGGGTGGAAGGACATGAATTCAGAGATCACATGACAAATGGAAAGGAGAATGACCTTGGGAAATGCAGAGAATTAGAATCAGATGTTAATTTGGGACCCAAAGCAATTTCTACTAGGAAAATTTCTTCTGTCCTTATTACTTCCATCATGAGTTGATAATTCCAAGAGTGAGACACAACAGAAAAAAAGGAGTATAGGGCAAAATCTACAGATACACTAAAATAAAAATTTGTCAAAAGAAGGAACTTAAATTTCAACATTCATAAGGCCTTCCTCCATGAAGAACACAAAGTAATTAAAGGACAAAATTAAAAATCTTTAAAGATTTAGATGATGAGTCAAAAATATTTGGAAAAGACAGAAAGAATAAAATTTCATGAATATAACAAGATGAGGCAGCCTTCTTTTATTTTTTTAATATTAAAAAGAAATTTTATTTAAATTCCTTAAAAGTAAACATTAAGTTTCACTAACCCTCATCATCTCTAAAGAGCTCGTATTTTAATGGGGCAAACAATCGATGGTCCTTAGGGTATAGTGGAAGAGAAAATGGAAATACATTGTTTTTAATGTTATTTCTATTGATAACATCTCATTGGTTTCTAAGGTTGAACCATTTGACAATGTCAAGGATTTTGGTGGCCAAAATCTTCTTTTCAGGAGTAGAAGCAACTGTGGCTGTAGCACCTACTGAGGCACTTACCTGACCATATCACTACAGGGTTGCTTCCAAGGATGATGACTTTGAGGGTCGGACTGGAAGCAAGACTTGTGGTCCACGGGTTACTGCCATTCCCAGATCTCTCAGGGCTTAATTGAACCATCAGTGGTTGGCATTTAATGTTGGTGGTAATGAGAAAGTTCTCCTCCTCCAAAATTTCTCCCTTCAATAATGGCAAGAGAAACTGGGTAGAAGTGGGACTACTAATCTGGAAGTCAGTGTCATTCCCAACACTATTGAGCTCAAGGTCCTGGGAAATCTAATTGATGCCTTTTATTTTTTTCATTGGGCTGCTAGGTGGTTCAGAGTATCAAACCTGGAGTTGGGAAGGCTCATTTTCCCTAAGTTCAAATTTGGCTGTATACACACACTTACTAGCTGTGTGACTTTGGGCAAGTCACTTAACCCTATTTGCCTCAGTTTCCTTATCTTATAAAATGAGCTGGAAAAGGAAATGCAAACCATTCCAGTATCTTTGACAAGAAAACTTCAAATGGGGTTACTAAGAGTTGTACTCAACTGAAATGACAACAAAATTTTTTTTAATGTTACAGTGATTTTCCAATATTCTTTCCTGGTAAGCTATCCCTTCATATCAAAGAAAAAGTTAATTAAAACCAATGGAGAAAATATTGATGATACTGGAATAGAGTTCTGAAGAGTGATTAACTCCAGATGTATATGGATTTGGGAACCATCTGTGTAGAGATGATGCTTGAACTTATGGAAACAGGTAAGATTACTGAGATAAGATTAGAAATTATTAACATTTTGGGGTCATAAACACCTTTGGTGGTATAGGAAATATAAGTAAGGGTAATGGGGTCACCAGGGATATTATAAATAAACTAAGTGGTTTGTGGGAACACACACTGGGATTTATGAGAGACTAGACCTGGACATGAATACTTGAACAGCCAAGCTGCTCCTAATTGACAAATGACAGTTAACCAACTGTCACTCTGGCCAGAGGCTTTGAATTCAACAGACAAGGTAACAGGATATAACTGCGTTTAATTATGAACAACTAAAAGGTGGGATAGGGATATCTATTCTAAAACCTTAAATCTAATGACATAACCCACAGGGAAAGGAAAGACTTATTTCTACACTAACTTAGTAATCTAAACTGACAGGGCCCAAGGAGCAGTTGAGTCTCTGGGTGACTGCCTCAGACCTGGAACCTGCCAAGCTTAAGCAGCTCAGCTAGGGGCTTTGTGGCTTTGGGATTCTCACTACAATCCACTGATGATCTCTGGATGCCAAGAGCCAAGGTTGTCTCAGGAACCAAGTAGGAAGGGATTGCTTGAAACACTGTCCATCAGATTTCAAAACTTTTCTCCTCTTCCTTGGCACAGGACTGTTGATCTTCTCTCTTTGCTAGATGCCACCCCTCAGGATCCCAGGGGAAAATCAGGATACAGGATGACCTTTTGCTCTGAGTGCTCCCAGGGCCAACCACAGTTTGTGTTCACCCCTAATGGAGTCCCTTCTCAGAGCACAAGTCACTTCTTCTTGCTCCCTCATTCCATCTTGGAATTCCCAGCTCAAGCTCCTTCCTGCTAGATACATCTTAATACCTAATCAATAACTAATCTTATCTTCCTCACAACAGTTGTCTTGTCAAACCTATAGACCCCTTCTCAGTATAATATTTTTAAATGTACAAAATAAAAGACATAGAAGTATAAAAGAAACTTGATATTGATATTGAATTATAGTTATCTATCTATTTTTTAAACATTTGATAATATTTATTTTTTAGAAAAGTTAACATGATTACATGATTCATGCTCTTAATTTCCCCTTCAACCCCTGACCCCCCCATAGCCAATGCGCATTTCCACTGGTTTTAAAAAGTGTCATTGATCATGACCTATTTCCAAATTATTGATAGTTGCATTGGTGAGGCAACCTTCTTTTAAAAAAGCACAGGAAAAGAAAAGAAATGAACAAAGAAAAGAAACTCTGTGTGTGGTATTAGTTAATTCTTTAATTGAAGGGAAAAAGAGGTTCAGAATCAAATAAATGAAAGAAAAAATCCATAAGTTAAGTAAATATGACAATACTAGGGAAAATGTTGATAAATGGGAACCAAAGATTGATGGGGAAATTTGACTTATGGGCAGATGTTTGAACAAATTAATTTAAGCAAACTAATTATAGGAACATAGTACTTAAATGAGGAAGGGAATCAAAAATCCTATAAAAAATAATACTAGAGAAAGGAATGGAGGACAACATAATCCTAATTTTTATTGCTTTAAATGATGATGGGTTAAATAATCCAACGAAAAGAAAAAGTTTGGGATAATAAATTAAAAAAGAAAGTCTACAATTTGTTGCTTATAAGAAACATATCTAAAAATCAAAGATATGCATAGAATAAAATTAGAGGCTATATAAAAATGTGCTATATATCAGGTGAATCCAAAACAGTAGGAATTATAATCATGCTATTGAGAAAAAGCAAATATAAAAACTTAACTACTGAAGCAGAGTTAAACAAGGAGAACCAGTGAACCAAAATTAACAATGACAATGGAAATGAAAATGAAAATAACAATATTTTTTTTCTTTTCTTTTAAAATTCTTTGTAATGAGAGTTGACTTTCTGAGAAGGGATCAAATAGAGTGAGAAATGTAGGTGATATAAAATCAAAAGGTATCAGTAGAATATATGTACATATATTTAAATAATTTATCTATATATCAACAGAATATGTATATATACATATATTTAAATAATTTAACTGCTTCATAGTTTGCAAAAGATGTTGACATGTAAACTACAGTTATATTCATAGGGCCCATTTGACAAACATACAGCAAAGTATTTCAATATGAGATCACCAAGTGTCCCTTGAAATTGTTTCATATTGACTTCAAATTCAAGCTAGAATTAGCTTTTTAACTCCTTTATTGCCTTCTCAAAGGGGTTCATATATACTCTCCTTCCATATTTCTGCAGCTTCTTTTTTCCCTCAGGTTTTCTTTTTTTTTTTTTTTTTTACCTTGACAATTTGATTTATTCCAAGGAAAAATGGGCTGACTCAGGGTGTTGGAGATTCTTCCCTTCCTTTTTAGCACCACTAGGCATTCTTCTGCCCCTCTTCCTTTTCCTTGTCTTTCTCTTCCATTCCCTTCCCCTTTCTCTTTTCCACATTTGAGATCTTTAAAGACTAGATAAAAATGTATTTGTTACAGAATGAATTCATGTTCAGGTATGGGTTTGACCAGATGACCTCAATCAGGGAGTCCTTCCAATTCTGTGATTCTGTCAAGGTAGACAATCCAAGTATTGTCATCATCTTTTTACAGAAAAAGTAATGGCTACCCACAGTAGTTAATTCACTTGACCAAGTTCACATAAGTAGAAAGTGTTTTCCCTGCTAGATAATATTGTAGTTTTTAATGCTCCATACCATATCTACCATAATGTAAGAGGTTAGTATCACTTTCAAATGCCCATCACAGAGACCTAAGTAGGGTCTTCTATGGATCTTATGTCCATTTGCCTACTAATTCCAAGGTATAAGGGATGGAGCTCACATTAATTATAACTTTGCTGGTCATACAGAGGCTTAGAAAAGGAAAAAAAGGGAAGGGAATAGTAAGGAAAATGGGATCGGAGCATTTCCTATATTTTCTCACAAATGTATGAATTATGAGTAGGAAGAGTGGACATGCTCAATGAACGTGGATGGAGGAGCATGCTTAGAGAATACAGAAGTTCAGAACAGAGGCATACAAAGTACAGAAATACAAGACACACATGACCAGTGTTGTGTGGAAGATTATTTAATTATTAGTTAGGAGTCTTAACAGAAAGGGCTAGAGAATTACAGTTGGAATGGGGAAGCAGGCAGTGTGGCTGGCTCTCTGAGACAGACTCCATGGTGGTTGGGACAAGCAGTAACTGACCCTGGGAGACCTCAGAGCTAGTGGAGCTGCACCCTGATTCCCTGGGATCTTGGAGTGTGGTGAAGGTTGGAAGCAGAGGACATCATTCCTGCAAGACAGCACTGAGTAGGAAAGTGGCCTGAGATCTGGTGGACAGCTTGCAGACTTCCTCTCCCTATTGGGCTGCTTTGGACCATCAGTTCTGGAGGAGTTGGTTTCTGGCATCCTGATAACATCTCTGGACTCTGTTGTGAGGATTCCCACTCCAGTCTTGCTATTCTCTGGGCCCTGCCTGGCTTAGGTCTTAGATAAGAGTAGTTAAGTCCCTCCCCTGACCTTGTCGTTTGCCCTTAGTCAGAAAGTGTAGAAACCCCTATTCCCATCCTGAACCATAGTTTCTTTAATTAAATTGTTATAAACTCTTGCCTTTTGCCTGCTAGTCTCCATAGGCCCCTTGCCTAGAAGGTGCAGAGTGATAGTCAGGGCCTAACTGCCACTTCGGTTAACAGATACCTACTTTAAAACCTGGTCTCCCTACCTTGTTTGATGCTGCCTTCTGACATTCCTATCTCCCTCACACTCCATTGTGAGCCCACAGATAATATTTAGTTAACTTCCCTGGTATTCCCCATTATACTAGGGAACACTCATAGAAAGACATACAAAGAGGCACATGTAGCCAGGTTACAGACTTGGAGGTGTTCATATAGGGTACATCTGAAGTTGATCCATATGAAGGGTCAACTCAGGTCTAGATCCTTCAGGATTACTATTACTCTCTTACAGGAAAAAAAAGACATAACAAATTTTGTCTTCTATGTCAAGAAGATCCTCCTATCATTTAGATTTATTCAGAAGTGATATGACCTGTCTTAGTAGATCAGGAACTTAAAAAGTATATCTTGTCTGACATCCTGACTTATCCCCTAATCTTAACTCTTAGAATGAACAAAGGATTAAAGCATTGAAGTATATGAATTGGAAAGGACCTTAGAAATCTTGTAGTTTAATACAATCATTTAAAAGCAGAAGAAATCAAGTCTCATAGACTTTGTGAATTGCTCAAGTTAATTTTCACTTTACAAATATCTAAATGGGTTATCTTGATGAAAAGGGATTAAACTTATTCTTTTTGACCTGAGAGGGCAAAACTAAGTATTGGTGGAAGTTACAGGGATATATATTGGTTCTTTCTAAGGGAAAATTTTCTTTGAATCAGAAGTGTTCAGAAATAGGAAGATTTCCTTTATTAAATAGTAGTAGTGGTTGTTGTTGTTTTTTGTCACTGAAATTCAAGAAGAAACTGAATATACTTATATGATAAAATAAATGTTTTTAAAAATGCTTACTATGGACCAGATGTTATATTACATGCTGGAGATATAAACAAAAAAGATAGTTCCTGCTGTCAAAGAGCTTATAATAAAGGAAAGCAGTACCCAAAAGGAAGCTGAAAACTTTGGGAGAATGGGCTGTATGATGATGATAATGATGGAGTAGAATCTAGCTAGAGTAGCTGATGGCAAATGAATAGATGAGTAGATTGATTTTGAGCCCTCTATATAGATAGGAAATAGGAGGAGATTTTAGCTTCTCTCTCCATCTCCCCAATTAGAGTCCCCCACCCCATCAGAAAGGAAGAAGCAATTGGGGTTATTCACTTTTTGAGTGGCCTGAAGTCTGGGAGGTAATATTTGCTGGTCAAATATACCTACTAAAAGCATGAATTAGGAGCTACTCTAGAACAAAGAGCACTGGTTCTTTAGCCAGAAGACTCTGGTGCCAATCTCACTTCTGAGGCTTATGAATGTAATTTTGAGTAAATCATTTAACCTTTGTGGACCTCAGTTTCCTCAAATGTAAAATGGGAGGGTCACCATTGATAGCTACAGAGTATACCTTACAGCCCTAGATCTTGGATCCTATAAATTTGGGTCGGAGGGTTGCACTAGACAGTAAACCCCTATCTGACTTAGAGTTAGAATGTCCTTTCAATACAAGTTAATTTTACATTGTCAATGTGCATTTCCCTCAAATCATTTCAGGGGCTGTTTTCCAACAAATCTCAAAGGGATCTTTAGGCCTAAGGTAATGTAGATTTTCTTCATTCTACCTTCCCAATCCCCACTCCAACCCCAAAGATCTTTTAGGTCTCTTTCAAAAGAAAAGAGAAGCAAAGAACAGAAATAACAACAAAAAATATGTGAAGTGACTGAAAATAATTATTATCTTGTTTTGAGCAATACTTTGCTCCAAATTCCTTAAATTTGTGCATATCTAAAATGCTTTATATGTTTTTGCATATCCATATGCATGTAAAATACATGTGTTAAGTCCCATTTGAAATTAGAAATATGTCAGTGTGTATAAGTGAGAGTGTGAATGGAAAGGATATTAAGAGGCAATATAATGACATTTTAAAAACATTGGAGTGGGTGGTAGCATCTAAGTCTCTACTCTATTGATATGGATATCACCATTTCACTCCCTTGACCTACTTTTTCACCCACTTACAATGGAAAAGTTGGACTAGACCATCTTTAAGGGTCTTTCAAGCTGTGACATGTTCTAGAGTCCTTCCAAACTCTAATTATCTGTGAATATCTGATTTACGTAAAAGCATGGATAGGGGCTGGAATTTTCTGTCTCTAGCATCATTTCACATTTTTCTTCCCTTAGGTTTCTCTTTTTTCTCTCTAAGTGTCTTCTCTTGCTCTGGTTTAATATGTTTCCAATCATTTTCTTCAGCAAGATAAAAAGTTGGGTTTTCTCCACCCTCCCACCATACTTTCTTTTCTCCTGTTATCCCTCTTTCCTCTCTGAAGCAGATTATAGACATAGAAGATCCTTATCCATCCAAATACAATCACAATGTGAATGAAAGGAAATCTCTGCATTTTGTTCATAGGATTTGGAGAGGAAAGTATTGCTGTGGTTTGATTTGTATTTCAATAGAAAATAAATCAAAGGGCATATATTGGGCTGGTTTGAAGTGGAAACACTTTGAAAACATGAAAGGTAAAATAATCAGGAGACAGATTCTTGGGATTTGATTTTTAAAAAAATATCTGCCCTTTGTTCCTGTGATACCCAGGTCACTGCTTCCCACAGAAAGTTGATGGAAAATATGTGGTTTATAGTACAAAGTAATCCATATGTCAGCATAAGTAAGAGATAAATGCAAGCCACAGCATTTATACTTTCTTGCTCTATTTTTCTTCCTAAAACAAACCTTTGGGGCAATTATTGTGGCTCTGCCCATATGACTGCAGGATAATCAAATATATACATAATTTGAATATTACATAGTAGAAAAAGTACTGAATTAAGACCCAAAGAATCTGGATTTAAACCCTCTGCTAGCTGTGTGACCATGATCATATTATTTTCCTTTCCAGGCCTCAGTTTCTTCTTTCATAAAAGGAAGGAGCTGGATTCAATGAGCTCTAAAGTCCTCTCCTCCTCTGATATTTTATGATCTTACATTTCATTGTAAGTCTGGTAAAAGGACATGATAGGAGAGGGAAAGAGAAATATTTTCTCCCTTCTGTGACTGGGTGGAAAGGGGAGAATCAGACATAAACTCAGCCCTACTCTTCCTCACTCCCTCTGAATCCAAATCACTATAATGTGATGCTGATGAAAGTATTTTCAATTACAAATGCTTACCATGGCCAACCTCTGTGCTGAG
The DNA here is from genome assembly GCF_016433145.1 of Gracilinanus agilis. Classification (NCBI taxonomy): domain Eukaryota; kingdom Metazoa; phylum Chordata; class Mammalia; order Didelphimorphia; family Didelphidae; genus Gracilinanus; species Gracilinanus agilis. Next base: position 361,848,243 of record NC_058131.1, on the reverse strand, counting down.
CTATCCTGTCAAGAAACGAATATGAATAAGACCCAGTTCTTTCCCTTGTGAAACTAAACTATATAGCTGGGAAGACAGGGCATAATACAAATAATAAAGATAACAACCTCACAAGACTAGATGTCAAATGTCTCATAAGAGCAATAAATATTTGATTTCGGGGAAAGGATATATTACATCAGGCTGAGGTCACTATGGAAGGCCTTATCTGAGGAAGAACATGATTTGGACACAAAACAATGTTAGGATACCTGAAAAGGAAAAGAATGTAGAGGAAAGGCCACTGTTTTGGGGATACAGAGGTGTGGATCTGAATTCTGACAGTAGATGTTTAACCAAGTCAATCTAATAAGCCTCAACTTCCTCACTTTAAGATAGGGATAATAATGCTTTGCAATTGCCAGGATCTATATGAGCCTCCAAAACTTTAGTAACAATGCCTATCAAAAGTGATTGTTTTTGTTTACATGAGGAAAAAAAATCTGCTTCTGATGTCACTTCTTATTAGGAATATCAACTTTTTGAATGATTTGAGAGAACTATTTGGCCAGGGCCTAACCGATTGAGTTGACAGATACTTTTTCTGAGCATATTATTGGTTTTTCATGTCATTCAGCCTTGGAAACCAGTCAAAATGTTCAGCATCTTCATATGCAAATGGATATTATCTAATATGGGGTCAGGCAACTTAGGCAATTACTCACAAATAGTCCAAGGATGACACACATACAATGGGAGGAAGTCATCATCTCAGGTGGGCAACCTGTCCAGTTATAGCAACAATAATTATCCCCGAGAGCAACTTTCAAGGAAGGTATAATTATTACTCTTACTATATTATTTTGATGTGGACTTTCTTTCTTTCTTTCTTTCTTTCTTTCTTTCCTTCCTTCCTTCCTTCCTTCCTTCCTTCCTTCCTTCCTTCCTTCCTTCCTTCCTTCCTTCCTTCCTTTC
>NC_058131.1:361832539-361847091 GCF_016433145.1 Gracilinanus agilis | reverse complement strand
TTTCTTTCTTTCTTTCACTCTTTTCTCTTTCTCGCTTCTGTCTCCATCCATCCATCCATCTATCTATCTACCTATCTATGTATGTACCTCTTTTAAAGATGGAAAACTAAAGTGCAAAGAATCAGAGGAGTTATAGGAATTTCTCGTAGCTATTCAATCAGAAGTGTCAGATATGGGAAATGAATCTTCTTCCCAACTTCAAGTGCAGCATTTTATCTATTACACACTAGTTTTCTTTAATGCTTTTTCTCACAAAAGTCATTCATTGTTAGTAATGTGCCACACAGTGTTTTCCTTCACTTTCTTTTGCATTTCCAACAATTTTTAATCTCCAGAAAACATGATGTCCCAGATTTATGGTTATATAGCATGGCTACAAAATGTTGAATCAAACCATTGTGAGACTTTTGATATAAAAAGAAGGCTTTGACAGTAGGGAATGGCTTAGACTAGTGATGGGCAAACTATTCCCCTTGGGCCAGACCCATTTGAATGTGGGGATGTAGTGATTAGAGAATTGGTTAAGGAAGTAAAGGGCAAACTAAGGCCTGGATCTGTCCCACAGGGAATAGTTTGCCCATCACTGGCTTGGACATATTGAAGGTACTATACAGTTTCCCAAATGCAATTGATTTTGCTCTTCTATTAAGAAATGGATTCAGCTGTGAACTAGTCTAGTCTTTCTGGAAAGCAATTTGAAATTATGCCTTAAAAGCCATTAAGCATGTATTCTCTTTAACCCATGTATAACTCTTTAACTACTAGGTCTATACCGTAGAGAGCAAAGAAAGAGAAAAAATATGTATAAAATTATTTATAATACCCCCTTTTTTGGTAACACAGAATTAGAATTTGGGGAGGGGTGTGTACCTACATTAGGAAACAAATTATATGTATATGTATGTGAACATATATGATGGAATACTATTATTCTATAAAAAATGAAGACTTGAATAAATTGATACAAAGTGAAGTGAATAGAACCAGGAGAAAATACATACAATAATAATAATAATAATAATATTATAAAGATGAAGCATGCATACAGTAATTATAATATTGTAAAGACAAACAATATTTGAAAGACTTAAGAACTCTCACCAAAACAATGGCCAGATATGATTCTGAAAGACTCATAAAAAAAAAACAATAACAACATACTACTTACTTCCCCAAATAGAGGTGATAAACTTAAACTGAAGGTTAAGTTTTATTTTTTTCCATAGCCAATAGTGAATTTTATTTTGTTTAATCATGCATATTCTTTTCTATTTTTTATTATTTATTTATTTATTTTAACATTTAATAATATTTATTTTTTAGAAACGTTAACATGGTTACATGATTCATGCTCTTGCCCCCCTCCCCATAGCCAATGTGCATTTCCACTGGTTTTAACATGTGTCATTGATCAAGACCTATTTCCAAATTGTTGATAGTTGCATTGGTATGGTAGTTTCGAATCTTCATCCCCAATCATGTCTGCCTCGACCCACGTGTTCAAGCAGTTGTTTTTCTTCTGTGTTTCCACTCCTGCAGTTCTTCCTCTGAATGTGGGTAGCGTTCTTTACCATAAGTCCCGCAGAATTGTCCTGGGTAATTGCACTCCTGCTAGTACAGAAGTCCATTACATTCTATTTTACCACAGTGTATTGGTCTCTGTGTACAATGTTCTTCTGGCTCTGCTCCTTTCACTCTGCATCAATTCCTGGAGGTCTTTCCAGTTCACATGGAATTCCTCCAATTTATTATTTTTATTATTCCTTTGAGCACAATCGTATTCCATCACTAGCATATACAACAATTTGTTCAGCCATTCCTCTATTGAAGGGCGTACCATCATTTTCCAGTTTTTTGCCACCACAAAAAGCGCAGCTATAAATATTTTTGTACAAGTCTGTTTATCTATGATCTCTTTGGGATAAAAACCCAACAATGGTATGGCTGGATCAAAGGGCAAGCATTCTTTTATAGCCCTTTAAACATATTTCCAAATTGCCTTCCAGAATGGCTAGATCAGTTCACAACTCTACCAGCAATGCATTAATGTCCCAATTTTGCCACATCCCCTCCAACATTCATTGCTCTCCCCTGCTATCATTTTGGCCAATCTGCTAGGTGTGAAGTGATATCTCAGAGTTCTTTTGATTTACATTTCTCTAATTATTAGAGATTTAGGACACTTTCTCATGTGCTTATTGATACTTTTGATTTTTTCATGTGATAATTGCCTATTCATTTCCCTCGCCCATTTATCAATTGGGGAATGGCTTGGTTTTTTTTATACATTTGATTTAACTCTTTGTATATTTGAGTAATTAGAGCTCTGTCAGAATTTTTTTTATAAAGATTTTTTTCCCAATTTGTTGTTTCCCTTCTGATTTTGGCTGCATTATTTTTGTTTGTACAGAAGCTTTTTAATTTGATATAATCAAAATCATTTATTTTACATTTTGTAATTTTCTCCAACTCTTGCTTGGTTTTAAAATCTTTCCTTTCCCAGAGATCTGACAAGTATACTATTGTGTGTTTGCTTGACTTATTTATAGTTTCCCTCTTTATATTCAAGTCATTCACCCATTCTGAATTTATCTTAGTGTAGGATGTGAGATGTTGATCTAAACCTAATCTCTCCCATATTGTTTTCCAAATTTCCCAACAGTTTTTGTCAAATAGTGGATTTATGTCCCAAAAGTTGGGCTCTTTGGGTTTATCGTACACTGTCTTGCTGATGTCACTTACCCCAAGTCTATTCCACTGATCCTCCCTTCTGTCTCTTAGCCAGTACCATACCGTTTTGATGGCAAGTTACTTTATCTCTCAAGAATCTCAGTTTCTTTATTTGTAAAATGGCACTACTAATTGCAATGTGCTAATGGATCACTATGAGGATCAAACAACATAAATGAAAATGATTTGTTTCCAACCAAATAACTATAAATCTAAAACAGATAGACAGCCTAGAAAAGAAAACCAAAGTTCCTGAATATTTAACAAGAATCAGTATATATTAGGCTAAATATGGTATTAGGTACAAAGGGTACACAGTTGAAAGCGGTGGTTACATAAGGAGAATTGTGGAATGATGTTTTGTTGTTGTTGAGTTGTTTTAGTCATGCTCAACGTCCTGTCCCCATTCAGGGTTTTCTTGGCAAATGTATTGGGGAGAGTTGTGGGGAAGTTAAAACTTCCTTCTCTAGCTTGTTTTACAGATGAAGAAACTGAGATAAATAAGGATAAATGACATACCTAAGGTCAAAGAGCTAATAAACTATTGAAACCAGATTTGAATTCAGGTCTTCCTTACTCTATGCCTAGTACTCTATCCACTGTGCCACCTATCTGCCTAGAATGGATTTTAAGGGCAGGAAAATGGAAAAGATATCTCTGAGTATGTAACTGAATTAACAATTTCATCTATGTAGAAAAAATGTATAATTCTAGTCTCAAAAATATTTTGTAAATATAACATGCTAAACAAACATAAGGTTATTATGACTAATATTCATTAGATATTCATATCACCCTATACATAAATCTACAAGTTAGTAGTAATTTCTAAGTCATCATGGAAGTCCAGTAGGGTATTAATGTTCATCAAGAGTGGATGAACGTGCCAGGGTTAAGATGGTTGCAGAGTTAAAAGCAGCTGCTTGACCTCTCCTAACCATAGCATATAGGACTCCTCAAGAAGACATAAAAACAAATCTAGACGAATGAAGGGACCCCAAAACAGGGTTCAGCATTGAATGTACATGGAATCGGGGCATTTCCATGCTATTAAGGGGTGAAACATCCCTCATTACAACTCGAGCTGAGCAACCCTCTTCCCCCTCCCCCCACTACTTACAGTGCCAAAGTCAGCACAAAAGAGTTAAAGCAAGTTTGGAGCACCCATTAAGTCATTGGCAGCTCACCAGGGCCTGCTCCTGAGAGCAGTAAGACTTAAGACGCCCAAGAGGCTAAAGAATGTGCAGACTTTGAAGACAGACTCTAAGTACAGGTACAAACTGGGATCCTGAATGCAGGCACGAATGTAGATCCTGAGAACAGGCGCAGACCTTGAGTGGGGATCCAGCACAGATGGGTGCAGGGCCGTGGAAGCTGTGCCCTGAGACTGTTAAAGGCGCTTTAGGCACAGGAACAAGCCAAGGGGACTACCAGGAGGCTTGACCCTGAGAACAACTAGACCTGAGACCTCAGGAGCCTGAAGATCGCAGACAGACCTCTGGCATGAGGATAAAGCTGAGAAGGCATGCAGCTCACAATGGCATGCCATCTACAGGAACCCCAGAAGAGAAAGATCAAGAAGAAACCTTTAACACTTGACAACTTTTGCACAGAAAAAATCCAGACAACAGAGCAAACAGCAGAGGAGAACAAACAAGTAACCATATCCAGATAGTAAAAACATACTAGTGGGAGATCTAAATATTCCTCTTTCAGATCTAGATAAATCAAACCAAAAAATAAATAAGAAAGAGGTAAGAGAGGTGAATGAAGTCCTAGAAAAATTAGATTTAATAGATATGTGGAGAAAAATAAATAGGGACACAATACACCTTCTTTTCAGCTGCACATGGTATATTCACAAAGATTGACCATGTAATAGGGCATAGAAACATTGCAAACAAATACAAAAGAGCAGACATAATAAATGTAACCTTCTCAGATCATAATGCAATAAAAATAATAATTAGTAAGGGCACCTGGACAGACAAATCAAAAATTAATTGGAAATTAAATAATATGATTCTCCAAAACCAGTTAGTCAAAGAAGAAATCATAGAAACAATCAACAGTTTAATTGAAGAGAATGACAATGATAAGACATCCTACCAACCCTGTGGGATGCAGCCAAGGCAGTACTCGGGGGGAAATTTACATACTTGAGTGCATATATTAACAAATTAGGGATGGCAGAGATTAATGAATTAGGCATTCAACTTAAAAAATTAGAAAGCAAGCAAATTAAAAATCCCCAGATGAAAACTAAATTAGAAATACTAAAAATCAAGGGAGAAATTAGTAAAATTCAAAGTAAAAGTACTTTCAAATTAATAAATAAGACTAGAAGCTGGCATTTTGAAAAAACAATAAAATAGACAAAGTACTGGTCAATCTAATAAAAAAAAGGAAAGAAGAAAACCAAATTGACAGTATCAAATATGAAAAGGGAGACCTCACCTCTAATGAAGGGGAAATTAAGGCAATCATTAAAAACTATTTTGCCTAATTATATGGCAATAAATATAGCAATATAGGAGATATGGATTAATATTTACAAAAATATAAATTGCCTAGATTAACAGCAGAAAAAATAGAATATCTAAATAATCCCATATCAGAAAAAGAAATTGAACAAGCCATCAAAGAACTCCCTAAGAAAAATCCCCAGGACCTGATGGATTCACAAGTGAATTCTATCAGACATTCAAAGAGCAACTAATCCCAATACTATACAAGTTCTTTGATATAATAAACAAACATATAGTCCTACCAAATTCCTTTTATGACACAAATATGGTACTGATTCCAAAGATAGGTAGATCAAAAACAGAGAAAGAAAACTACAGACCAATCTCCGTAATGAACATAGATGCAAAAAATCTTAAATAGGATATTCTTTTTTTTAAAACCCTTACCTTCCATCTTGGAGTCAGTATTGTATATTGGTTCCAAGGCAGAAAAGTGGTAAGGTCTAGACAATGGGGGTTAAGTGATTTGCCCAGGGTCACATAGCTGGGAAGTGTCTGAGGCTAGATTCAAACCTAGGACTTCCTGTCTCTAGGCCTAGCTCTCAATCCACTGAGCCACCCAACTGCCCCCCAATCAAACATGTTCTTAATAGAAGGTTTGTTCTTATTTTTTCATTAATGGGGGTGGGTGGATGGGAAAGGTCAGGAGAAAAGGCAGACTTTTATTGATTAAAAAATTAATTTAAAAGATACATAGTACTTGTTCCCCCAACCCATCAAACTAGCTAAGTTTAAGAAAAGTGCTTTCCATTGTACTTCCAGGAGACAAAGGGAGATACCTGGAGATAAAAGGAGTTAAAAGGAATTTCCTTACTCTAAATTCAGAATAAGTTGAATTAAATTAGTAACAGCTAAGGCTGAAGAAAAACAGCTTAAAAGACAGTTTTAATGCCTTAAAGTCTTCTGTGGATCAATGTAAATCTGAATCACAAAAAGATATTATATAGATCCTGAGTCTAACATCTAAAAAAGTTTGTGTACTCCTCCCCTACACAGAATTCCAACAGAAGCTTAAATTCAGCAAAGAACTAATGGAAAATAGTTCAGCACAGACATCAGCACATACTAGCACAGAAATAAGAACAGACTAAGAAAAGACACTGTGTACCAGAAATGAAAATAGCTCGGTCACATCAGCAGACCATAAGATGACATGTGTGTTTGTTGGGAAGACAGCAGTAGTCTTGGTTGCATAGATGTGTTCTATGAACTGCCCAAACTATATGTATTCCCTGGCCATGCATGTGGCCTCTACCTGTGTCCTCTCCCATATATATCCCCCTGGCCACATTCCTTACTGATGTTCCTTTTCCCACCAGTGATGTATTACTTGTGGAAGATCATAACCTTAAATATATGTACATATATTTAGGGTTATTTTATATATATGTATATATATTTAGGGTTATTTTATTATGCTAATTTTCTTTGTCATTTTCTTCTAGTCTATTTAATTACATGTCACTTCATTTGAACTAGCGAATGCGCTGGTTGGTCTGATTTCTGAGGGAAAACATTGGTGAGGATTTATGATCTATGGGTTAAAGGAGATGTTAACCCAGAGAATGTCTGAAATCTAATATAGCTTTTCAAAAATCTCAATTGAGGAGAATGTAAGAGTATGGTGATATAATTGGTACACAATTTATTATATTTGGTATGGAATGAATAGATAGATAGATGATAGATAGATAGATAGATAGATAGATAGATAGATATTATTCCTTTGAAAACTTTCCTTCTTTGAGATATTGGTTTAATGTATTTTAATGCTAACAAAGGTTTCCTAGTGATTTAAAAAAAAAACCCTAAATAAAAGAAATAGATCTCTCTCATCACTGGAATTTCAGTATTGGGACCTAATAATGGTGGTTATATTTTTCGTCAAGAGATTCTCTGACATTGTCCCAAATTACAGCATGAATACCTAACCTCTCTTATACATGAGGAATAGTCCTGTTGATTTGAACTTCTAACTCTTAACAGTTATTTTACTAATGTGGAACCAAATGAGAAAATGAAAATAATTTCGTGCAAATCCATTCCCTTTCTTATGAAACAAACTCTAGGCCCTTTTCAGCTGTATCTCATATATCCACATACTTTGAGCTCCAACCAAACTAAAATTTTTGCTCTGCCCTGTGTTTTCTCCATGCTTTCATGATTCTGGGTTCATACTTTTTCCTATGCTCTAAACATTCTCCTGACACCCACCTTTGCTTTTTAAATTCCTTCTTATTCATTAACACCTAAATCAAACACTATCTCATACATCATGCCTTTCCTGCTTTCTCATGTTGGGAAATAGAGTGACAATAAACACTTAGTAAGTACCTACCGTGTATCAGGCACTGCACTAAGCACTTATCCTTCTAACAACCTGGGGAGGTAAGTGCCATTATTATGGTAATTTTCCAATTGAGGAAACTGAGGCATATAGAGGTGAAATGAATTGCCCAGAATCACTCAGCTTCTGAGATCCACCATCTGAGGCTGTATTTGAATTTGTGTCCTCCTCAGTTGAGGCTTAGTGTCCTATCCACTGTCCCACTTAGCACACTTGTTGTTGACAATCTTTTTTTCCCTTAGACCTCACACAGCATCGTCTTTGTACTTCTATAGAGAACTTTCTATGTACTATCATGTATCACAGTTATCTGTGCATATAGTTTATCCTCCTCTAGACTGTGAGTCTCCCAATGTACGTGCTTAAGGAATGTTTTTGAATTGAATAAAGTTGATGATGAGTCATCAGTGCCCCCCTTGCATATGGAAAAGAGCCACTCATCATCAGAAAAGCTCATTGGTGTTTTTTTTTTCATGTGTCATGAAGTTTTGACAGCCTCACACTAAAGAGTATACATGCATATCACTTGCCACCTCCAAGGACAGGTATTTCACCACCACAGAGAAACAGAGCTACCCAAGGCAGGGATTATCCAGGCACAACAACAGAGTACAACCTATTCTTTCAATACCCCTCCAAATAATATTCAGGGAGTCCTAAAAAAACAAACCATCACTACACTGTTTTGAAGGCAAAGCTCACTCACTGGACTCCCAGCTGTTTTGCAGGAGCTGGAGGTTGTATTCATAATTGATAAGGTAGTCACATTAAATTAAAAATTCATTTCAAATGATATGAAGTGATAGAAAGTTGATGCCTTGGTTTGGCTGTTAACTCTACCCAGTGTGCTCAGTGGCCTTGCTATGACCCTAATTGCCTGATACAATCCACTTACAAAGGATGCCCACTTGACATGTTTTTGCACAAGTCCATCCCTTTGTATGTATCCTCAGACAGTTGCTGCAGATAGAGACTACACGATGGACCTAGAATTGAATAGAAGGACAGGCACAGGCTGAGGTACTGGACAGTGTTCAAGGATTCCAAATTATTCTCTGCCATCAAAGCTTATCCTTTTGGCCCTAATATTCTTGTGATAATGTTATGGGGCTCTGAATTATGGGGTACCCTGATCTTGGAAGGACCAAAATTATAGGCAAACAAAAAGTCAATGTCAGTCACACAGTGGGGTGAGGAAATAGGGCAATATTACTGATGATGACTGTGCTAGTGTGTGCGTGTGTGTGCGCACGCGCGTGTGTATGTGTGTAGAAGTTTTATCAGTGACTTGGATAAAAGTGTAAATGACATTCTCATCAAATTGGCAAATGGCACAGAGCTGGGAGGGCTAAAACACTGAAACAATCAAGGCTCAAAATGGTCTTAACAGGTGGCAACATGGAGTCAAATTTAATATGATGAAATTTAAAAGGCTTAAATGCAAAGTTTTACACTCAGATTAAAACAAAACTCAACTTTTTAAGTATAATATGAAGGCAAGATTAGGCTTCAATGCCTGAAAGAAAAATCTTGGACAAGGCAAGTGTTTCAAGTTCTTGAAACCTTCTGATTTTGGAAATGGTACAACAGATAGCAATGATAATAAGTCGGGCTGACAAGGAGGTCGAAACTGAGGGAGATCTAAGAGAAATTCCAATGCTTTGCTAGTATCATCAAAGTTGCTTCCCAAGGGGGCAGTTGGGTGCCTCAGTGAATTGAGAGCCAGGCCTAGAGAAGGGACGTCCCAGGTTCAAATCTGGTCTCAGACACATCCTAGCTATGTGACCCTGGGCAAGTCACTTAACCCCCATTGCCTAGCCCTTACCACTCTTCTGCCTTGGAAACAATACATAGTACTCATTCCAAGATGGAAGGTAAGAGTTTAAAAAAAAGTTGCTTCCCAAGATCTCAGACTATTGGGTGAATCCTCAATGGGGACTTACAGAGATGGACAGAAATCACACACAATGTGCAGGCACAGAGAGGCTATAATCTGCACCTGTGGGAGGAGTCTCTGAGAGAATGGATCAGTAAGTCTAGAGATCTGTCAGGGCACATTGGAGAGATAAGAATGGCTCCCTAGGGGCTCATCTGCTTATTTTGCATATATATTGCAAGTCACCTCAAAAATTGTTTCTCTGCAGTTCTAGCCTTAAAAGAAAATAGATACGAAGCAATTCTGACTGAATCCATGCTGAGATACCAAACTGTTTGAATCTCATAGGAAAAGGTTATTTATTCAATATGATTCTTAATGCTAATCCTCCTTCATTCCCTCTACCTCTAATAAAATCTCTACATTGAATAGTTCTAACAGAGACAATGGTCCCTAGTCTTCTAATACCTTCATGGGGCCTTGTGACCTGACATTTCTTGCGTGCAGGAAAATGTCAACATTTTTCTTTTTGTGCTTTTAATAAAAACAAATGGTCTTGGGAGGAGTTTGCTTTCTCAAAACCAAGCAGCTTGCTCAACTGAAAAAAAAAAACACATCACAAAACAAACAGAGAGGATTAGACTTTAGAGAAGGGTCATTTTTATATGTATTTGCTATTTCTAAAGTCATTTAAACCTTAAAGTGTTTATACCATACTGTCTTCACATTCAATCTGTAAGGTGAGGAGTACAAGTATTATTATAACTATTTGACCTAGAAAGAAACTGAGACTCAAAGAAGTTTAATGGGCTCTATAGTTAAAAGGTATCAGAAACAGTATTTGAACCTAGGACTCCAACATCTAAGTTTAGAGCTTTTATCATTATCATCATCATCATCATCATCAATTTTCTAAAAATTCCCTTCCCTACATTATCTCATTTTATGGTTAAAAAAACAACAACCCTGTGAAATAATATTATTATCTCCTTTTAGAGATAAGGAAATTGAGGTTGAGAAAGAAGTTAAATGTGTCAATCAGTTGACACAGCTAGTATCTGAGGCAGCGTCTGAACTATGTTCTTCCTGATTCTGAATCCAATTCTCTCTCCACTGGGCTACTTACTGGTAATGTTTGTGTAATGTTTTGAGTAGGTGGCTCAGACCAAGTGCTGGTCTAAAGGAGGACAGTTGGGTTGGGTGAAATTTTGGGGACAGCTATTTTTCCCCTCATTCTGGAAGGCCAGTTCTATTTGCAGGCTGCCTAGGTATACCCACCACATAGTGATATATCTTACAAAACCTGGGGGAGTTCCATACCCTTTTCCCTAAACCTTAACCCTTAGACTATTTTCTAGAGGTGGGAATGGGAAGCAAAGGGTTAAATATATGAATGCACAGATATGTCTGTTTAATCTTTTCTCATCGTGTTATATTTCTACCATGAGGCAAATGAAATAAAACCACGCTAATGAAAACATGCTAATGTCCTGATTAATAAGATGTGAAGTAGACACAGCTTGGAATCTGGTGTCAGAAGACCTGGGCTAGAATCCCAGCCTGCTTTATACTTCCTCCCTGTGGTTCCTAAAACAAGTCATCTCAGCTGAGAAAAATTAGGCTATTTGTACTAGAAGAATTTTTAAGATCCCTTTTTGCTTTTAGATCCTTTGATCCTATTCTTCTCTGCTGTCCCAAGGGGCATGTGACTCCAGAAGGCTGCTGAAAAGTGACTGCAATAGTCATTTCAGGATGCATTTGTAGTGGAAAGATATTTTTAGGAAAGTGTTTTAAAAAGTGAAGAAGGAGTTAAAAGACATGGGTTATATTCCCAGCTCTTCTATTTACTGAATGTGAGAATTTGAGGAAGCCATTTCCCTTCCCTGGGCCTCAGTTTCCTTATTTGTAAATTGATAATTTTGTTCTAAGTGATCTCCAAGGTCTCTTGCACCTCTAACATTCTGGTTCATATCTCCATTCATACAGACCATTAACATGTTGTCCAGACAATTGCAACAATCTTCCCATATTTTTTTTAGATCTACATTGTCTCCCTTCTCTCAACTCTATTCCATAATAAGAAAGCAAGAAAAACAAAATGCCTTTAAAAATATGTATAATCAAGCAAAACAAAATTCCTCATTATAAAAAAAAGTATGTCTCAATTTGCATCTCTTCTCTCAGGAAGTAAGTATCAATGTTTCATCATGAATCCTCTGGAATTATATTTGGTCATTGTGTTAATAAGATTTCCTAAGTCTTCTGAAGTTGTTTGTCTTTAAAGTATTGTTGTCATTGTATAAATTGTTCTCCTGGCTATGCTCAGTGTATTCCATATCAGTTTATACAGGTTTTCCCTTGTTTCTCTGAAATGTTCCTTCCCTCTTCCTTCCTTCCTTTCTTCCTTCCTTTCTTCCTTCCTAAAACCTCACTTTCTGTCTTAGAACCAATTCTAAGACAAAAACATGGCAAAGGCTAGACAATCAGTGTTAAGTGCCTTGCTAAGAGTCACATAGCTAAGACATGTCTGAGGACAGATTTGAATCCAGGTCCTCCCAACTTCAGGCCTGGCATCCTAATCAACTGCTAACTGATTTTCTCTTCATTTCTTATAGTCTAGTACTATTCTTTGACCTACATCATTACCATAATTAGTTCAACATCACTTCAGTTTCCAATTCTATGTCACTACAAAAAAATTACTTCTATAAATATTTTGTATAGATGGATCCTTTTCTTATTTCTTTGATCTTTTAGATGTAGAGACCTAGTAAAAGGATTACTGGCTCAAAGAGTAAAAATCAAGTTAGGAGCTTTATCTGGCAGAGTTACAAATTGCTTTCCAGAAAAGTTCACAGCTCCACCAAGAACAATTAAGGTACCTGTTTTCTAACAACTTCTCCAGCATTTGTTTTTTCACTTTTTGTCAACTTTGCCAACCTGATAGGTGTGAAGTAAAATCTCAGAGTTGTTTTAATTTTCTTTTCTCTCATTATAAATGATTTAAAGGATTTTTTTCATGTTATTGATAGTTTAGATTTCATCTTGTGAAAATTGGCTAGTCCTATCTTTTAATTATGTATGAAATGGAGAGTGACTCATTCCATGAAATTTAAATTCATTTTTTTGCATCTAAGAAATGAGACATTTATCAGAGAAATTTGCTCCAAAGATTTTTTCCTCCATTTACCTGTTTTCTTCTAATTTTAGCTATATTTGCAATAACCTTCTAATTGTCCTCTCTTCTTCAAATCTCCTCAATCTGTATTCCATTTAGGTGTCAAAGTGATCTTCTTAAAGTTCAAGTTTGACCATGGGATTCACCCACTACCGTGGCTACTTGTTGCTTCTAGGATCAAATATAAAACCCTCTGTTTGGCATTTAAAACTCTTTGCTTTCTGGTTCCCTCCTACTTTTCCAGTCACTTTACTCTTCTCTATGAACTCCTAGAACATGACACACCAACTCGCAACTCCATGGATTTGCATTGGGTCTCCCCTATGCTTCAAATGCTCTCACTCCTTACCTTTGACTCCTAGTTTCCCTGGCATCCTTTAAGACAGCTCAAATCTCATCTTTTTTAAAGATCCCTTTTCTGCTCTTCTCCTTTAAAATTAACTTACATTTACACTCCCTATAACTTCTATATACATAATTACTTGCACATTGTCTCCTCCATTACACTGAGTTCTTCATGTAAGAACTGTATTTCTGCTCCCCCAGCAACTTTTTTAATACCTGAAGCATTTAGCGCAGTATCTGGCACACAGCAAGTGCTTAATAAATAAATAATTGATGAGTCTTCAAATACTATTCTAATAAGCAAACTGAATTCATTTAGCTCAGCAATATGAATATTGAATATGGAATATGGGCCTGTATATGTGTTGTTGGTGGGTAGATAGAAGATATGTGGGTATTTACTCTTTACCAAAGGTTAATGACTCAGGTCTATGGTATAGGGCTGGGACTGGCCTCAAGAGGAATTACTATGTCTGGCTAAATACACAAATATTTGCTTCTCTCCCTCCTTTTTCTTCTCTTTTCATTTTAATGGCCACCATGGAAAAATCTCTCTTCTGTCCAACATGGACTTTGACACAAACTATGATGCAAGAAAAGAATTTAGTCTTTGCCCTTGAAAGACTAAGTATCCCATTAGCACCTTTGATAATGCTACTTGTTGACATATACATGGTCAGATATTTAGGTCATGGTTTAGAGTCCTAACCTAGAACAGGTATTCTGGGTAAATATTTAAAAACTAGCTATCTGGGGGGAAATCTACATAAGATATTCTTCTGAAGTTTCATTATGGCATAGGAGTGATCCTGGGATCCTGAAAACTAGGTTCTTTGACAGTAGATAGACCCTTCTCAGGATATTTTTAAATAATAGAAGGAAATGTTAAATTTCTCTTAGAAGTCAGGAGGAAATCCCTCTAAGTTAACAGAACCATGAAAACTATCCATGGATTCTTGAGCTCCAGTGTGAGGGAAGGGCTACTATTTATTTTAGTCAATAGGATACCCAAACTAGTAAGATCATGGATCCTTGAATAAATATGTGGTTCACTGGAATGAGTGATGGATTCAGTGTTGACTTTAGGGTCAACAGGTTAGAATCTAAATCTCAGTTCTGCTGATTATTGCCTGTATGACCTTGGACAAATAATTTGACTTTCTTGGCTTCAGTTTACTAATCTGTGAAATGAGGAGCATGTCTAAGATTTTTGATTCTATGATGTTTATATTTGTTCTGATATGAGACAGACAGAGAGAGGATAGTGAGGCAAAGAAACAGCAGAGAACTGAGAGGACAGAGAGAGAGATAGGAGAGAGGCAGAAAGAAACAAAGACAGAGGAGAGAAACATAGCAGGGAGATAGAGAGAGGAGAAGAGAGGGGAGAGACAGAGACAGAAAGAAAGACACAGAGACAGAGGGAGGAAGAGAAGGAAAGAGGGAGAAGGAGATGATGAGAGAGAGGGAGATGGAGAGAGAGAGAGAGAGAGAGAGAGAGAGAGAGAGAGAGAGAGAGAGAGAGAGAGAGAGAGAAACAGAGAGAGAAAC
>NC_058131.1:361802733-361819814 GCF_016433145.1 Gracilinanus agilis | reverse complement strand
TCTGATACAATTCACTTGTGAATCCATTAGGCCCTGGCAATTTTTTCTTAGGGAATTCTTTGATGGCTTATTCAATTTCTTTTTCTGATATGGGAATGTTTAGGTATTCTATTTCTTCTGCTGTTAATCTAGGCAATTTATATTTTTGTAAATATTCATCCATATCACCTAGATTGCTATATTTATTGCCATATAATTGGGCAAAATAGTTTTTAATGATTGCCTTAATTTCCTCTTATTAGAGGTGAGATTTTCCTTTTCAACTTTGATACTGTCAATTTGGTTTTCTTCTTTCCTTTTCTTTATTAGATTGACTAGTACCTTGTGTATTTTATTTGTTTTTTCAAAATACTAGTTTGTAGTCTTATTTATTAATTCAATAGTTCTTTTACTTTCGATTTTGCTAATTTCTCCCTTGATTTTTAGTATTTCTAATTTAGTTTTTATCTGGGGATTTTTAGTTTGTTCACTTTCTAATTTTTTAGGTTGCATGCCCAATTCATTGATCTCTGTCCTCCCTAATTTGTTAATATATGCACTCAAGGAAATAAGTTTTCCCCTGAGTACTACCTTAGCTGCATCCCACAGAGTTTGGTAGGATGCCTCATCATTGTCATTCTCTTCAATTACATTTTTGATTGTTTCTATGATTACTTTTTTAACCTACTTGTTTTAGAGAAACATATTATTTAATTTCAAATTAGTTTTTGATTTGTCTGTCCAGATGCCCTTACTAATTATTATTTTTACTGCATTATGATCTGAGAAGGTTACATATATTATTTCTGCTCTTTATCATTTTTTTGCAATGTTTCTATGCCTTACTACATGGTTAATCTTCGTGAATGTACCATGGTGCAGCTGAAAAGAAAGTGTATTCCTTTAGTCTCTATTTATTTTTCTCGACATATCTATTAAATCTAATTTTTCTAGGATTTCATTCACCTCTCTTATCTCTTTCTTATTTATTTTTTGGTTTAATTTATGTAGATCTGAAAGAGGAATATTTAGATCTCCCAGTAGTATGGTTTTACTATGTATTTCCTTCTTGAGCTCTTCCAGTTTCTCCTTTATGGATTTGGATGCTATAATGTCTGTTGCATACATTTTGAGTACTGTTATTTCCTCATTGTCTATACTGCCTTTTATCAGGATGTAATTACCTTTCCTTTCTTTTTTAATCATATCTATTTTTACTTTGCCTTTTTCAAAAATCCTGATTGCCACTCCTGCCTTCTTTTTCTCATTTGAAGCCCAAAAGATTTTGCTCCAGCCCTTTACATTAAATCTGTGTATGTCTACCTGCCTCATATGTGTTTCTTGTAGACAACATATGGTAGGATTTTGGTCTCTCACCCACTTTGCTATTTGCTTCCCTTTTATGGGTGAGTTCATCCCAGAGATATAATTATCAGTTGTGTATTGCCCAGTTGTACCCCTTCTTCTTAGGCTGTTTCCTTTTAAACCAGTGATTTGTTTTAAATCAGTAACCCTTGTCCCCTCCCTTGATTTACTTCCCTTTCCACTACCTCCCTTATTGTTCCCCTCTTTTTATTTTTAAGGCCTAATGAGTTCACTCCCCTTTCTCCTCCCCTCCCTTTTTTGACCTCCCCACTCCCCTGCTCCCCTTGGTTTATCCCTTCTGACTTTCTCAGTTAGATTAGATAGAATTATATATCCCAATGAATATAGCTACTCTTCCCTCTCAGGGTTAATTACACTGAGTGTAAGGTTTAAATATTACCTCTTAATATTCTCTTCCTCTCTTTCTTATAATAGTATTCATACCCTCCCCTTCCCTTGCCCCCTTTTGTATGTAATAGAATATCCTATTTTTCTTATTCATTCAAGTTTCTCTTGGTGCCATCTACTATTCTTCCCCCTCTTTATCACCCACCTCCATATCATCTTAGACCACTTACCATTTCAACCTCTCCCTGTGAATAATTCATATAATTACTATAATAGTGGATACTATAATAGTGAATAGAGTTCATTACAGAGAATTACAGATAAGATTTCTCCATAGAGGAATACAAATAATTAGATCTTATTGAAGTCCTTAAAGAGGCAAATTTAATAATAAGAGCTTTCTTTTTTCCCCTCTGTTTCTTATTTACCTTTTCATGTTTCTCTTGGATTTTGTGTTTGGATATCAACTTTCCACTTAGTCCTGGTCTTTTCTCTGCAAATACTTGGAAATCTTCTATTTTGTTGAATGCCCATATTTTCCCCTGGAAGTATATAGTCAGTTTGATGTGTAGGTGATCCTTGGTTGTAGACCCAGTTCTCTTGCCTTTCTGAATATCATATTCTAAGCCTTGAAGTCTTGTAGTGTGGAGGTTGCCATATCCTGTGTGTTCCTGATTGGTGCTCCTTGATATCTGAATTGTCTCTTTCTGGCTTCTTGTAAAAATTTTTCTTTTATTTGGAAGCTCTTGAATTTGGTGATTATATTCCTGGGGGTTTTCTTTTGACAGTTTAGTGTAGATGGTGATCTATGCATCCTTTCAATGTCTATTTTGCCCTCTTGTTGGAGAACATCAGTGCAGTTTTGTTGGATAATTTCTTGTAGTATGGAGTCCAAATTTCTATTGATTTCTGCTTTTTCAGGGAGATCAATGATTCTCAAATTGTCTCTTCTTGGCCTGTTTTCTTGATCTGTCAATTTCTCATTGAGATATTTCATGTTTCCTTCTATTTTATCAGTCTTTTGACTTTGCATTATTTGTTCTTGCTGCCTTGAGAGATCATTGACTTCTGCTTGCCCAATTCTTGTCTTTAGAGCCTGTTTTTCTGCTATAATCTTTTGATTTTCCTTTTTGATTTGGTCTATCCTGTTTTCCAGCTATTTGATTCTGGTCCCCAATTTGCTTATCAATTCTTTTAATTTAGGGGCATCATTTTCGATTTGCCCAATTCTAGCCTTTAGAGACTGGTTTTCGGCTGTAATCTTTTGGTTTTCCTTTTCAATCTGGTCTGTTTGTTTTTTCAGGGCTTCTAGCTGGTCATTTCTGGTCTTCAATTTGCTTATCAATTTATTTTATTTCTGAGCCTTACTTTCTGATTGTGAAAATCTGCCTTTTAAACTGTTATTTTCTTGCCAGATCCTTTTCATCATTCTCATAATCTCAGATTTGAACTCTTCAAGAGCTGGTGACCAGTTTTCATTTGGGGGGGAAAGATTTGGATATGGTTACTTGTTTGTTCTCCTCTGATGTTTGTTCTGTTGTCTGGATTTTTTCTGTATAAAAGTTGTTGAGTGTTAAAGATTTCTTCTTGATCTTTCTCTTCTGGGGTTCTTGTGTCTGGCTTGCCATTGTTAGCCCAGCACCCTCTCACCTTTATCCTCATGCCCAGGATCTGTTTGTGGTCTTTAGGCTTCTAAGGTCTCAGGTCTAGTTGTTCTCAAGGTCAAGCCTCCTGGTGGTCCCTTTGCTTGTTCCTCTGCCCGAAGCTCCTTTAACAGTCTCAGGGAGCTGCTTCAAAAGTCATGCACCCCTCTGCACTGGGTCCCTACCCAACGTCTGTTCCTGAGCTCAAATTCCGCATCTGTACCTGTCTCCTCGCCTGCACTCAAGGTCTGTGTTCAAAGTCCTCATGTTCTTTAGCCTTGTGGGGTCTTAAGTCTTGCTTCTCTCTGGAGCAGGCCCTTCTGATTCCAGGTAGCTATCAAGGACTTAATGGAGGCCCCAAACTTGCTTTAACTCTTGTGAGCTGGCTTTGGCACTGTAGTTGTGTGGGATGGGGGAGAGGGTTTCTTAGCTCACATTTTAGTGAGAGCTATTTCACCCCCTTATATGATGGCAATGCTCTGATCCTATGTACCTTCAATGCTGCGCCCTGTTGTGAGGTCCCTTTGTTCATCTGGATTTGTTTTTAGGTCCTCTTGAGGAGTTCAATATGTGTGGGTTCAGAGAGGTTAAGCAGCTGCTTTTTACTCTGCTACTATCTTAACCCGGAAACTGTGTATAGAGCTTCTTGAGTAGTTTTTGCCTGAGTCACAGAACAGTGCTGCCCCTCTCAGCTTTATCCTCATGCCTAAGGTCTGTGCTCTTTAGGCTCCTGGGGTCTCAAGTCTAGCTGTTCTCAGGGTCAAGTAAAGGCAATAATATGATGGAGGGCAATACACAGTTAGTAATCATAATTCTAAATATGAATGGAATGAACTCACCCATAAAACAGAAAGAAATAGCAGATTGGAATAAAAAACAGAATCTTACTTATGTTGTTTACAAGAAACACATTTGAGGCAGAAACACATATGACATACACAGATTAAAGAAAAAAGGCTGGAGCAGAATTTATTATACATCATCTAAATTATAAAATGCAGTAGTAGCAATCATGATACCGGATAAAGCTAAAGTAGAACCTCACCTAACTAAAAGAGATAAAGAAGAAAATTATATTTTGCTAAAATATACCATAAACAATGAAATAATATCATTACTAAATATTTATGCACCAAATGTTATAGCATCAAGATTTCTAAAACAGAAATTAAAGGAATTTAAAGAGGAAATAGGTAGTAAGATCATATTAGTGGGGGATATCAACTTTCTCCTTTCAGAACTAGATAAAATAAACCAAAAAATAAATAAGAAAGAAGTAAGGGAAGTGAATGAAATGTGAGAAAAATTAGAGTTAATAGATATCTGGAGAAAATTGAATAGGAATAAAAAGGAATGTACAAATAAAACCAACAGACAAAATTAGGAGAAAATAAATAAGTTGGGAATTTGTTTAGGGAAAATTTCTCGGATAGAAGTCTTATATCTAAAATATATAGAAAACTTTTTCAAATATATAAGAATATGTCGTTCCTCAATTGGTAAATAGTCAAAAGGTATGAACTGATTGTTTTTGGATGACGAAATTGAAGCTATTCATAACTATATTAAAATGCTTTAAATGATGATATATTTTTTAACATTTAACTTATGTCTTAGAAACAATACTGTGCACTTCTGAGCTAAGGTGGCTACAATGTAGAAGGAAATTCATGACTTTCCCTACTACCAATCACAACATAGTATATCAAAAAGACAAAAATCAAAATAAATGAGGAAAAGGGCTCTACTATAGAGTGGAGCCCTGAAGTTAGTCAGATTTTGGCTATTTCCATGCCATAAGGCAGTAAAATTACACCTATCATAGTATGAACTGTTCACTCCACCCCCACATATCACCTACCAAACCAGAGTCAGAGAGAAGTACAGGGCAATCTCTAAATTCTTGGCAGCTCACTGAGAGCACAAGTTTTGCCCATGAGGACAGTGCAAAGTCTTGGCTGCAATACTTAGGACCCTCTGAGCATAGGAGAGGTGATAGCACAGAGACAAGCTATCCACAGCAAACGCTATGGAGACTCAAAAAATAGCCTCAGGGCAAAAACTGGTCTGCAAGTTCTGCCTGCCCTCCTCACTCAGATTCCTGGCTGAGAAGGAAGATAAAACTAAAACAGCAGTGACACCAACACCCAAAAACTAAAATCCACAAGTACCAAAAAAAGTAAGATACAACCAAGAAAGCCTCTGACATTGGATAACTTCTATGAAGAAAAGGAATAGAGTACAGAGGTGACAGCAAAGAGTGACAAACAAGTAAACACATCCAAACTTTCCAAAGAAAATGGAAATTGGTCACAAGTTCTGGAGGAATTCAAAATGGAGTTCAAGAACCAAATAAGAAATATAGAAGAAACTTGGGAAGAAAGGTGGGAAATAGAAATGCTAGTAATTAAAAATGAAAATAACAGTTTAAAAATAGTATCTCCCACTTATAAAAAGAAACACAGAAATCACATGAAGTAATAAGCAAATTGGAGACCAGAACTGATCTGCTGGAAGTCATGAAAGGAGGTTAGACCAAACCAAAAAGGAAAATCAAAAGATTTTTTTTGAAATCTTTTTTTTGAAAACTGGCTGAAAACCATTTTAAGGACTAGAACTGGGCAAGTTGAAGCTAATGATCTCACAAGACAGCAAGAATTAATAAAGCAAAAGCAAAATAATGAAAAAATAGAAGGAAACATGAAATATCTCATTGAAAAAACAACTGACCTGGAAAACAGGTCCAAGAGAGACAATCTGAGAATCATTGGTCTATCTGAAAACCTAGAAAAAAAAAGAAGCCTTGAATTCATATTACAAGAAATTATCCAAGAAAACAATTCTGATATTCTTGAACAATAAGGCAATATAGACATTGAAAGAGTCCATAGATCAACATCTATATTAAATCCTAAAAAGACAACCCTCAGGAGTGTAATTGTGAAATTAAAGAGCTTCCAAGCTAAGGAGAAAATATTGCAAGGAACCAGAAAAAGACAATTCAGATATCAAGGAGACCCAGTTAGGATTACACAGGATCTGGCAGGTTTCATGCTAAAGGACTGCAAGGCTTAGAATATGATAATGCAAGAGAATTGGGTCTATAACTAAAGATCACCTACCCATCAAAATTGACTATATACTTCCAGGGGAAAGTATGGGCATTTAACAAAATAGGGGATTTCTAAGTATTTGTAAAGAAAAGACCAGAACTATATAGAAAATTTGATGTCCAAATACGAAATTCAAGAGAACCATGAAAAGGTAAACAAGAGAGAAAAAAAAATTTTAAGGACTTCAGAAAGGTCAAATTGTTTGTATTTCTATATGGAAAAATGATATTTGTAATTTTCAAAAACTGTGTTCACTATCATAGTAGTTAGAAAAATTATCTAGAGTTAGAGGTTGGGTTACTAAGTGGTTTAAGATTATATTAAAAAAAAGGGGGGAGATAGAAGATGGCACCAAGAGAAACTTGAAGGAAGAAGAAAAATAGTATAAATTATACCACATAAATAGGTGCAGGGGAGGGGAGAGGAATATACTATTATATACATATATATGTATATATACTATAATGTTTATATATAATATATATAATACCATACTATATATATTTATTTATAAGAAGGAGAGAAAGAGAATTCTAATAGGAAATACTTAAACCTTACTCTTAGTGGAATCAATTCTGAGAGGGATGAGCATCTAGATGTTTTGAGGTATAGAATTCTATCTTTCCCTACAGGGAAGATGAGAGGGAAAAACCAAGGTGGGGAGTATCAAAAGGGAGGGAAAGAGAGGAGGAAGGGAATTTAATAGACTCTAAAGAAAAATAAGAGGGGAATAAGAAGGGAGGGGTTGGGAAGGGAAGTAAAATAAGGGTGGGCATTAGGGGAACTGATTAAAAGCAAAGCAGTTGTGTAGAAGGAAATAGTGAAAGAAGAAAGGGCAAGACTAGGAGATGAAATCAAAATGATGGGGAATACAAAGGTGGTAATCATAATTCTGAATGTAAATGGGATGAATTCACCCATTAAATTGAAGCAAATAGCAGAGTGGATCAAAAACGAAAATCCTACCATATGTTGTCTACAAGAAACACACATGAGGTAGGTAGATACACACAGTGTAAAGGTAAGAGAATGGAGCAAAATCTATTGAGCATAAACCAAAAAAAAGAAGTCAGGAGTTGCAATCATGATATCTGACAAAGCCAAAGTAAAAATAGATCTGATCAAAAGAGATAGGAAAGATAATTACATCCTGATAAAAGGCAGTATAGACAATGAGGAAATAGCAGTATTCAACATGTATGCATCAAATGGTATGGCATCCAAATTTCTTTTAATTTAAATATTTTATTTTTTTAGAAAAATTTTCCATGGTTACATGATTCTTGTTTTTACTTTCCCCTTCACCATCACCCCCATATCCAATGCACATTTCCACTGGTTTTAACATGTGTGATCAATCAAGACTTATTTACATATTATTGATAGTTGCATTGGTGTGGTCATTTCAGGTCTACATCCCCAAACATGTCTGCTTCAACTCATTTGTTCAAGTGGTTGTTTTTCTTCTGTGTTTCCACTTCTGTAGTTAGTTCTCCCTTTGAATGTGGGTAGTGTTCTTTACCAACCAAATTTTTAAAGGAGAAACTATTCAAGCTGAAGGAGGAAATAGATAGTAAAACTATATAGTAGTAGGAGACCTGAAACTTCCTTTAGCAGATCTAGATAAATCAAACCAAAAAAATAAATAAGAAAGAGGTAAGAGATGTGAATGAAATCTTAGAAAAATTAGAATTAATAGACATTTTGAGAAAAATAAATGAGGACAATAAGGAATACACCTTCTTTTCAGCAGCACATGGTACATTCACAAAGATTGATCATGTACTAGGACATAAAAATTGCGAACAAAAGCAAAAAAACAGAAATAATAAATGCAAACTTTTCAGTTCATAATGTAAAACAAATAATAATTAGTAAGGGTAGATGGACAGGCAATTCAAAAATTAATTGGAAATTAAAAATTGTGATTCTACAAAACTGTTTGGTTAAAGAACAAATTGTAGAAATAATTAATAATTTCATTGAAAAAAATGACAATGAGGATATATGTCATCAAAATCTATGTGATGCAGTCAAAGCAGTATTCAGGGGAAAATTTATATTCCTGAGTGCATATATCAACAAATCAGAGAGAGAAGAGGCCAATGAATTGGGCATGCAAATTAAAAAAAAACGAGAAAGAGAACAAATTTTAAAAATTCCCAGAAAAAAAGTAAATTTGATATCCTAAAAATCAAAGGAGAAAGAAATAAAATTAAAAGTAAAAGAACTATTAAATTAATAAATAAGAGTAGAAGCTGTTACTTTGAAAAAAACAACAAATAAAATATATAAAATGCTGATTAAACTAATAAAAAAAGAAAGAAATCAAATTAACAGTATCACAGATGAAAAGGGTGACTTCACCTCCAGTGAATCGGAAATTAAGGTAGTTATTAAGAAGTGTTTTGTCCAATTAAAGGGCAATAAATATAGCAATCTATGAGATATGGATGAATATTTGCAAAAATATAAATTACCTAGATTAACAGAAAAGGAAATAGAATACTTAAATAATCCCATGTCAGAAAAATAAATTGAACAAGCCATCAAAGGACTCCCTAAGAAAAAATCCCCAGGGCCAGATGGATTCACAAGTGAATTCTATCAAACATTTAAAGAACTAACAATACCAATACTATACAAACTGTTTGACAAAATAAGCAAAGAGGGAGTTTTACCAAATTCCTTTCATGACACAAATATGGTACTGATTCCAAAGCCAGGCAGTTCAAAAACAGAGAAAGAAAGCTGTAGACCAATCTCCTTACTAAACATAGATGCAAAAATCTTAAATAGAATACTAGCAAAAAGACTCCAGCAAGTGATCATTAGGATTAATCACATTAATCAGCTAGGATTTATACCAGGAATGCAAGGATGGTTTAATATTAGGAAAACCATCCACATAATTGACCATATCAACAAACAAACAAACAATAATCACATGATTATCTCAAAAGATGCAGAAAAAGCCTTTGACAAAATACAACAACTGTTCCTATTGAAAATACTAGAAACTATATAGGAATAGAAGTACCTTTTCTAAAAATAATAAACGGTATATATTTAAAGCCATCAGCAAGCAAGCATCATGTACAATAAGGATAAGTTAGAAGATCCCAATTAAATCAGGAGTGAAACAAGGATGCCCATTATCACCTCTATTATTTAACATTGTACTAGAAACACTAGCAGTAGCAATTACAGAAGAAAAAGAAATTGAAGGTATTAAAATAGGCATTGAGGACTCGAGGCTATCACTCTTTGTAGATGATATGATCGTCTACTTAAAAAATCCTAGAGCTAGTAGAAATAATCAATAACTTTAGCAAAATTGCAGGATACAAAATAAACCCACATAAATCATCAGCAATTCTGTATATTTACAACACATCACAACAGCAAGTGTTAGAGAGAGAAATTCCATTTAAAATCACCCTAAACTTGTGATGGGCAAACTATGGCCAGATGTGGTCCCCTGAAATGTTCTATCCAGTTGCGGTACATTATTCCTAATCTGATGAATACAATGAGTAGAATACAATACAATGAAACTTTGAAAGAGTTGCCTTAGAAACAGACTGACAGATGAGCATTTCCTTTCCTTTGGCCCCCTCTTTGAAAAATTTGCCCATCACTGCCTTTGACAATATAAAATACTTAGGAATCTGTCTTCCTGAAGATCCTTTCCTTCCCTTGACATTGACCATCCCAAGAAGGACACTTGCCACTAGTTAATGTAGGAAAGAGACTTTAATGAGATAAGAAGAAGATAGTTAAGTTGGGATGGAGCCACCTTGGCTCATTTGAAGAAAACAAGAAAACGCAAATAGGGTTTCCTCTTCCCTCAAACCTATCCACCCCTGGATTCCTCTATCCTCTCCCTTCTCCAGCTACCTTGTTCATCTACAAAATAAACATATTTGCTGTCAAATCAAGGAGATGTCATTTCATGAGGCAAAAGGGGAAAAGGGTTTTGAACTGCTGCTTTTCTCAGACTCCATTTTGAGTGAGACCCCCTGTGGTGCTGACAGTGGCCATGGGGGAGGTTTCTGTAGGGAGAGGGTCTCGTATTATCAACCAGCATTACCACCCACCTCTCCAAATAGGAAAGCCTTCCCTTCAGCATCCAGGCCTGGCTCCCATTCTCTGGACATCCACCATTTCAGAGAAACCTCCTCTGTTGTCATTAGTAAAAGTAGAGTATTGAGAGGGGAGTTGACAGACATTCACACCAGGTCTGTCACTCTCTCCCACATCAAACCCTCTTAAATATACTTATTTTTACACAACTAGCAGCAATGCAATGATCCAGGACAATTCTTAGGGACTTATGAGAAAGAACACTATCCACATGCATAGAAAGAACTGTGGGAGTAGAAACGCAAAAGAAAAACAACTGTCTGATCACATGGGTTGATCGGGATATGATTGGGATATAGACTCTAAAGGATCATTGTAGTGCAAATATTAATAATATGAAAATAGGTCTTGATCAAGGACACATTTAAAACACAGTGGAATTGCTTATTGGCTATGGGAGGGCATGGGAGGAGGGGAGGTAATTAACATGAATCATGTAACCATGGAACAAGATTCCAAATTAATTAAATAAACTTAATTAAAAAAACACAATACATGCTCATCACACACACACAAAAGGATCAATACTTTATATTGATTCCAAGGTAAAAAAAATGGAAAAGGCTGTGGCTATGCAATGGAGGTCAAATGACTTGTCCAGGGTTAAATAGTTGGGAAGTGTCTGAGGCCAGATTTTAACTCAAGAAATACTCCCCACCATTACTCCAGCCTCGTTTCAATCTACTGAGTCACCTAGGTGTCCCCAAAACTGTGTGTATTTTTGTATCCAATAGTACCACTATTAAGTTTATTTTTTCAGATGGTCAAAGAAAAAGGAAAAGAAACTATGTTTTAAAATATTTAGAACAGCTCTTTTTGTGGTAGCAAAGAACAGGACACTGAGGGGATACTCATTATTTGAGGAATGACTGAACAAGTTGTGGCAAATAATTGTAATGGAACACTACTGTGCTACAAGAAATGACAAACTAGATGCCCCAAAAAACTGGTAATTCTTATCTGAATTGATGCAAAGTGAAGGAAGCATAACCAACAGAACATCATATACAGTAAGAATAATAATCTGTGATGATCAATGTGAATGCCTTTACTATTATCAGTAAGGCAAGTATCTAGGACAACTCCAAGGGGCTCATGTTAAAAGGGTATCTATACCATAGAGGTTGCAATTTCTTTAGCAGATGTAGTTTTTACAGGGTGGGGTTGCTAGCCCCACGCCTAACCCTCCTCCTTTTTCATTGGGGCTAGGGACTGTCCTTGGCCCAGGAGTGGTAAGGGTGGGCAATAGGGGTCAAGTGACTTGCCCAAGGTCACACAGCTGGAAGTGTCCGAGGCCGGACTTGAACCTAGGACCTCCAGTCTCTAGGCCTGGCTCTCAATCCACTGAGCCACCCAGCTGCCCTTGTTTGTCTTGGATTAGTGTATTTATTTTACTTTATTACATGTTTACAACAACAAAAAAGAATAACATAGACAAAAATTACCAGATATGATGAGAACAAAAGTTATTGTGATATTAGGCTAAATTAAGAGAGACATAGTGTACAGAACAAGGAAGATGACAATTCTACTGTATTTTGGCATAGTCTCATGAATGGGAATGATATTGACAGAGTATAATGTCCTCAATGAAATACTATCAAAATGATGAAGGGTCTGAAAATCATGCCATGAGAAGTTTGGTGAAAGAAACTAAAGGTTATTTAACTTTCAGTAGAGAAACTTTGGGTGGGAGTTTGGGGGAGGAAGGGAATAAAACAGTTATTATATGCAGATAGTTAAAGTGTTCTATTTAGAAAAATCACCTCAGGTGTAAGTTATGGGGAGACATATTTTGGTTGAATATAAATCCAATAAACATTCATCATAATGGAGATACAAAGATAATTCCTACGCCTAAAGAATTTCAATGTCATGGGAGAAGATAATGGATTAAAAAGAAGTTGATAAAAAGTAGGAATGGGGGAGCTACGAGTGCTACTTGAGGTTTGTGGAATGTAAACAAAGCAGAAATGATGATGAAAAATGAAATGTAACTGGAAAACTTCTGAGCCCTCTATAAATATGGAAGTCTTTGGAAAGAGTATATGGCTTTATCCTCTAGCCTTTTAATTAGAGGGGAGAGGCAACTGAGGGAATTGAGAAGGTATAAGAAAATTGAGTCAATCTGCATGGTGATGAGATTTCAGATTATCAGCTCAACCTAAAAGGAAAAGGGTTAAAATTTTCAGTAACCGTAAAGTAGAAAGCAATGACTTCAAAGATTATTGATTTCTCCTTACTGGACGTCATCAAGATGGATCTGAATGATTACTTGTAAAAGATTTCATAAAAAGGATTTCTATTAAGGTAAGACTCTATTCCATAGGAATTTATGACTCCTACAAAGTATGGACTATGATTACATATCAGCTGGCATCAATAGAGAGCAGAAGAATCAGTTTGTTATGCTGTATCAGTCTACCATAGAGATTCTCAACCTTTTATTGTTGTCAAGGAACCCTTTGGCAGTCTGGGAAATTCTATGAACCTCTTTAATGTAATGACTTGTTGCTTATATGCATAATGTTAAAGAAATGGCAAATTTGTTAGAAGTCATTGAGTATGCATATAATATATTTTAATTTCTAATTCATAGATTCCCCTGAAATATATCAATAGATCTCTAAGGGACTATTGAGCCTAGGTTAAGAACTCCTAGCCTACCACAACTTGGTTGACATGGCTGTTGTGATATGGTTGTTTCAGTCATGTCCAACTCTTAGTAATCTCATTTGGAATTCTTTTGGCAAAGATACTGAAATGGTTTTCATTTCCTTCTCTAGCACAATTTATAGATGAGTAAAGCGGGGCAAATAGGGTTAAATGACTTGCCTAGGGTCACACAGCTAACAAGTATTTCACATGGTGGCATAATATTTATCTGGTCTATGTTCTTATTTTTTAATTCAATTTTAAATTTTTTACATTGATGAATTTTTTTAAGAATCTTTTCAGACATTTTGTGATCCATGTTCTTTTCCTCCCTCCCACCTCTTCCCTGAGACAGTAGGTAATATTATATGTGTTATATATGTGTTATCATATGACACATATTTCCATGTTCATCATGTGGTGAAAGAAGAACATATCGCTTAGATTAGAAAACAATTCATGAAGGATATAAAGTGAAGAATGATATGCTTCAATCTTGCATTCAGACTCCATAAATTTCTTCTGTACTTGTGAATAGACTTTTTCATCATGAGTCCCTTGGGGTTGTTCTGAATCCTTGCATTGCTGATAGTAGTCAATTCATTAACAATTGATCATTGTACCTTATTGTTGTTACTGTATACTCACCCTTTATTTTTTCAATCATGTATCCATTTTGACTTTGCCTTATTTCTGTTATACTTTTTTCCAATTTTTCTTGCAGTTTTTGTTGAATAGTGAGGTCTTCCAAAAGCCCAGATCTTTGTGTTTGTCAAACACTAGGTTACTATGGCCATTTATTATTATGTGTTGAGTGTCTAATCTTTTCCATTGATCCACTATTTTATCTCTTAGTCAAAACCAGATTGTTTTGATGGTTGCCACTTTATAATACAATTTGAGATGCAGTATAGTTAAGCCATCTTCCTTCATATTTTTTGTTCATTAATTCCCTTGATATTATTGGCCTTTTGTTCTTCCAAATTAGGGTTAGGGTTAGAATGGAAAGGATGAAATAAAAGAGCCTTTGTTACACTGACACCGAGTTCAAGATCTTTTGAGTAGGGGGTCATTTCTCTTACTAATCAAGATAGATGTCATAGTGCAACTCCTTGAAGACTTCCAAGGATAGGAACTTAGCAACTTCTCTTCAACTCTAGGTTGGCTTATTAAATGTTTTCTAGGCCTATATTGATATTGATGTATTTAGAAGAGGAAAAGCAGATGACACATAGTCATAAAAGGATATTGCATCTGCCATGTAATATAGGATAAACCCTCATTTCTCTAAGGTCATCATGTCTTCTTAAAAAGATATTTTCCCTCATTCTTTGCTCACTCCAGCTTTGGACCAAGCTATAAACTTCTTTTCCTGCCCCTAAGCTGGTTCCTTGGATTGGACTATCTTGTTAAGTCTAACTTGACTTAACTTGACTTTTTGTTTAATATCTTTCAGCATGACTTTGAATCCTAGTCACCTTTCCTAGAAAAATTCCTTTCCCTGGTCTCAATTAATTACTCCTAGTCATTAGTGCATGGATTTGATAGTTGACTTTTAATTTTCCTAGAGTATTTTAAATATTTTGTGCAGCAAAAGGAAATCAGTTCTCTAAAATAAATGAGTTCATGTATATTCTTGAGATGATCTAGCAGTTTTTACTCAAAAATACATTTTTTCTCTCCTGAATTCAGTAAATGGATTTAACTTACCTTATTTCAGCAAATTTCTAGGCAGATGCCAGCAGTGATCCTATCAAAGAAAAGAAGAAATAGGTTACAGTGTTCTCTAGCTATGGGAGAAATTAATTTTGTTTTCTGCTCCAGTGCCAAATATATTTTATGAACGTGTGTGTGTGTGTGTGTGTGCCGGTGTGCCATGCATTGGGCAATCATGTTTTATGAAACCCCAAATTTACCTTTGCTTCATGGAAACTTGCCTTCAAGAAACCCTCAAACTGAACAATAAACCATCAAGGATCCAAGAACATACTGGATATGAGTGGCAGATGTAGTTAAATCTTAAATACACTTTTTGTCTTCTTAGTTTCTCTTATTGTATTTAGGGTGCTCCCAGCCTCAGGCTACAACCTCATTCCCAAGTCTCCAGATAACTATTCAATTGTCCTTCATTTCATATAAGATATAAATATATCCCCAAGCTCTTTAGTTTGATGGAAATTCCCATTCTTGGTGTTTTTACCAGAGACAGTATGCCCAGAGTCTCAGAGCTGGGGTGGCTTTGGGTGGTGTGTGTGCATGACTCTGTGTGGTAGCCATAAGAGCATTCTTAAAGACATATCCTTTTGTAAGTGCTATGGTGGTTCTATGTATTTTAGGTTGACATGGGTATTTAAGGTGTGTGTTTATCTGCTTAACATTTCTCTTTGTGCATGCAAAGCATAGCCATATGAATATACAGATTATTTTCAATTTCATGTTTGTATACATTTGTTTCTAGAAGCATTCCTTCCTATGAATTATAATTCTAATGCACTGATAAACTTTAGCCATAAAATCCTAATGAACACTGGAGTTTTCTCTATATATCCTCTTGGAATGGAAGGGCAGGGTCTCCTAGAGAACCTCAAGTCTCTAGAGGAATCCCAGCTCAAAAAGAGGAACATCACTTCCCAACTGTGTGACCCTGGGCAAGTCACTTGACCCCCATTGCCTACCCTTACAACTCTTCCACCTATAAGTCAATACACAGAAGTTAAGGGTTTAAAATTAAATTAAAAAAAAGAAAAATAAGAGGAACACCTTAATCCAGTATCCCAGGAATTCTCATGGCTGAATAAAGCTGACCTGGGTGCAACCAAAGAGACAACTGCATGAACAAAGAATTTTCTGAGAGATACATTTCCATCTGTTGTAGGTCCTTTTCCCTTAGTCTTCTGATAAGGGTTTTAGCATAGATGTGTACGTTCTTTTTCATCTCAAATATCACTAGATTCTCTGAGACATGCAACTCACCTTCCTTTTTGATCAAGGCTTAATATGTCATAAACAATGTACACCAGTGCTTCTACCCTGGTCACCAAGGCTCCTCACAGGGAATGTCACCTAATCCTCTTTGGTTGTCTCTCTCCCCATCTTCCTTTCCCAGTCATGTGGGCTCTATTCCTTTAAGGTATACAAATCCTGGACCTCTTCTCCTCAAGGAGGCTGACTTCACCTGCACCTATCTTCTGGCCATTCACTCAATAAAATCATCTATTTTAAAAGATTTGTCAGAGCCTAGTAATTCTTTAAGAGGGCACCCTTCTAAACCAGATTTCAAGCTCTCCTACAATAATCTCTACTTTTCTCCCTCCCTCCCAACTCTCCTTTTTTCTCTCTCTTTCCTTTCCTTTTTCCTCTCATCTCTCATCATATATATGTGTATATGTAACACACCCATATAATCTTTACTAGTTTTGAAATCCTATGCATATACAATATATAATGTTATATTATATTATTTGATATAATAATATAATGTATATAAATATATAATATATAATCAAAATTATATATATATATACACCTACACATGTTTTACATATATATATTATATATATATATTCTCTCTCAAACATACATGTATTACCTTCTTACATACTACTCCAAGGTGATCCTGGGTTTTAAAGGCTAAACCATCAAAGTATAAGCTATATATGTTGATTCTTACCAATCTAGAAAGGTTTTGGACAGTTTCTGAGTCAGCAGTTTCTTGTAGATTACACAAAGCTAAGAGAAGCTTGTCATCAAAGGCTCACAATTTATTCCCTTATGTTATGTAATGTTACATTACATTATATTATATTATATTAATTATATTATATTAATTATA
>NC_058131.1:361785992-361797810 GCF_016433145.1 Gracilinanus agilis | reverse complement strand
GGGGGGGTTGAAGGGGAAAGGTGGAGCATGAATCATGTAACCATGTTAAAAAAGAATATTAATAAATGTTAAAAAAAAAAAGCAAAAACAGCATAAAAACTTATCCAAGCAAATAGCAATCAGAGAACTTAAGCAGATGAGATTATACCAGACAATAATAGAGTGAATGATCTCTACCACTGGAAGTGAGACTCCCTCATTTTACCCAATGGGAAATTTGCTAAAAGCTCCAGGAGGCAAACTAGAAATCTGGTATTTATTGGGAGAGCAATTTTCCCCTACACATCTACCTTCCAAATGTCTGTTCTCTTTCTTGCCCTATTTCTCCCTGAAGAGGCCTGAAACCAAGTATATCCTTTTTCTAAAAGAGAAGAAAGTTCTCTATTCTCCAAAGCTCTTATTAACTCAGTCAGTTCCTTTTCTCCTCTTTGAAAGTAGCATTGAGTCATCTTCCTCTACTATAACAATAGGGAGAGTCTTATGCAAATGATCCAGGCTTAAACATTGGTTTCATAGAGGTTTTTTTTTTTTCAGGTAGGGTAAGGGGTGTGGGTTGAACCAGATGGCTGCTAAGGTCCCTTACAGCTTTAAAATACTGAGATTATGAAATTTACAGGGCAAAAAATATTACCTGAAGCTTATATGTATGCACAGACTGTGACTATGTAGTTAACAGAAATGACATTTTTTAATCCCCAAAGGAAAAAAAACAGAAGGTGTTGTGGAAATAAACAGCATTTTAAAAAATCTTATTAAAATTAATGTGAATTTTAAAAAGGAAACTGAAAACCTGGAGACTACATGTATGTATATATATATACATATATATGTATATATAATTATTTTAAAATTTATTTAAATATTTAGTTTTGTCGATAATCACTAAATTTTTATTTTAAAAAAGATTTAAAAAATAAAGTTAAATAGAAAACATTACCAGGTATATGGCTCATCTACTAAAAATAAATTCCTCAGTAGGGCCATTATGGTGCACAAGAAGCCAAGAAGAAAGTGGTTGATCTATTTTCAAAAAAAAATTGGTAGGATGTCAAAGCACCGGCTGTATTCAATATACAAAAGACTGCAATATTGCTAACACACTGGTCACAAGGACTCAAGAAAGGGAAATTGCCTCTGATGGTCTCAAGGGTCAGTTTTTTGAAGTGAGCCTTGCTGATCTGCATAATGATGAGGCTGCTTTTTGTAAATTCAAGCTAATTACTGAAAATTTTTTTGACTTATTCCATGACATGGATGTTTGTTCTCTGGGACAAGATGTGCTCCATGGTCAAAAAAGTGGCATACCCTTACTGAAGCCCATGTTGACATCAAAACTATGGATGACTACTCACTCCACCTCTTTTGGAGTGGTTTTATCTAAAGGCATGACCACCAGATCCATAAGACTTCTTATGTCCAGCATTAACAAGTGCATTAAATTCATAAGAAAATAACAGAATTCTTGACCTGGGAGGTTTATACAAATGATCTGAAAGAAATTATCAATAAATTGTTTCCAGACAGCACTGAAAATTCATAGAAAAAGGTTTTCAGTCCATTTGTCTTCTCCATGATACATTTGTTTGAAAATCAAAGTGCTCAAGAAACTCACATTTAAATTGAGAAAACTAATGGTGTTTCATGGTGAAGGTGGTGGTTCTGGAAAATCTTCAAGAGATGAAAGTCACAAAAGTAGAAAGGGCTAACAGATATGAACCACTTGTTCAGGAATTTGCCCAAAACAAAAAAAAAATTTAAAGATTGAAACACAAAAAAATGTATCCTTATGAAAAAAAGAAATAAACCCCTGAATCAACGAGGTTTTGCTATGTGCAGCTAGGTGATGATTAATGCAATTTTCCATAATGTAAAATTACATTTGATGCCAAGTCTTATTTAATTAAAGCCAAAATTCAATTAATGTGATGCATGTAAGCTAGAAGAGGGTTGTAATATGCTGTTATTGTAGATGTGATATGCTGCTATGTACCATATTATATACAGTTATGCTAATTTTTAAAAATAGAGTCCTTGACAAAATGGACAAAAGGAAGAATGCTTCAGATGGTAACACTGGTGTGTCAGCACAAAAAAGAAAATGGCATTTCATTCATTACATTAG
Organism: Gracilinanus agilis; assembly: GCF_016433145.1. Lineage (NCBI taxonomy): Eukaryota > Metazoa > Chordata > Mammalia > Didelphimorphia > Didelphidae > Gracilinanus > Gracilinanus agilis. Next base: position 361,795,688 of record NC_058131.1, on the reverse strand, counting down.
GGCAGAAACTGTCTTTTGTCCCTTTTGGCATCCCTTTGCTTAGAACAGTGCTTAGCATAATTAGGTACTTGTTATTGATACATTTAAAACAAACATTTGATGTAATTTAGTGGCATGAATGTGGTCATAGTAACTCTAAAATAGGACAAGGTGCCTGAATGCCTAAATTTATGTAATTTAGAATGTCAATTAGTTGAAATAAAAGATAATAGTTATATCAGGCTTTTGATTTGGGTATTTTTATGATTTTCAAAACAATTATAAGGAATAGAATTGCTATAATAATAAAAATGAAGGGCCTTTCAGTGATTTGAATTGAAGATTGCAATAAAAATATTGGTCTTAGCAAAGCAACCATTATGACAAAAGTTTCAAGTTTATTTAAAGTAGTGAAAGAAAATGGAAATGAGTGGATACTGAAGAAATTTATGGAAAATGTTGGTTGGTTCCATTGCTTTAAAAATCAACTTGTTATATGATGTTAAAATTACAAGAAAGGCAGCCAGAGCAAATGAGGGATTGATGAGCTTGTAAATATTCTGATGTTTGAAGAAAACACATGAAAGGGGTTGATATACTGCTCAAATTTTTAATGTGGATGAAAAAAGCTTAGTCTTTGAAAGGATATCTTCCAGAAAATCCCAATTCTTTTTTTTTTAAACCCTTAACTTCTGTGTGTATTGGCTCATAGGTGGGAGAGTGGTAAGAGTGGGCAATGGGGGTCAAGTGACTTGCCCAGGGTCACACAGCTAAGAAGTGTCTGAGGTCAGATTTGAACCCAGGACCTCCCGTCTCTAGGCCCGTCTCAATCCACTGAGCTACCCAGCTGCCCCCAGAAAATCCCATTTCTAAGAAAAAAAAATCAGCCAGGATTTAAAGAGTCTAAAGTTCACCCAAGACTTTTATTGGGAACTAATAAAGAAAGAGATTGAAATTAAAACCAATGTTTTCTTAACAGTCTTCAAATCTTCATGCTCTGAGAGGCTACAACCATCGATTGCTTCCAGTTCTTTGGCAGTCAAATAAGAAGGCATGGGTAATAAAAGCTATTTTCAAAAACTAGACTTCAAGTTATTTTAACCCAGCTGTTGAAAAACATTACAAGACAACAATATTGCATTTAAGGCATTATTGATTTTAAATAATACTCCAGGACATCCAACTTCATTTGGTTTATTGTTCAAGAATGTAAACAAGCAAATTCACCAAGTTGTGAATAAAGGTCTCTGCATTATACTGCTAAAATGTTTTAAAAGACAGTAATGTTTTAATCATGTTATGAGTGTAGGATTATTTTAGGTACAATATTCAATAATATTTTAGTTTTTATTTTTAAAATTTTGCTTTCTATTATAGCTAATTTGTAATAAGCTTAAATGTTTTTCTCATCCTTTGCTATTATATAACATTAATAAACTGAGAAAAACATTTTAAAATGTGGCATATTTCCACTGGGCTGGAACCAGTTAACATATTTCACATATAAATGATAGGTTCTAAACATTAAAAATTCAAATAATGTGAACACTTCATGGGATTCATTATTCATTCACATTGATCTGGACCTGTTAGTATGCTGACAACAGAAAATATATTCATGACAATTTCTCTCTATTTGGATGTCTTAACCTGAAGTTCCAGGAATACTGGGACAATGGACAAAAAATCTAGTACTAAATAGCTCTGCCAGGTGGTACTAGACAGGTAAAGAAAAGCAAATGCATACCCCCTGCCTCAATTTTCCCAGCAAATGTTGGTTTGGCAGGTAGCCTGATAAGATTTAAAATCAGCCCAAATTCAATTGAGAAGCTAATTGTACCTCAAATTCATTTCATAATTAAAAAGGCATGGTAAATTACCCAAAGCCTTTATTCAAATAATATTCTACCTGGGGATGCACACATGATTGCTGCTAAAGGAGTGTTTGTTTATCAGATTAAAAATGAATGCACTTTGGGGCTGATGAGTTAGAAATCATAGAGCATTAAAAGTGGAAAAGAGAATTATTTATGTCAAACAATCCTCTCCTTCCTGTGCCCTTAACAAGAAAGAAGATGATGAAATCCTCATTATCCTTTTTTCTTAAAAGGAGGAAACATTTTAAGACTATTCATTAGAAGTAAGAAAATGCTGACCCCTCAAAGGCTGTCAGTACTGTCTCCATGCTCAGTGTCTCAGAGAGCACAAAGCACTTCAGGAAATCAAGAGATTATTTGAACGGAACCTACCTGTGTTGACCCCAGGGTAGCTGCAGTCCTAGGATGAGGAAACTCTCAGATCTAATTTGAGACTGTCAACATAAAATCTAGAAGCCCCAAACTTGTAGCCTAGTAAGATCCAAGGAACCCCAAGCCTAGGACTAGCTTGTAAGTTGGAGACCCCAAAGTTTGTACTTGTTCCCTGACTTTGGAATATCCAACTTACAAGCTTATCCTAAACTTAGGGTTCCTTGGATCTTACTAGGCTGTAAGTTTGGGGTTTCTAGATTCCATGTTGATAAGACCTTCAGCCTTGAAAGCTAGTTATAGACTTTAGCTGAAGCTATCACCCTAGTTCAGTCCCGTCTCACCCTTGGCCTGATGCATTGCAATAGCTTCCTACTGGTATCTCTGCCAAGAGCCTCTTCCTTTTCCAATCCATTCTTCAGCAGGTTTAAATTTTCTTAAAGCTTCTTTGAACAATAAATATCAGTGGCTCCCTTTTCCCTCTAGGATTAATTATAAACTCCTTTGTTAGGGATTTGAAATCCTTCAATGCCAGGCCCCAAACTATGCTTCCAGACATTAATGTTAAATCTTTATTTAGCACTTTGAGGTTTGCAAAGCACTTTATACACATTCTCTCTTTTGACCAGTTTGGTAGATAGGGTCTATTATTATCCATGTTTTGCAGATGAAGCAGAAGTCAAGGAATTTGCTTAGTGTCATGGCTATTAAGGGTCTGAGGTAGTATTCAAGCTCGTCTTCCTTTTTCTTAAGTCCAACATTCTATAGACTCTACCATATTTCTGTCTCTCTGGTACTACAATGCTTTCCCTATGAGTGTTATCCCTTTTTAGAGGCCTCAAATCCATCAGTAGGCACATGAGAACAAATTTATTACCCCAGCCTCGAAGGTAGCTAAAGCAGGCATTCTGTAGTGCTTAGAGTTTCATTAGACAACAAAGAAACCAAGGTCATCCCAGCATTCCAGGCCATGACTCTGGAGGAGAGAGGAAGGCTGATGACTTTGTGCAACTTCCTCAATTAATTGAATAATCAAAATATCACCCCACAATGTCATTGGTCCTCTAAAAAAATGAAGGACAATGGTTTTAGACACTGCCTCGACTTGTGACTCTGGGCAAGTCACAGAACTCCAGCTGTCCTACCCTTTATACTCTTCTACCTTGGAACTAATACTCATTATGGATTCTAAGACAGAAGGTAAAGGTTTTAAAACAAATGAAGGATGAACAACATCCCTCATTACAGAATCATCAAATGACAAAATTTGAGTTGGAAGGAAGAATCCTCTCAATAGCATCATCAGTGCTATTGGTGATCATCCAGTCATTACCTAAAGTTCTCCAGTGATGGATAATTCATCCCCCTCTTGAATTAATCCTTTCTACTCTGGGGTGGCACTTAGCCCAGGGCCTAGTACAAAGTAAGTGTTTAATAAATTTTTATTGCTATGGCAAATATTGTTATATTTATTTTTATAATGATTATTAGCTCACTGACTAGGAAGTTTTGTTTTATATCAAAATGAAATCTTTATTTCTGTACCATCTACCACTATTCCTTGTTCCTCCTCTGGGGCTATAAAAAATAAGTTTAATTCCTCTTCTACTTGACAGCCTTTCAAAATATGAAAGCAACTTTAATTTTCCCAGTATGTCTTCTCTTTTCTAGATTAAAGATCCTTATTTACTTTGACTTAACTCATATACAAAAGACTTATAGATCCTGAACTAAAAGGGTTCCAAGAAATCAGGTCGTCCAACTTCTTCATTTGAAAGATAGGGAAACTGAGGGCTGATGGCTTGCCCAAGATTGCATAGCAAGTAACAAATGCAGATTTTAAACCTAGGGTTTCTGATTGCAAATCCAATGTTCTTTTTCCTATACCAGTGGTTCCCAAACTTTTTTGGCCTACCATCCCCTTTCCAGAAAAAATATTACTTAGCCCCCTGGAAATTTTTTTTAATTTTAATAGCAATTAATAGGAAAGATAAATGCACCTGTGGCCATCACCACCTCCCTAGATTGCTGCAGAACCCACCAGGGGGCAGTAGCGCCCACTTTGAGAATCACCATCCTATACTGATATTCCTTTTGGGTCATCTCACCATCTCACTCACTTCTTGACATACAGTAGCATTGCCAATAATATTATTTCTTATAAGTACTCAGACTTGAAGGTAGTAGCCAGTTGTGGTAATATCAGGCCAGAGAACTCCATCATTTAGCCTAAATTTGAAAGAGCTTTGTTAGCTTCCTTGACATACCATTGACTCATAATGAGTCTCCTAAAAACCTGACACTTTTCATGTGAACTACATGTATCTCTCCCACCCTCTGTTTTGTAATAGATTGTTATTGTTTTTTTAACTATATGTAGAACATTTTACTTATTGCTATTCAATTCAAAATTAATAGATCTGACTGATTATTCTAGCCCGTTAAGATCTTTAGAGAATTTTTTTATCTAGCATGTCAAGACTCATCAAAGTCCAATTAACATAGTATGTCATCTTCAAATAAGTGCCATCTTTCACCAACCTTGTGCCATTTGTGAATTTGGTAAGCGTATTATCTATTCTTTCACCCAGGTTGTTTATAAAAATGTTAAGCAAAATAGGCATAGATTCCTGGGGCATTCCATAACAGAGTTCCTTTCACTTTCACACTGATCCATTAATGAATACCCTTTGGATAGAGTCATTCTTTATGACTCTACTATTAACCTAATTTTACTATCATCTAGTCCTTGTCTTTCCAGTTTATCCTAAAAAAATAGCATGAAATACCATGCCAAATGACTGTTGAAATTTTGGTAAAGTGTCTATAGTTTTTTCCTGATCTACCAGTGTGATCACTACCAGAAAAAGAACTGAGATTCCTCTGTTCTTGATAGAGACACAAGAGCTCTTAGTAATTACTGTTTCCTTTTCTAAATTTTTACAAACTATTTTAAAATATGTCCTAAAATTTTGGAGAAAGCAGAGTTAACTTCACTGATCTTCCTTCAAAAAAATCAGTATATTTTTTTTAATTTTCAGATTATAGAAGGATAGGATTTAGAGCTAGAAGGGATTATCACTTATTTTCAATTAAAGTAATTATAAATATATATTAAAAACTAATATTACTTAAAAGGGTTAACAAAGCGCAGGTCATGCCCTGGTTGGCCATGAGATCTGGACGTTTTGAAATATTCATATGGTATGGGTCTGAGATAAAAGTGAAATATTTATTTTAGTAGTCCCACTAATTTGATTTTATATTTCTCAAGGTTATGATATTGTGTGATGGGTTATCATTTTAGATTTATTTGTTAATGTGTACTTGAGTCTTTTATGTTTAATCATTTTCACTATTGTAGGAAATAAATTGCCATGCTATATCTATATCTCATTTCTAAAAGAGACCTTGTTGATCTCTTTTGAGGAACCTCCCAATATGTCATAATTCAGCTTTATTTTAGAATTTTCTCTAGAATTCTACTAGGGAGTAAAAACATGGACTCAGAGGGAAGCTGGATGCTCCCACTTTAATTTTTAATATTTTTTAATTTTTAAAAAAATTTTAAGAAAATTTTTCCATGGTTACTTGATTCATGTTCTTCCTCTCCCCTCCATTCACCCCTAACCCCCATAGTTGATGCACATTTCCACTGGTTTTTACACATGGCATTGATCAAGACCTATTTCCATCTTATTGATAGTTGTACTGGGGTAGTTGTTTAGAGTCTACATTCCAAATCATATCCACATCAACCCATGTGTTCAAGCAGTTGTTTTTCTTCTGTGTTTTTATGCCCATAGTTCATCCTTTAAATGTGGATAGTGTTCTTTTTCATAAGTCCCTCAGAATTGTCCTGGATCATTGCATTCCTGCTAGTAGAGAAGTCCATTAAATTTGATTGTGCCATGGTGTATCTGTCACTGTGTACAATATTCTCCTGGTTCTGCTCCTTTCACTCTGCATCACTTCCTGCAGGTCATTCTAGTGCACATGGAATTCCTCCAGTTCATTATTCCTTTGAGCACAATAGTATTCCATCACCAGCAGATACCACAATTTGTTCAGCCATTCCCCAATTGAAGGGCATACCATCATTTTCCAGGTTTTTGCCACTACAAGGAATACAGCTATAAATATTTTTGTACATGGCTTTATCCTTATGATCTCTTTGGGATATAAACCCAGCAGTGGTATGGCTGGATCAAAGGGCAGGCAGTCTTTTAATGATCTTTGGGCATAATTCCAAATTGCCATCCAGAATGAATGGATCGATTCACAACTCCACCAGCAGTGTATTAATGTCCTAATTTTGCCACATCCCCTCCAACATTCATTACTCTCCCTTGCTATCATTTTAGGCAATCTGAAAGTCTGAGGTGGTACCTCAGAGTTGTTTTGATTTGCCTTTCTCTAATTATAAGAGGTTTAGAACACTTTATTGATAGTTTTGATTTCTTTATCTGAAAATTGCTTATTCATGTCCCTTGCCCATTTATCAATTGGGGAATGGCTTGATTTTTTTGTACAGTTGATTTAGCTCCTTATATATTTGAGTTATTAGACCTTTGTCAGATGTTTTTGTTATAAAGATTTTCCCCCAATTAGTTGCTTCTCTTATAATTTTGTTTGCATTGGTTTTGTTTGTACAAACCATTTTTAATTTAATGTAATCAAAATTATTTATTTTACATTTTGTAATTTTTTTCTAATTCTTGCTTGGTTTTAAAACCTTTTCATTCCCAGAGATCTGACAAGGATACTATTCTTTGTTTGCCTAATTTACTTAAAGTTTCCTTCTTTATATTCATGTCATTTACTATTCTGAATTTATCTTGATGTAGGGTGTGAGGTGTTGATCTAGACCTAATCTTTCCCATACTGTTTTCCAATTTTCCCAGCAGTTTTTGTCAAATAGTGGATTTTTGTCCCCAAAGCTGGGCTCTTTGGATTTATTATACACTGTCTTGCTGAAGTCACTTTCCCCAAGTCTATTACAGTGATCTTCCCTTCTGTCTCTTAGCCAGTACCATATTGTTTTGATGACCACTGCTTTATAGTACAGTTTAAGACGGGGTACTGCTAGGCCCCCTTCTTTCACATTTTTTTTCATTATTTCCCTTGATATTCTTGGTTTTTGTTCTTCCAAATGAAATTTGTTATAGTTTTTTCTAATTCAGAAAAAAAAGTTTCTTGGTGGTTTGATAGGTATGGCACTAAATAAGTAAATTAATTTGGGTAGAATGTTCATTTTTATTATGTTAGCTCATTCTACCCATGAGTAATCAATGTTTTTCCAATTGTTTAGATCTAGTTTTAATTGTTTGGAAAGTGTTTGGTAGTTGTGTTCATATAATTCCTGTGTTTGTTTTGGTAGATAGATTCCTAAGTGTTTTATATTGTCTAGGGTGGTTTTAAATCATGTTACTCTTTCTAACTCTTCCTGCTGAGATGTTTTGGAAATATATAGAAATGCTGATGATTCATGTGGGTTTATTTTGTATCCTGCAACTTTGCTAAAGTTGTTGATTATTTCCACTAGCTTCTTAGTTGATTCTCTAGGATTTTTTAAGTAGACCATCATATCATCTGCAAAGAGTGATACCTTGACTCCTCATTGTCTATTTTAATAACTTCAATTTCTTTTTCTTCTCTAATTGCTACTGCTAATGTTTCTAGCACAATTTTAAATAATAGAGGCGATAATGGGCATCCCTGTTTCACTCCTGATCATGTTGAGAATGCTTCTAATTTATCCCCATTGTAGATGACGCTTGTTGATGGTTCAAGGTATATACTGTTTATTATTTTTAGGAAAGGCCCTTCGATTAATGTTTTCATTAGGAATGGGTGTTATATTTTTGAGATAATCATGTGATTTTTGTTTGTTAGCTTATTGATATGGTCAATTATTTGAATGGTTTTCCTAATGTTGAACCATCCTTGCATTCCTGGTATAAATCCCACCTGATCATAATGAATAACCCTCGTGTTTACTTGCTGGAGACCAAAACCTTGAGAGAAGGGGTAGGGGGAGAATAGAGTGTTTTTGCTGCATCTAGTTTGTCCTCTCTGTGTCTCTCCTCCAGCTACCTCCCTACTGTCTGTTTTCAATGTCCTGAGCTCAGCACAGCTGTGCCTGCAAGGCCCTCTCTCTATGGGCTAGTGAGTTTGTCCTCCCATAGATTCCAGGAGCTGCTGGAGACTCGTCACAGCACATTGGGGAGGGGTCCTGGGATTTTCCTTCTTCCTTACCCTCAAACCCAACAGTTCAAGAATTCAGGCTTTTTTTTGGCATACCTATTGAGCTGAGTCCAGTAGGAGGATCTCCCAGCTCTGTTCTTTTGTTACATTTGGTTTTCTTTTACCTTGAAGTGCTTTGTTTTTCATATCAGTGTGGAAGGATATGAAGGTCTGAAGTTTTGCTCCATCTAAGCCACCATCTTCCTGGATGCCCCCACTTTAGAGAGTCCTCTAAGATGCAAAATCCTTCAAGATGAAAACTAATGAAGGGGGAAAAAAAGATTTTAAGTTTGCTTTTTGCCTTTTCTCTTGCTTGTCTTAGAGAGCATATCAAGTGGAGGAATTAAGGGGGAAAGGGGAAGGAAGATTTCTCCCTCTTCTCTTCAGTTTCAAATGTTATCTTACAACATGTGTTTCACATGGAAGAATGCAGTGGAGCAGAATCTGGCTGTGGAGTTGAGTTCTGTTCATGAGAAGAATAATGAATCCAGAATCTTAATCTGGGTTCATACTCTTAGAGATGGCACATGAGAGTCACGAATCACATTGGTCCTAGTGTACAGATTATAGTTCTGACAAAAAAAGCATATAGTGTCCTAAGCCAAGATCTGAGCTAGGACTGAAGCTACAAATTGAGGAGACAACAGCTAAATACCAGAGGTGAGCCTTTATATCTTGAGCAGAGCAAGGGGCTGAGTTGCAGGGAGTGAAGGAAATAGCTCAGCAGAGCTTATCTACTCACAAGCATCAATGGGAGAACATAAGGAGAAATCATGGCCCTTGTTTTAATGAAGTTAAAAGTTGTCTCAGCTTCGTGTCTTTACTACGCGCGCACACACACACACACACACACACACTTGCATGTGTGCACTTCACTGTTTATAGTTTAAAAGTATGTGTACTCTTTCCACTGACATTGGCTGTGTTTTGGGAAGACCATACCTTTAGTTTTTGGAAAAGGTGTTTTGTTGATGTTGTTTTTGCCATGCCATTGCAGCAAATGCATTCTTTTTGAAAAAGGAGAAGGGATTCAGGCTTGACTAGTCAAGCATATATTCTTGTTACACTATACTTTCAATAGGTACCGGTGCTTTTTTGAGGGGAAAATATCCTTTTTCCTTCACCATCACTCACTTGCTAGAAGTCCAGTGCTAAAGTGCTTAAAGGAGGGGGAGAGATGAGTCTTAGAAGGAGAGAGAGACAAAGAGAATTACAGAGGCAGAGA
>NC_058131.1:361766532-361785904 GCF_016433145.1 Gracilinanus agilis | reverse complement strand
GAGACAGAGAGAGAGAGACAGAGAGAGAGACAGAGAGAGAGACAGAGACAGAGAGACAGAGACAGAGAGAGACAGAGAGAGAGAGAGACAGAGAGAGAGAGAGAGACAGAGAAGGGGTTTGAGGAGGGAGAGCAAAAGAAGGGGGAGGAGGAGAGGAGACAAGTACTTGAAGTGCAGAGAAGGAAAAAACTAGACAGAGAGAGAGTAAGAAAGGTAAAAGAGGGAGCTAGAGAGTTAAAGGAGGAGGAAATGGTACTGGAGAGGTGGGAGGGTGGGAGAAAGAAAGAGGGAGAGACAAAAAGAAAACCTAGGCCTAGAGAAGTTAAATGGCTTGTCTAAACTCATGTTACCATCAAATCATAGAACTAGGATGTGAATTCTAGTCATTTTACTCCAAATCCAAAGCTCTCTCCAACTGCCTTCCCTCATATTCCACCCCTACTAATGAGTGTTTTGGTTAGATGAACTGAGTTGAACTTAAGTTGAAAATATTCACAGAATAAGGATATGGGGCCTAGATGGAGGGAGAGTAGTCAGGAGAAGTGGATTTTAGGAGTCAAGGATATGCAGGTGAAAGCCATAAGATGCATTTTCTTTTGGAGCCAATTCCCCATCATAAAGTGAAAAAAAGAAGAACAGGTGTCTGGATAGATAGACATTATCCTTAGGTGTGTTATTAGTGTTCTCATTTACTAGGGGTTTACTAGGCTCAGGGAGTGTGTTGACGCCAGCCCTTGCACTCACTTTGCCAGGTGAGCTATGAGACATGCTGAGCATCTATAGTTTCCCCTCCAGCTGTTTGCCTCTGAGTTCTGTCTCCAGGACTGCTATGGATTACTTTACAGTTGACACACTTATCCTCTTCCTGCTGCATTTTTATAACCTGAATGTATTGCTATTAGTGGATCCTATTACATTTCCACGTGATCTTAAAACATATTGGAGAATGTTGATTTTAGTTATCACAGATTTAGAACTAGAAGGGACCTTAGAGACCACCAAATCCAATCCACTCATTTTATAGTCAATTAACTTTTTTATTTTATATTTTAGCATATATTATTATATTAGTATATATTATATTTTGGAAATTTTATAGTCAATCAACAAACAAATATTTATTAAGCATTTACTGTGTTCCAAGAATTGTGCTAAGCAGTAGGAATCTGAATAAAAGCAAAAAAAAACTGGTCTTGCTTTCAAGAAACTGAAAATCTGGGGGTGGGTGGGAAGAGGAGACAACAGGCAAGCAATTATATGTATATATATATATATATACATATACATACATACATATGTGTATATATATATATGGAATAAATTGGGAATAGTCTCATAGGGAAGGCTTAGAATTAAGGGACACTAGAAAAGACTTCTTTCAGAAGGTAGGAACTTTGCTGATTCATAAAGGAAGTCAAGGAAGCCAGAATTGACATGGGGAGGAAAAGTATTCCAGTTCAGATTACAGAACTGAAACACTGAGAGCTAGAGTGTTTTTTCCCAGAACATAAAACTTTTAAGTGTCAGAGGCAACCCAGATCTTCCTAACTCCAGGACTAGAATTCTATACATTGTGCCAGGCTGCATCTGTTCCTCTGCAAGGTGGTCCTTCTCAGACCTTTTATTCTAGGATGTGCAGTTGGTTATATGGTTTGGACAAAAGCCAATAACAAAATACATGTCATATGGAAGTTTCAAGAAGAACAAGAATATTTTCAAGGGCTGGTGGGATCCCAAAATTTGAATTTATGTTCAATTCAGTGAATGCCAAGAATACAAAGGCAAACAAACAAACAAAATCTCCTAGATTATCAGAGCTGGAGAGGTACTCAGAAATGGCACAGTCCCACCAATGCTTCAGCAGGAATCTCCTCTAAAATAACCCCAGTAAATGATCTGCAGGACTATGCTGGAAGACTTCCAAAGAGAGGGAGCTCCTCACCTCCAGAGGCAATCTATTCTACTTTTAGACAGCTCTAATTATAAGGTCATTTTTCCTCATCTAGAGCCAAAATCTATTTCTCTACAACTTACACTCATTGTTCTCAGCTCTGACCTCTGGAGCCAAGCCAAACTAATTTAATTCCTTCTCTGTAAGACCTGTAACACTTGAAAATATTGACTACATTTTCCACCACTCTTCTCTTCTTCAGCCTAAACAACCACAAGTCCATTAGCCAGTTCTTGTATGACTTGGTTGGAACCAATGAACCAACTTGCATTTATCCACCAACTGTGGTCAATTACACTACTTAAGAAGATGTTTTTTGATTTTCTCTCAAAGGAAGGAATGATTATTAAGACTTCAGTATTGCTATTATTTCTAGAAAACAAATGAAAAATTATTCTCCTGCGGAAAACATTGTTTCAGGATGACATTGGAAAAAGCACTGGAGCAGGAAAGATTCAGGTTATAGTCCTCATACAGAGTCACTTCCTTTTTCTGGGCTCTCTATTCACCCATCTGTCAAAGAGTGTTTGGGACCACATGATCTTAGCACAGTATCAGACACATATTAAAATCTGAATAAATGTTTATTGATTCATTGGTTGATTTAGAGGGATGCAAAACAAAACTTTATATGAGGTCAAAAGAAAAGAATCTTTATGAACAAGAGAGATCAGAGAAGGCTTCCTGTAGGAGATAGAATTTAACTTACCTTAACAGACACACAGAATACAATAAGTGAATGAAGGGAATAAGGGCATTCCTGGTGTAGAAAACAGCCTGAGAAAAGGGAAGGAGACAAAGGAACATGTTCAGGTGATAGAGAATAGTTCACTGCTGTTTGTGCATGGAGGACATGGCAAGAAGTAGTATAAGTCCCATCTTAGAAGGGCACAACAGGATCATATTGAAGAGGACCGTGGGTGCCAGGTCAAGGAAATTAATCTTTATTTGGTGGGCAATAAAGAACTATTAAAGAATATTGATCAGGGTCTAACCTAGTTCTTATAATGTGGGTGTGGCTACAAGAATTGTATAAATTGTTTCAGGCCAGGAAAAACTAGATCTTCCTTTTATCATTCTAGAGAGGCTTCAGAATAGAAAGATGATGCCTGGCTCAGAGGATCTAGGGGTTGAAAGGGATTTCAGAGGCCATCTATGCTGATCCAAATGCCTATGCAAGAGCCTCTTTTACAATATATCAAAGAAAAGGCCATCTAATCTTTATCTGACTTCCAGACAAATAAAGGGCTCCCATTCATAGATTCCTAGACTTATAGTTGAAAAATATCCTAGAATCATCTAATCTAACTTTCTCATCTTACAAAGGAGGAAAGTGAAACATACAAAGGTTAAATCATTTGCCCAAGTTGATAATTTGACTGTCCTCCAGTTGAAGAGGATCAATGATATCATAAAGAGGATATCTTAACATGCACAAATAGGATTTAAGTTAATCAGAGAGTCCTCACTCTCTCTTCCAGAGTCATCCAAGACTAGTGGCAAGATAAAAGTCAGGATAACTGGTGATGATCTGGGATGAAGTTCATGACCTTGGTGTTTTCAATGTCCAATCAAGCTCTAAGTGCTCTATAGCCTTTCCAGGTTGTGAAGAGCCTACTTCAGCTATCTTCATAGTCATTGGAACAAATTGTTCTCATCTTCCAATTCTTCTGTGGTGGGATGCAGGGAGTCTTCACATGCTTGGGATAGACCCCTCCCAACTCATTGAGGAGGTTGTTATCTCATTGAGAGATGTTAAATGTTAACTCATTGAGAAGTTGGTTATCTTCATTACCATGATCATATAGAGGTTCTCTGATGAAATAAAAGTTTGGTTTAAATGAATTGAAGGTTTCCTGGATTTCAGAGGGACTTATTTTAATTCTCTTATGTCTGATAAAGTTAAAAAAATATCTTTCATCTCCCCTCTCAGTATCTTGACTGGATTTGAAGTCAAGTTCTCATATTCCAAATTCTGCAACCTTTGGATGACTTTAATGGAAAGCAAGTTTGTCCTTATCTCTAGCCTTAACTTCCCTCTTTGACATGTCTGCTAACCTCTCCCAGTTCTGTTCTATGGGGACAGGCAGCACAATCAATCAAGAAACATTTATTAAGCTCCTACGATGTGCCAGGTGCTATGAGTGCCTGAAAGTGCCTTTATATTGTTCTTGAGACTCTTTTGTTCCATACTAAACATAACTAACTTTTTCTCTTTTTTTATTGTTTATCCATTTTGCCCTTATTTTGATATTTGACATGAAATTTTGGTCAATGCCAAGTTTCTATTGCAATACTTTCCAGTTTTGTTTTTGTTTTTGTTTTGTTTAGGGGGGATTAACTCTATTTATTTATTTTAAAATTTTTATTTTTAGAAGATTTTTCCATTGTTACAGGATTTATGTTTTTACTCTCCCCTCCATCCAAACCACCTCCCAAACCCCCCGTAGCCAACGTGCATTTCCACTGGTTTTAACATGTATCATCAATCAAGACCAATTCCTATATTATTAATAATTGTACTGGGGTGGTTGTTTTAGAGTCAATATCTCAAATCATATGTGCATCAATCCATGTGTTCAAACATGGATTCTTTGGGGTTTCTTCTGCCATCATTCTTCCTCTGAATGTGGATAGCATTCTTTTTCATAAGTCCCTCAGAATTATCCTGGATCATTGCATTGCTGCTAATAGAGAAGTCCATTACATTCTATTGTGCCATAGTGTATCTGTCACTGTGTACAATGTTCCTGGTGTTGCTCCTTTCATTCTTCATCATTTTGTGGAGGTTGTTCCAGTGCACATGGAATTCCTCCAGTTCATTATTCCTTTGAGCATAGTAATATTCCATCACCAGCAGATACCACAATTTGTTCAGCCATTACCCAATTGAAGGGCATAACATTGTTTTCCAGTTTTTTTGCCACTACAAGGAATACAGCTATAAATATTTTTGTACATGTCTTTTTCCTTATGATCTCTTTGGAGCATAAACCCAGCAGTGGTATGGCTGGCTCAAAAGGCAGTCAGTCTTTTAAATCCCTTTGGGCATAGTTTCAAATTGCCATACAGAATGGATGGATCGATTCACAACTCCACCAGCAGTGTATTCATGTCCCAATTTTGCCATGTCCCCTCTAACATTTATTACTTTCTTTTGCTGTCATGTTAGCTAATCTGCAAGGTATGAGCACCTCAGAGTTGTTTTGATTTGCCTTTCTCTAATTATAAGAGATTTAGAACACTTTATCATGTGTTTATTGATAGTTTTGATTTCTTTATCTGAAAATTGCTTATTCATGTCCCTTGTACATTTATCATTTGGGGAATGGCTTGATTTTTTGTACAGTTGATTTAGCTTCTTCTATATTTGAGTAATTAGACCTTTGTCAGATGTTTCTATTATAAAGATTTTGTTCCCAATTTGTTGCTTCCCTTCTAATTTTATTTGAATTGGTTTTGTTTGTACAAATCCTTTTTAATTTAATATAATCAAAATTATTTATTTTACATTTTGTAATTTTTTTCTAATTCTTGCTTGGTTTTAAAATCTTTTCATTCCCAGAGATTTGACAAGTATACTATTCTGTGTTTGCCTAATTTACTTAAAGTTTCCTTCTTTATATTCATGTCATTTACTATTCTGAATTTATCTTGGTGTAGGGTGTGAAGAGTTGATCTAGACCTAATCTTTCCCATACTGTTTTCCAATTTTCCCAGCAGTTTTTGTCAAATAGTGGATTTTTGTCCCCAAAGCTGGGCTCTTTGGATTTATCATACACTGTCTTGCTGAAGTCACTTTCCCCAAGTCTATTCCACTGATCCTCCCTTCTGTCTCTTAGCCAGTATCATATTCTTCTGATGACCACTACTTTATAGTACAATTTAAGACAGGGTACTGCTAGGCACCCTTCTTTAACATTTTTTTCATTATTTCCCTTGATATTCTTGGTCTTTTGTTCTTCCAAATGAAATTTGTTATAGTTTTTTCTAATTCAGAAAAAAAGTTTCTTGGTGGTTTGATAGGTATGGCACTAAATAAGTAAATTAATTTGGGTAGAATGTTCATTTTTATTATGTTAGCTCATTCTACCCATGAGTAATCAATGTTTTTTCAATTGTTTAGATCTAGTTTTATTTGTTTGGGAAGTGTTTTGTAGTTGTGTTCATATAATTCCTGTGTTTGTTTTGGTAGATAGATTCCTAAGTATTTTGTATTGTCCAGGGTGATTATAAATGGTGTTACTCTTTCTAACTCTTGCTGCTGAGATGTTTTGGAAATATATAGAAATGCTGATGATTCATGTGGGTTTATTTTGTATCCTGCAACTTTGCTAAATTGTTGGTTATTTCCACTAGCTTCTTAGTTGATTCTCTAGGATTTTTTAAGTACAGCATCATATCATTTGCAAAGAGTGATACTTTGGCTCCTCATTGCCTATTTTAATACCTTCAATTTCTTTTTCTTCTCTAATTGCTACTGCTAATGTTTCTAGTACAACGTTAAATAATAGAGGTGATAATGGGCATCCCTGTTTCACTCCTGATCATGTTGAGAATGCTTCTAATTTATCCCCATTGTAGATGACGCTTGTTGATGGTTTAAGATAAATACTTTTTATTATTTTTAGGAAAGGCCCTACTATTCCTAAACTTTCTAGTTTTTTCAATAGGATTGGGTGTTGTATTTTGTCAAAAGCTTTTTTAGCATCTCTTGAGATAATCATGTGATTTTTGTTTGTTAGCTTGTTGATACAGTCAATTATGTGGATGGTTTTCCTAATTTTGAACTGTCCTTGAATTGCTGGTATAAGTCTCACCTGATCATAATGAATAAACCTCGTGATCACTTATTGAAATCTTTTTGCTAGTATTCTATTTAAGATTTTTGCATCTATGTTCATTAAGGTCTGTAGTTTTCTTCCTCTGTTTTTGATCCGCCTGGCTTTGGGGATCAGTACCATATTAGTGTTATAAAAAGAATTTGGTAGAACTCCTTCTTTGCTTAGTATTTCAAATAATTTGTATAGTTTAACTAACTGATTTTGGAAAATCATATTATTTAGTTTACTATTCATTTTTCATTTGCCTGTCCATGTACCCTTGCTAATTATTATTTTTATTGCAATATGATCTGAAAAGGTTGTATTTATTATTTCTGCTCTTTTTCATTAGTTTGCCATGTTTCAATGCTGTAGTACATGGCCAGTTTTTGTGAATGTACCATGTGCTGCTGAAAAGAAGGTGCATTCCTTTTTGTCCCTATTTATTTTTCTCCACATATTTCTTAACTCTAGTTTTTCTAGGATTTTATTTACTTCTCTTATCTCATTCTTATTTATTTTTTGGTTTGATTTATGTAGGTCTGATAGGGGAAGTTTGAGGTCTCCTACTAGTGTTGTTTTAGTATCTATTTCTTCCTTGAACTCTGCTAGTTTCTCCTTTAAAAATTTAGATGCTATACCATTTGGTGCATACATGTTGAGTACTGCTATTTCTTCATTGCTTATACTGCCTTTTATCAGGATGTAATTACCTTCCTTATCTTTTTGAATCAGATCTATTTTTACTTTGGCTTATATCATGATTGTAACTCCTGCTTTCTTTTTCTCAGTTGAAGCCCAATAGATTTTGCTCCAGCCTTTTATTTATACTCTATGTGTATCTACCTGTGTAATGTGTGTTTCTTGTCAACAACATATGGTAGGATTTTGATTTCTAGTTCACTCTACTATTTGTTTCCGTTTCATGGGTGAGTTCATCACATTCACATTCAGAGTTATAATTTTCAACTGTGTATTCCCCAACATTTTGATTTCCTCTCCTTGTCCTGTCATTTATTCTTTCACTATTTCCTTGTATACCAGTGTTTAGTTTTTAATCAATCCCCCTAATTCCCTTCCTTATTTTACTTCCCTTTCTCCCCCTTCCCTTCTTATTCCCTTCTTATTTTTCTTTAAAGCCATGCTGGGCTCCCCTCCCCAAGCCCTCTCCCTCCCTAGTATTGCTTCCCTCCCCACCAGTCCTTTTGTTGCCCTTCTACTTCTCTGTAGGGTGTGAATCAATTATCTGCCCCAATGGATCTGATTGTTCTTTTCTCTTTAAGTTAATTTCAATGCACTTAAGAATTAAGTATTTCCTCTCTCCAACCTCTTTACCCTTCAAGTGTATTGTTTTCATCTCTGTCCCCCCCACCCTACACACTTCTTTATGTAATATAAGTTTACTCCATTTTGTCTCTTTTCCCATTTCTCTTAATATTATGTTCTTTTTTTAACCTCTAGCTTTATATATATTTATACACACACTCACGCACACACACACACACACACACACACACATACATGTATATATATATATATATCTTGACATTTCATCCTATATAGTTTATCACTGTTCCTTCTAAGTATACTTCTTCTAACTACCTTGATGATAATAACAATTTTTTAAACACTTACCTTCCATCTTGGAGTCAACACTGTGCATTGGCTCAAAGACAGAAGAGTGGAGAGGGCTAGGTAATGTGGGTCAAGTGACTTGCCCAGGGTCACACAGCTAGGAAGTGTCTGAGGCCAGATTTGAACTTAGGACCTCCCATCTCTAATCCTGTCTCTTAATCCACTGAGCTGCCCAACTGTCCCCAATAATAACTATTTTTAAGAGTTACCAATCTCATCTTTTCTTATATGTATACAAATCATTTGAATTATTGGGTCCCTTAAATAAAAGGTTATGGTTTTTTGTTTTTTTCCCCTCTCTTAATTACCTTTTAGTGATCCTCTTAGTTCTGTTAGGGTAGCAAATTCTTTGTTTAAGTTTGGTTTTTTCTTCATGAGTGCTTGGAAGTCTTCAATTTTATTAAATGACCATATTTTCCACTGCAAGAATATAGTCAGTTTTGCTGGATAGTTGATTCTTGGTTGTAGACCCAGTTCTCTTGCTTTCCAAAATTTTATATTCCATGCCTTTTTGTCCTTCAATGTAGATGCAGCCAGACTCTGTGTCATCCTAACTGTGTTTCCCTGGTTTCTGAATGACTTCTTAGCATCCCATCAATAAGACAGATAAGAAGTCTTCATAGGGCAGGGAAATTCCAACATCCCTCCCCCATAGCAACTTGTAATATATTTTCCTTACTCTGGCAATTTTTTAATTTGGCTATAATATTCCTGTGAGTTGTCAGTTGTGGATTAAATGTGGGAGGTGATCTGTGAATTCTTTCAATTTCCACTATTCCCTCTTGTTTGAGAATGTTGGGACAGTTTTCTTGGATAATTTCCGGTAGGATTATGTCCAAGGTTTTTACTTTTGTCATTATGTTCTGTAATGCAAAAGTTGCAAGAGAGGGTTTTGCTCTCGCAGGGGACCAACTGAAAATTTCTGGCAGTTGGAAGCCTTAGAATTCTGAGAGAGATGAGTTGGTCCCTGATGCTTGAACAGAGTGGAAGGATCAACCAGAGCTCTATTTTTGGCTTTTGGTTTGCTTTGGCCTGTGCCTTGTCTTTGGATAATTTGAACCTGGCTAATTTCTCTGGACCTCTTCCTTACATTCTCCATATTACTTCCCTGTTTTTCCTGTCTATTTCCTGGGGCTCTGGGAGGAAGGATGGCTTTTGGGTTTTTAGTGAAAAGACTTTGTGGGTTTAGTTTTCCCCAATAGGCAAGGAGGACATCCTTGAATTCAAACTATCCCTTTAGTATACCCTCTACCTTAAAAGCAGCCAAATCTTCCTCAGCTAAGAAAGCATGTTCTCTCTCATTCTAACCCATTCCTGAGACCCTCCTCATCTTGAGTTTCTCCCTAGCAGTTGTCAGAAACTCTAATCCCCTCTCTCCTTCCAGACCACCCTGAAACATTAATAAACCTTTGGTTACCTAATTAGACCCTCTGGAGAATCTTTGTGTTGAAGAAACTAGTCAAAGGTGAAGGGGAGGAATAATTCTCTTTTATTTCCTGATGGAAATTGGAGGCATCCATCTTGGGAGGAAGTAGTTGCCCAATGCTTCCTCCTGAATCCCTTAAGTTTCATTGACAGGGAGAAGCCTTGTGGTTCCTCCTTTGAGGACTTGAGAAACTGACAAGAAAGCCCTTAAGTCAGATTCAAACCACTTCTGACTGGCCCTATTCCTTGTGTCTGTAAAAGTACCTTTCCTTCCTGGAAGGGTTCAGCCTATTTCCCCCCAGTGTCCTCTGTCTCTAGCCTGAGTGTCTAGTCTGTGTCAGCTGCCTCTCCTGAATACCTCACCTGTACTCTTATCATCCAAATACCACCTTGTCCATTCCTTCCTAGACTTAGCCTTCCCTTCCATTCCCATCCTATTACCTCAATCACCTTTACCCCTCTGTCAGTCAGCAAGGGAAGGAGATCACTCTCCCAACTTTAGTGCACCCCCTCCATTTTATCCATCACAGTTCTGGTAGACCAATGATTCTTAAATTGTGTCTCAGAGATCTGTTTTCCAGATCTTAGGTTCTGCCAATGAGGTGTTTCATATTTTCCTCAAATTTTTATTCTTTTGATTTTGTTTTACAGATTCTTGCTCTCTTGTGAAGTTATTTGCTTCTAGTTGTTGAATTCTAATTTTTAAAGACTGAATTTCATTCCTGGCTTTTTGATCATCCATTTCCTTCTGGTCTGATTTTCGTTGTAGGTCATCTTTCACCTTCTTTGCTTTGTTTTCAAGCTGGTCATTTTTGGCTTTCCAGACACTATTTTCTTGTTTTAGTTCATGTATTTCCTCTTTCCAATTATTTTCAGCCTCTCTTGATTGTTTTTTGAGTTCTTGATATAATTGAATTTTAAGTTCTTGAGTTAATTGAATTGAGATCTTCCAAAGCTTGTGTCCAATTCACTGGAATTGCTTTGGTTTTGCTTGGAGTTCCTTGATCTTCTTCTATTTCATTTGTTCTTTTTTCACTTCCTAGGAAAAAGCTGTCAATTATAATTTCTTTTTTCTTTTTCTGTTATATTTTTTCCTTCTTTCCCTCCTGTACCTTTTCTGCTCTGCTGGCGGATTAGGTTAAGCAGATGGTTTTAATTGGATTTGATATAAGATCTTCCCCAGACAGCAACAGAAGTTTGTAGCTACTTTCTCTGCAGTCTATGGGGGAGGGATGTTGGAGTTTCCCTGCCCTCTGAAGACTTCTTATCTGTCTTATTGATGGGATTAAGACAGGGTGAGGTTGATCTGTAGAGCTTGACGTGTTCTGAGGCTAAAACCTTGAGAGGTGTGTGTGTGTGTGTGTGTGTGTGATGGATTGTTTTTGCTGTGTCTAGAATGCCTCTCCTCATTTCTCCTCTAGCAGCCTCCCTGTGTCTGTGTTCAATACCCTGAGCCTGGCACCAGCAAGGCCCTCTCTCTGGACTAGTGGGTTTGCCTGCCCAAATATTCCAAGAGACCCTGGAGACTCAGCATAGCACATGGGGGAAGGGTCCTGGGATTCCCCTTCTTCCTTACTCTCAAACCCAACAGTTCAAGAATTCAGGTCATTTTCTTGGTGTATCTTTTGAGTTGTCCAGCAGTAGGATCCCCCCTCCCTGTCCTGTTGGTAGATTTGGTTTTCTTTCACCTCAAACACTTTGGTTTTTTTCTTGGTTTGGAAGAGTATGGAGGTCTGAAGTTTTGCTCCATCTAAGCCACCATTTTCCCAGAATTACCATAACTACCTTTTCTTTAATACACAGGGCAAGGTCCTTCACAATGCTTCTTCCATCCTCTTACCAAGCTCCTTCCTAAAATATTATGCATTGAACCCCATCCTCTTAATATGGTCTGAACACGGCAGACTATAAAGCAGAACTCTTACGTTCCTAGTCCTGGCCATTCTTCTTCTTCTGATTTAATTTACAAATGCTATGGCTTTCTGGATTCCCATTAAAACCCCCATTCAAACAAACTGCTGTTTGGCCATCTTTCCCCTCCCTCTTTAGATCCTTTTTAGTATTCTTCTCTCTCTCGAAATGGGGCAGAAGCACTGCAAAGTTGGGCTCACTCTACCACTTCAAGGCATATTCTTCTTAATAATAATAGCTGATAAACAGTTAGCATCTATATATAGCTTTTAGATTTGCAAAGCACTTTGCAAATATTATTTTATTTGATCCTCATAACAACCCTAGGAGGTAGGTGCTATTATTTTTAGGTAGGTGCCCCATTTTACAGATGAGGAAACAGAGGCAAACAGAGATTATGTAACTTCCCTAAGACAGCCTGGCTAGTGAGTGTCTAAAGAGAGATGTGAATACAGGTCTTCCTTGATTTCAAGACCAGTTCTCTAAGAATTGTGCCATCTCTCTTCACATTCATAATGTGAATGTGAATGTCAGATGACACAAAATTTATAACTCCATGTCTAAATGTCATAGTTATTTCCCAGCTATTGCTCTCAGGAGCCAACAAACAAGGTTTTAAAGGTAGAGAGAACAATAAGGATCAACTGATCCAATCTCCTCATTTTACTTATATGGTGTACCAGAGAAGTGAAGGGACATATTAGAAAACACAGACATGGTAAATTAGCAGAGATAGAATTCAAACCTAATCCCCTAATTCCACTTTTAGTGCCTTTAGAGGCAGAAAAGCCTATGTTTGCTTTTGCAGTTGTTCTGAGGAAGAGGGGTTGGAGGACTGACCTTGATTAATTTGTAAAAGCTTACTTAACTTAAGCTCCCAGTCTCAATATCCCAGGCTGGGATCCCAGCAAAAATTCTCAGAAGCCAAACAGTACCTGTAAAGGTCAGAAGTTATAAATTCTGCACAGTGACTTAGCTCCCTGCAAAAAGGTATGTCAATCATGGAATACTGAGAAGCCAGAATAAAAGCCAGCTTTAAAACACTAATTTATAAGGCTAACCATATTTGTAATAAGAATGATTAGAAAAATAGTATTCTGAATTATTGTTGCATTAAATTTACACACATACACACATATTCTTGACAACAACTCTAATTAGATCTTGCCAGTAGTCTTATCCACTGCCTCTTTTAGAGAGGGAAAACAATTCTGAGAAGTGAATTTTGGATTGCAAATCATAAAATTCTGGGTCTAAAGCTTTTGAAAGGGGATCTAGTTCATTTTAGTCATATCTGACTCTTCATAACCCTGTTTGGGCTTTTTCCTGGCAAAGATATTAGAGTGGTTTGGCATTTCCTTCTCCAGCTCATTTACAGGTGAAGAACTGGGGCAAATAGAAGGAAGTGACATGCCCAAGATTATACAGCTAGTAAGTATCTGAGGCCAGATTTGGATTTAGGAAGATGCATCTTCCTGATTCCAAGCTCAGTGCCCAATTTAGTGTGCTACTTTGCATCTGCCTGAACTGTCTTATTTTATAGAAGAAGAATAGTAAGTGTCAGAGGCAGAATTTGAACTGAGGTCCATACTCAGTGCTCTTTCCACTGGACTAAACTAGATTTAGAGTAGGAAGAGCCCTTAGAGATTGTGTAATTCATCTCTCATTTTATTTTTGGCCTTGTGTGTTGTTTGGGGTTTAAAGAGTGAAGGCAAAAATGAAAGGAAGGAAGAGGTTATCACTCTCCCTTTTGGATTTTACCTTTGACACACAGATATTGCCAGCCCCATTCAGTGCTCACTTTTCTCTGGTACAGTGTCTACTCCTTAGGCAGCATTTATAGCTCCATCCCTACTGTGTGTGTGGAAACTTGGGCTGGGAGAGAAATAAGATGAGAAGAAATTAGGTCCAATAACCCTTCAGGCCAGTAATGGTGATTGGTTCTGAGAGAACTTATTCTTTATATACTGTGTTAATTCCTGTAGAGAGAGAATTCCTTGGTCAGGGTCTTGGATCATATCCTACAACTAGTTTGTGGACTTTTACATTTTCTTTGTTAGAAGTTCTAAGAAATGTTTTCCTTTTAACATAACCTGGTTAAGAGGTAAAGAAGACAATGATTCTTTTCCTGCCTGTATGATCCCTATCACCTATAGCAGAGATGGGCAACCTTTAGGAGATGGAGTGCCAGGCTCTGCCCCACCCCACCCCAGAACCAGTGTAGTGTCCATGCCCCTCCCCCAGATCCTATTTTGTGCTCCTTCCCCCACTGAGTGCCAGGCTCACACTTCCTCCCCCCAGCCCCCATTCTACCTAGGTTGAGCAGAAGCACTCCCATTGAAATTCTGGGCAGAGGGGCAGGTGATGTAGTCAGGCTTGTGGAGAGGGAGAGGCAAGGGATGAAAGCACTCTACTCTGCTCCCCTCTTGTTATGTGAGCTATGATCCCCTCAAACCTCTCTAAAGTGGAAATTGAGAGGATTTGAATATTTCAAAGTATGCCCCCTTTAGCCAGTACTCAAGGAATCAGAAGCCATTTCAAATGCAACATTTTATTGAGAAAGAGAGAAAAAGGTGGCTAGAACAAAAAAAAAGCCCCAGTTTACTGGGAAATCCCTTATTTACAGGAAAATATAACCCTCAGGTTAAATGACATCATCCTGACACATTCACCTCTTCACCTGTAAGCCTTCCTGAAGGGGGTATCCTCCAAATGAATCTTTTTAGCAAATGGTCAAGGGCTGAAGTCAGGTTTTGATCTGGATGTAAGGCTGATTGGGAGATCCCTACCTCTGACAAGCCACTATTTTTCCCTCAGGCAAGGGACCCCTTTGAATGCAAACTGAACAGACTAAAGTAGCCAAGGGTAGCCTATGAAAGAAACTGGGGAAAGAGGTTATAGAACAGGGAAGAGGCTATTAGCCAAGGCTCAGGTTCATAAAGCTTATTCCTAAACCTCTAGACTTTAGTTTTGAGCATTTTTTGAAGTACAAACTCAAAAGACATTCTCAAATCCCAAAAATATTTTGTATAATAAAGACACTGATTGCTTCTGATAGTAAAGACATTCATTATTTTTGTCTCTGGCAGGCCAAAGATAATTAGGAGGCCATTGTGTTCTGAATGGGGTGGGGCAATCTTGTCCTGCAAGGGATTCTGTTCTAAAGAGACCTGCTGACTTATTCCTCCTGGGGAGAGGGGGAGGGGAGCAGCCCTACTGTGCCTTCCTCTGGCTTTCTAGTTAGGAACTCTTGAGGTGCTATTGGTGGGGGTGCAAAGGGTCCTTGGGGCACTGGGTCCTTGGCATGTGTGCCCACAGAAATATCTAAGTATGCCATCTCTGACAGAAATGCCATAGGTTCACCATCACAGACCTCTAAGAGGGTGGGGAAGGGTTGAGAGTTTGATGGAATATGTCCTAATTTCCTATTTACTAATTTGAAATGTTTTGTAATGTTCAGAGGAGGAGTTGAATGAGTTTTCAAAATTGTATTTATAGATCTGCCTAAGGAATCTTTGGGTCTTTAGTCATTGAGGGGACCATTGACCTATCAATATATTTGTTATATGCTAGCCTTTTTGACCACCAAATCATTTTGAATATTTCAGTTGTAACAGTTCTCTTTAGTCTAATGATAGACAACATTCCTCCCCACCCCCCAAATGCAGCTTTACTCTCTCTCAGGAAGTTTATCCAACATTAATAAAGCAAAACCACAATATTCTCTCATTTGGATAAAGCTCTAAGCGACATTGTACCAATCTTCAAATCTTTGTCCCTCTTTGTAAAATCTCTGTACATCAAAGTCCATTCACTGACTCCTTTCTCTCAGCTCCCCCTTTACTGTCACATGACAAGGAACAATTAGAATTGATCTGACTTTATCTAGCTGGAAAATTCAAACTACATTAACCAAAATTTGATAGATGACAGAGAATATCCAGAAGCTTCTCATCAGCTGCACAGAAAGGAATGGAAATGTGAGGCTACTTCACAGTTTGATGCTTATTTTCCCAAATGGAATGTCAGCAATGACTGGTCATTCTGATACCTTCTCCTCCATGCCATTTAATTGTATTAGTTTGCCTGATGAAAGTAGAAGCAGCTGCAGCACCAGGAAATCAGTCAGCAGCCTCATAGGCTCCCCACTGCTGAGCTTCTCAGTCGCTTAACTTCCATCTCAAGAATGCCTATTGGAGCTCTTCCTTCTCCTGTCCCTCCCTCCTCCTTCCCTCTCTCCTTCCCTCCCTCCCTTTCTTTGTCTGTCTGTCTGTATGTATGTCTGTCTCTACCTCCCCACTCCTTCCCTCCCTACCCCCATTCTCTCAATACAACACACACACACACACACACACACACACACACACACTCCACACACACTATTCTAATTCCCTCCCTTGTTGCCACTACTGTGCACTCAGAATTTGAGAGACTCATTCCTTCCTAGAATGGGAAGAATAACATTATTCATTTCAACTACATTTCCCAGAAGCTCATAACATGTCTCTGAAGATTTCCTTCTGCCTGCAGATACCTGTGTCTAAAAGTCTGCTGCATAACAGTTTTGCAGGGAGCATGAGGAAAGATCCAGACCAAGGGATATAATCTTTTTTCAGTCCGTATTGTCCTTGATATCCCTGCAGTTTAGACCCACAAGCTTACAGAGACAAGCCACATGCTTCTGACTCCCCTCCTTTCTGTTAGTCCTCACACTGAATGTAATTATCCTCCCCATCCCCAGTCTCCCTGCCACTGCCACTGCTGCCACCCTTGTCTAGGATGATTTCTTTGTTTGTATGGAGCCTACTAGGCATTTATTAGAATTCTTTATCGTTGCTCATTAGATGCTGGAACCATTTTGTTAGGAGCGCTCTCTCTCTCTCTCTCTCTCTCTCTCTCTCTCTCTCTCTCTCTCTCTCTCTGTCTCTGTCTCTGTCTCTGTCTCCTCTCTCTCTCTCTTTCTCTTGGATTGACTCCAAAGGCTGAGAGTCTTCTTCCATGTGCTACCTAAAGATTTACTCTCCCCAGTCTCCTGAAAGCAAAATTCACTCAATGGATAAGCTTGATCACCTTTTAATACATGCCTCAGTGGAGTTAGGTTCACCCATAAACATCTAGAGATGCATACCCAAAATTCATACGAACTCTACTCATTTGCACTAACCTATTTATACTACTTTCTATCCCTCTGATTTCCTTTTCAGCTTTTCTGCATTTCACTCACTCTGACTATGATGCCCATTCTTCATTCCCTAACCATGCTCACTTGTCTATATAAGATGCACTCTATTCACAACAAATGCCATTATAATTTCCTAGGGGGATCCCCACCCCCCACTAAAGAGACAAGGATTTGCAATCTCCAGAGATTACTGATCTCTTATAGAAATCATTGACCATTATGGACATCTGTGAGCCTCTTGCTTTCATTTTCCACACACAGCTGGGATCCTCCATTTGAAAGGTGGGCAGTTGTGTGTGGAAAGTGAAAGCAAGAGGCTCACAGATCAAATCTTCCTACCTGTGTGAAAATGCACAAGTCATTTAACTCTCTTTGCCTTAAAAAAAAAAAAGGAAAATCAGTGAATACAAATCAGACCTGAGAATAAACTCAGAAATCATGAAGTATAACCTGTTTTCATTTTTGTTTTATTGATATGCAGAGGAGGAAAATGACTTGCCTATAATAACACAGGGTTTTAGGTTTTAAAGCAAGCTTTTCCAATTCCTAGTGCCTTGTTCTTTCCACCCCATAATTCATGAGAAGTGATTGCTTATCCAGAACTTACTGAAGGGATATTTACATCTGCAGTATTTAAAGCAAAGATTACCAAGTCTATCACTGAGTTAGGAAAGCATCTATGAGATATAGTGGAAAGACCTTTGGATTTTGAGTCACAATGCTTTAGTTCAAGTCTTTGCTCTGCCATTTAAATATTCACTGAGTAGCCTTGAGCAAATTCCTTCCCATCAGTTTCCTCATCTGCAAAATAAGAAGCTGACAAAAAAGGTTTTCAAGGTCCATTATAAGTTTAATACTCTGTATGCTATGTCAAAGCTACAGAAAGTACCAACTCCAATATTCCATGATCTGGAAAACCTCCCAGTCCTAGTATCCATGTTCTAGAGTCTAAAGCTTTTCTGACTGAGCATTCTATATTTTAAATTCCTTTTCAGTATTGACTACTTATAGCTTTAAAACCTCAGATGCCCATAATGGTTAATTGCTTCTATAAAAAATCAGTAATCTTTGGAGGTTGCAAATCCTGGTTCTATGAATTTAAGGAAATTTTATTTTGATCAGGCAAGATTTTTTCTCTTTCAAACCAATAACCCAGAATTTGTGATCCATCTGAGTTTAATAGATAGGCCTCTGGGTGCTGCTTCTTTTATCATTCCTTTGTGGAGATAGATTCTCCTCTTCAAAGAGGAAGGCAACTGAGGCCCAGCTTCTTGTCTTTGGGTGATATCCTAATCTTTATTTATGTTATATTAGCACTGACAGTGTAAACAAAAGAAAAAAAACTTCCACTCTCTGAATCCTGATGATTATTTTGATTTTCCTCTGGGCATCTCCTTGTCACATAGAAGCCCTAAGATACCCATGGAGACTAAGTTAATGGCTAGGAGAGGGAACAACACAAGTGGGCTCAGGAGTGGGTGTGTGAAGAAGCTGGCAACATTGAAAGGCTGAAGTACTGGTGGGTGGGAGGCCCTTTTAGTGGCAGCTGCTCAATCCGCATCTGCTCAGATTGTCTCTGTGCCTAGAAACAGGCAAGTCCAAATCCCAAAGCATGAAAATAAATAGGCTTTGCTAAGGCTCAGCCAATGATTTTAGGCTGTAGAACATTCTCTGTTCCTTGGATTGTTCCGAGATTTAAATGAATTACCCTTGAAGGGACAAGATGCTGTTCATCCTTTAGAATTTAAATGACTCAAGTGTCTGTGGGGATGTTTGGTTCTCATCACACCTGTTTGAAAACATTTATAGATCTGTAAACTTTAGAGCTAGAAGGATTAAGTCCCTGTGTTGCAAGATACCTTAGAAATTATCAAGTCAAACTCCATCATTTCAAGAAAGTTACTGAGATAATTTGTTTTTACATCATGCACATTTTCTAGTACGTTTCTCCTCCCTACCACCTCCTTTCTTCATGGGAGCCATACTTTATAACAAATAATTTTTTTAACATTTATTAATATTCATTTTTAACATGGTTACATGATTCATGCTCCACCTTTCCCCTTCAACCCCCCCCCGGACCCCCCCAACCCATGGCCGATGCGCATTTCCACTAGTTTTGTCATGTGTCCTTGATCAAGACCAATTTCCAAATTGTTGGTAGTTGCATTGGTGTGGTAGTTTCGAGTCCACACCCCCAATCATGTCCACCCCGACCCATGCGTTCAAGCAGTTGTTTTTCTTATATGTTTCCTCTCCTGCAGTCCTTCCTCTGAATGTGGGTAGCATCTTTACCATAAATCCCTCAGAATTGTCCTGGGTCATTGTATTGCTGCTGGTACAGAGGTCCATTACATTCAATTTTACCATAGTATATCAGTCTCTGTGTATAGAGTTCTTCTGGCTCTGCTCCTTTCGCTCTGCATCAGTTCCCGGAGGTCTCTC
>NC_058131.1:361717750-361761564 GCF_016433145.1 Gracilinanus agilis | reverse complement strand
TAGCCATCATTAGCCCAGCAGCTTCTCAGATTTATCCTCGCGCTCAGTGTCTGTCAGAGATCTATTGGCTCCTGAAGTCTGAGTTCTGGTTTTTCCCAAGGTCAAGCCCCCTGGTGGGCCCCCTTGCTTGATCCTCTGCCAGAGGTTTCTTTACAAGTCTCAGGGCACTGCTTCCATAGTCGTATATCCGTCCACCCTGGTTCCCCACTTAGGCTTTAGTTCCTGGCTGTGTCTGCCTCCACCCACGCCTCCGCAGTGCCTGCGCTCTGCGCCCAGCATCCTGCTCCCGCGCTCAGATTTCGCGTGCGTTTTTTGGCTTAATGGGGTCCTAAGTCTTGCTGCTCTCGGGAACAGGTCCCGGAGCTGCCAATGACTCGATGGGTGCCCCAAACTTGCTCTATTTCTTTTTAGCTGGCTTCGTAGCTATAGATGAGTGTGGAGGGGGTGGGGTGGTTGCTCAGCCTGCGATTTTGTGAGGGCTGTTTCACCCCTTTATAGCATGGAAATGCCTCGATTCCACGTACCTTCCACGCTGTGCCCTGTTGTGGGGTTCCTCCGTTCATCTGGACTTGTTTTTATGTCCCCTTGAGGAGTTTTGTGTGTTTCAGTCAGGAGAGGTTAAGAGCTGCTTCTTACTCTGCCGCCATCTTAACCCGGAAAACCAACAAATAATTTTTTAAAAGAAGCTCAATAAGACTAAACAGCACTTAGAGTGCTCACATTAAGTCTTGCATTCTATGTTGCATATTTTATACACATAGTCCTTCACTTCTAGGGAAAAAAAGAAAAGAGATGCAATCTCATATCTCTTCTTTAGGCTCAATCTTGGTTATAATATTTACATAGTATTCTGTTTTGATTATTTTGCCTGAGGTTGTTCTTTACATTTACATTGTTTCAGGCATTGTATATATATATATATATATATATATATATATATATATATATATGTATGTATGTATATATATATTTTAGTTACTTTTCATATAAGTATTCTTATACTTCTCCATATTCATCATTTCTTTTATTTTTAATTTAAAGCATGACTCTATATAGCACTTTATTCATATTAACAGTTAGGAGTAGAAACAAATACATCCATTGCACTAATGTAAAGCATCTTTTTCTAGGTTGAAAACACCCTACCAGACTATCTCCCTTTTTAAAATTCAAAGATATTTAATTTTCCCAATTACATGTAATAACAATTTTCAACATATTTTTTTTCTAAAATTATAACATCCACATTGTTTCACTCTTTGTCTTCCCTCCCTTCCTCTCACAGATGGTAAGCAATTTGATCTGGGTTATACATGTATTATCATGCAAAACTATTGGTCATTATTGTAAGAAAATACTCACATAAAACCCAAACCCCAAAATAAAAACCCAAATAAATTACAGTGACAAATTGTATGTTTTGATCTGCATTCTGACTCCAACAGTTCTTTCTCTGGAGGTGGAGGGCATTCCTTGTCATACATGCTTCAGAACTGTCCTGGACCATTGCATTGCTGAGAGTGGCAAAGTCTGACACATTTATTTGTTCCACAATATTGCTATTACTATGCACAGTGTTTGCCTGGTTCTGCTTATTTCACTCTGTGTCAGTTCTGTAGGTCTTTCCAGCTTTTTCTGAAATCATCCTGCTTCTTGTTTCTTATAGCTTCATCATTTCTCATAGGGCAGTAATATTCCATTATGTTCATGTACAATGTACTTAACTCTCCCTCAAAGGATGTTCATATTCCTTTTTCCAGTTTTTTGAAACTTCCAAAATATACATATATACATATATAAATATTTTTTCTTTATTATTGATCTTCAAATATAAGTTTAGCTGTGGGATCTAGGAATCCAAAGATAAAGGCATTTTAGTCACTTACCGTGATCCCAGATTAACCATCTTGATCTTTTATGATCATTCTCATTTTTCTAAGTGTATGCAATAACCTCAGAATTGTTTTGATTTGCGTTTCTCTAATTATCTGCAATTTTAAGAATTTTTATGTGATTATTAACTGCCTTTCTCTTTTGCAATTTGCAAGCAATTGAGAATTGCTTGTTCATTACCACATTACCATATATGTTACCACTTACTCCCTGGAAAGTGATTAGTGATCTTATACATTTGAGCTAGTCAGAAATGATAGTTTATGCAAAAGGTTTTGAATTTCATATGATCAAAATGATCCATTTTATATTTTTGATTGTTCCTATTACTTGTCTAGTTAAGAATTCATCCCTTAGCTATTGCTGTGAAAGATACCTGATTTGATTATCTTTAAATTTGTTTTTAATGGTATGATCTTTCACGTTCAGGTCTATTTGGGTCTATCTATGTATCTGTTTGGGACTTACCGTGGTATGTGGCATAAGATATTAGTTTCAATCTAATTTCTACCTAATTTATTTTCAGTTTTCCAGAAATTCTGAGGCAAATTGAGGCCCAAAAAAGTATGTACTTTACTTGAAATCCCAGCAGGATCCAGATTCAAACCCATGTCCACATCTCTCTATCCCACATTTAAAGAATGATGAATTTTTGGGAGTCATCAAGGTTTTGGGTAGCCCACTTGAGTTTTGTTTTGTTTTGTTTTTCTCTCTCCTGGGATGATTAGTAAGTAGTCCTAAAATATTTTATGTATACTTGCACCTGTTTTGCAGAGTGTAAAACCAATCTTACATGATTACTAGCTGGCCCAGAGAATTGGATCAACTCACATAGAGGCGTCCTAAGTCTTGTGCTAGCTATTGGAAAGACAGGCCTTGGGGTAATTGTACATTTTCCTGATATTGATTGGCAGTCTTAGTTCTCTCTCTCTCTGCTACAACATTATGAGATTTTGTGACAGGAATTTCATGAACTAACCCCAAGAGAGTTTGCACTTCTAGAAGGGTAGAATTACTCAATCCCTAGGAAATTAACTTGTATGACAATTATATTTAATATCATCTCTTCTAACCCTATCCACAGGAGGTCACAGTGAGAAGCTGCTTTTCAAGATATCTTTGGGAAAATTATCAGGAAGTCAGGGTCAGTCATGGATTT
Organism: Gracilinanus agilis; assembly: GCF_016433145.1. NCBI lineage: Eukaryota > Metazoa > Chordata > Mammalia > Didelphimorphia > Didelphidae > Gracilinanus > Gracilinanus agilis. Next base: position 361,758,512 of record NC_058131.1, on the reverse strand, counting down.
AATATATAAGATACTCACAAATTATTCTAATTAGCTACTGTCACTGAGCCAAGGCCTTATGAAGAAGTAGGGGCTGGGGATGTGACACTCAAGATCTGTCCTTTTAGAGGATTTAATAGAGTCTATTTTATTATACAATTTAGAGCTAGAAGGGACTTTGGTATGGTTTAATCTAACCCATTCATTTTATAGTTGAGGAAACTAATTTACAGAAAGGTGAAAACTTTTGCCCTAGGTCACAGAGTCAGGAAGTAATAGAACTAAGATATTAAATTGGATATTCTAATTCAAGACTACTATGTCCAGTATATCATGCTGTTTCACTTACTTGGATATTTTTGTTACTATTATAATGAAAGATTGGTCAAAAAGGCCTGGTTCATGAAACCCGTGTAGACTTCTCTGCTGTCAGTTCCACTCATGGAACTTTTAAGTTGATTTTAGCCATAAAAACCCAAGTTAGTACTGGCAGGTGGTGAAAAGGCTTCTAAGAACTTCAGAGATAGTAGGACTGATGATCCAGGAGAGTCATGGAGTCGGAGTTGGAACTGAGTCTGCATAACAAAAGTATTGATCCAACACCCCTCCCTCCAATGTTTTAACAGCCAGAAAGATTTGTCTGAATATTAGAACAACTGTCAGCTAAACAAGTTGTGTTATATGCTTGTAATGGAATACTATTTTGTCATAAGAAATGACAAGCAGGATGATCACCAAAAAGAAAGACTTATATGAAGTGATGTAAATTGAAGTGAGCAGGATGTTGTACCCAGAAACAACAATATCGTGTGATGAATCAAATATGAATCAACTATTATCAACAAGGCAAGAATGCAGGACAACTGTAAGGGACTTATGATGAAAACGGCTATGCACCACCATAGACGGTACAGAGTCTGGATGCAAACTGAAACACCATTCTCCAGTTTATTTTCCTCCATGAATTTTTCTCTAGTTTAAGCAATATGTCTTGTTTTACAACATGACGAACATGGAAATATGTGTTATATGATAATATATGTTCGACCTATATTATATTATCTTCCTTCTTGGGGAAGGGGGAGGGGGAGGAGAGAGGGAGAGAACATGGATTGCAAAATGTCAGAAAACAAATATTAAAAACCATATTAACATATAATTTGGGAAAAATAAAATTTTAACTAAAAATAAGAATGATCTTCATGGCCAAGATTTTGAGAAGTTGTCAACCAATTCTAAAAAAAAAACTATCTGGAGTTTATACTCAACCATGTTCTCTAATCTATGGATCTTTTCTTTCAAAAATATTTTTAGTGCTCTGTGTGTGTTTAGAGAATGGTTGAGCTATTGTGAACAAATAAAGGGATGCTCTAATCCAGGAGTTCTTAACCTTTTGTATAATCACATGCCCTTTTAGCCATCTAGTGAAGCCAGACTTATAATAGCACCTTCTTAGAACAATGTTTTCAAAAAATTGAAGGAAATATTAAATTTCAGTTAAAAGCTAGTGAAAATAAAGTTATACTTTCCCCCCCTTCCAAGTTCATGAAACCTCTTAAATATACCATAGACCTCCTAGAGATGTCTCTGGATCTATAGTGTTTTATGCTTTTCTTTCCAAGAAGTGAACAAGGGAATAATTTCTGTGAGTTGCCAGGTGGGAAGAGGAGCAGAGACTGACTTTCCTCTTATCTGATTGCTATGTGCTCATGAATGTATGGTATCTTAGTTTCTTTCAAGGTTTTTTTTTTCATGATATTAGGCAAAGGATATTTCCAAGAGAATTACAGGTGACCAGTGACACTAGGAAATACATCAAAGCTTTCTTGAACTCTCATCAGCAATTTGAGTAGGTAAATAGTATCAAATGAATCCAGTGAGGAACAAGTATAGTAGCAAAGTTAGATCTAGACCAGCAGTGGAATGCCTAATCATCTAAGACATCATGTCTAGCAAAGACCACCCAACCAAGCAAGACAAAAGTAAACTTGGCAAGGAAATTACCAAAGGAGAAAACTCCTATGGGAAGTAACTCTTAGATACATGTGTCCCTAAATATTTAAATTAATAAACATTTAGAACATGCTTACTATGTCCAGGTACTTGCACATGACTAGCATTATACTTTGCATTTGGACCTCTGTTCCCCAGAAACTTTGTGTGTGATGGGTGGGGTGCACACTCTTTGGGTTGATGGGGGTGGGAAGTGGGCTTGCTTTGTAACTACTATTCTTGATATGTTTTTTTCATTTTCTCCCTTTTGTAAAAGCTAACAAAGTTCTACTGATTGATCACTATTGAGAAGAAAACTACATCAGGACTCATAAGTGACAATATTCTATGCTGCTGCCCTTCGACATTACCCTTAGTACCTTGAGAGGGAGAAGTAGCAATCTACCCTGATAATTCAGTACAAATTATGAACATGAACTTAGAGAGGGTGTTAAACTGTGCTTTCATTGCTGTGGTTATTACCTTTACCAATATGGATCATGTATAACTTCTATCCATTTTCTCCCATAAACCTTCCACAAGAGGTCTGCCCAACAGACTAAAAAGGCCTTCCTTTGGATCTCTTGATAATTGGGTAGATACCAATGAAATCTAATTATTTCTTGCTCTAACAACATGACTAGTCCCCCACTTTTTCTTCTTTCTTATTGCACCTTTTGGGTTGATGCTTCTGACAGCTCCTCCTCACTTGTAAGTCATGGCATCTACCTAGGCTCATCATGTGCCTCTCCACTACCTTTTCAGTGACCTGCCTGTACCTTGCATCTTTGACACATGGTTGAATCCTGTAATGCAAAGCCACATAGCAGTATTGGGAGAACTGAGGCTCAAAAGTTGAACATTTGTTTCATGGAGTAGGTCAGGGTCATTAGAAACTCAGCACAATTTCCCAAAGACATTCCATCCAGCTCATCCACTGCTGTAATCTTAAATTTAGTGAAATCTTGATCTCTCTTAGATAAACCTCTAGGGCAGATTTTCTTTAGCATTTAACTCTGCCCGAAAGGCCTTTTCCAGTTTTCCCATTATTTTCTAGTGTCTTCTCCTTTAAGGCCATCTGAAATTTACGTTACATATATCTTCTAAACATCTATTTACATATGTACTATCTTTTCCATTCAAACAAGAATGTCCATGTCCATTCCACGAGGCAAGATTCTATATATTCCCAGAATTTAGCAAAATGACTAACACAAAGTGTTTAATAAACCTTCAATGACTGATTTATTAGAGCTAGTATTCTTAACATGGAGTTCATAGACCCCCAAGGGGTCCATGATGAATTTTAGGGGATTCTGAAGTTAGATGGGAAAAATCACAACAAAATTCACTAATCTTTTCTTGAAATTTAGAATTTCTTTCCACTGGTATTCTAAGAAGAGTTCTATTCTAAGTCTGACTTCATCAGACTACTAAAGGGGCCCATGATATAGGAAAAGATTAAGAACCTCTGGATTAGAGGATCCTTCCATTTGTTCATAATAGCTCAATCTCTCTGAACACACACAATTACAACAAAAGATTTCAGAAGAATGAATGCATGGATTGGAGAACTTGGTTGAGTATAAACTCCAGATAGTTTTCTTAATAGGTTGACAACTTCTAATCAGAAAATTTGGCCATGACAATTGTTCTAATATTCAAATAAATCTTTCTGGCTGCAATTCCTATGCAAGTGCATGTTGAACTGCATTTGCCAGTGAGTGATTCATTATTCAAACTTGGCAACATTGATTTGGAATCTGGAAATGGGAAGGCAGCGGGAAAGGGTTTTCTCTCTTCAATGCTTCCAGAGGGTACATTGCTGCACCATCTGGAGCCAGAAGGAGGAAGCAGGCCAGATAAATAGAAGGTAGAAAGTGAAGTGCGTAAATGCATGCAATTGAAGATGACTAATTCATCATCTCACAAATCTATCTTTTTCAAGGGAAATAAAAATAAAATGCGTTTGAGCAATATGGGTAGAGTAGAGCTCTTCCAAGAATAGCTAATGAAAAAAATGAGATATTGCTTTAAAAATATGAAAATATATTACATTTGCAAGTCCAGATGACATTTCAGGATGATTAGTATGCTGATCAGTATGCTTATTGGAAAACTAAAGAAACACTACACTTCACTCCTTCACAGAGACATGATTGCTTCCTTTTGTATCATTCCTCCACCAAGAGATATTAGAGCCTTTTCATAGTTTTTGTGAGGGTTTTCATAAGTTACTGTAATTTGCTGTCAGTCTTCTGATAAAGAACTTCTACATACTTAACAATCTGTTTCTAAGGTGTCAGGGACACACTAAATCATTCAGTCTAAATTCAAAGCCTTTCCATCTTAGTAGCAGCTCCTAGAAATTGGCATATCCTTCAAGAACCTATGCTTTCAAGGGTCAGCAAGGTGGCTCAGCAGACTGAGATTCAGGTTTAGAGATGGCAGGTCCTGGGTTCAAATCTGATCTCAGACACTTCCTAGCTGTGTGACCTTGGGCAAGCTACTTAACCTCCATTGCCTAGCCCTTACTGCTCTGCTGCCTTAGAACCAGTACACAGTATTCATGCTAAGATGGAAGGTGAGGGTTTTAAAAATAAAGAACCTATGATTTCACCTCTACATCATAATAAAACATCAGAGAAGGACTTTAGTGAAAGAGGAATACTTTAGAAGAAGAAATAAATGTTATATTATTAATTTTAAAAGGATCAGCTGGATAATACTGAAACTTGTTTTGGTATATCAATTAATGCAATACTATTGTGCCAAAAAGAAGTCATGAATATCAAGAATTCAGAGAAGCAGAGGGAGACATATGAACCAATGAAAAGTGAAATAAACACAGCCAGGAAAATCAAATATATGATTATTGCAACACATACATGCATGGTGACAACAATAACAACAACATACACACACAAACTGAATGATAGTTGTAATAATTAAGCTTGATTCCAATGAAGAGATGGTAAAATTTACCTGCCCTTTGAAAAAGTAGGGGCACAGATATATAACATTTCATCTACAATTAGACTCAGTTGAAGTGTTGATTAATTTTGCTAAACAAATTTTTCCCCTCTTTGAATTCTTAGTTACAAGGTATTATTCTCTGGATAGAGAAGGGAAGATTTATTGGAAATGAAGATGGTATAAAAATTGTTTTAAATCACTAAAATTTAAAAAACATGAAAAAATTAAAAAAAATTAAAATTTCCTCACAAATCTTCTACAAGAGTTTCTCAACATAGGGTGCATAAATAGATTTCAGAAGGTTTATGAACTTGTATGAAAAATTATGTGTTTTTTACCTACTTTTGTTTATCTCTTCAATATTGCATATTTTATTTTATGCATTTAAAAACATTAGTCTGAGAAGGGGTCCATAGGTTTCATCAGAATGCTAAAGGAGTCTATGACATAAAAATATTTTAAGAACCTCTCTACACAATGCATGCTTAATCATACATTTTGAATTTAAAAAAAAAAAGACTTTACTAGGAGATTTATAAAGATAGCTTAATGGTATAAGTCATGAGGCATAAATTAATGTTGGAGACATTGTAGCCCACACTATTTAGATATAAGTAATGATAGGAACATAGTTTAACTACTTAAAATGGATAGACTCAGTATGATCACCAATTAGGTATCTCTAGTTCCACTTCATAGGTCTCCTCTTTCCTCTTTTCTCAGTTATATATTTATTAAGCACGTACTACATGCCAGACATTCTTCTAGGGACTAGTTATATAAAGACAAAAAAGAAATGGTCTCTGCCCTTAAGAGCTCATATTCTATCAAAGAAACATGCATGCCAATAAGTATAGCGAAAATCAAGAGAAAGGAAGTGTACTTGTTATAGGAAGACTCTTAGAGGAGGAAACACTTTCTACCAATGCTTATTGGCACCTTCTCTGCAGAGTTTTAGAGCTTTGTCTGAAAATGTAAATGTTGTGACTTGTCCAGAGTCACATGGCTAAGATCTCTTAACTGTGAGACTTGAACCTAAGCCTCTAAGGATCCAAAGGCATTTTGCCATCCACACATCCAGATGCTTTTCAAGCTAAACATCTACAGCTTGAGCAAAAAAAAAAAAAAAAAAAAAAGCCCAGTTGAGCAAATACTGAATGTCTCTGCTCTAATAATTCCAATTTGTCATGTATATATCCACTGGGCTAGAACAAATGGCCATATTTTACATCATTATAACTTTGAATAATGCGAATTTGAATATATGAGACCACATCACCAGATTCATTATTCACACAAAGGTGGACCTAGCTCTATGAATAATAAATAGGAGGATGATAGAGACATTATTAGTTGGAGGAATGATGCATGGAAAAATCAGGAAAAGTCGCATGTAGGAAGTAGACAATCGAGAGGGAGCTTTGAGGGAAATTAGCACCTTTTAGGGGCAGAGGTGAAGAGGAAATGAATTCTAGGCATTTTACGTCTTACCACACATCATATTAAAAAAATTAAGTTTTCTTTTCGGTTCCTTTGGTCAATGAAGAAGCATAGGATGGGTCATTTAGAGCCTAGCACCAAGATTTCTTAGATTTTTAATTCAAAGAGCATTTCATAGACACCTGAACTCCATCCAGACATATTCCCCTATTCTTTTTTTTTCCATCATTTTATCAAGTACCTCTGCTTTTAATTTTCTCATGATATAATGACTATTTCCTGGACCACCATCTATGCTTCCATGATCCAATTATTCTTTAAACAATCTTATTCCTTAACCCTTCACATTTTTCTCTCCCTCTGATAATTTCTATTTCTCTGTACATCATTAAACTCTTCCTCCCACAATTACCCACTAAAGCTCTCCATGGATTCTCTGGAACTAGCCTTTCTCATAGCTGCTTTTCTATGCCCTGCAACTGCCCTCTTCTCATTTCTTCCTTCCTGGTACTTCCTGGTACTTTCTGGCTTGGCCCTTCTCTGAAAACTACTTTGTCTATCCCCTTCTAGTATCTTTCTGTAAACATCATTCAGTTTCTTAGTTAAATTGTTCCTATTTTCCAGTGATGTGTGTGTGTGTGTGTGTGTGTGTGTGTGTGTGTGTGTGTGTGTAAATCAGATGCATTAGGTGAGACTCTCATGACCTTCATAGCACCTAACCCTTTTCTTAGAGGAGAATAGAAATGTTGTGTTGTCCAGAACACCTCAGGTATACCTGCATAAAGTCAGAGGTCTGAAGGAGGGCAGTATTTCTCCCCTGTTGTGGCCTGAAGATCACATGATAAAAGGCATTGTGGGCATCTCAGACTCAACAAATCTCAATCAAAACTCACTATCTATCTATCTGTCTCTCTGTCTGTCTATCTATATATGTCTATCCATCCCCCAGCTCTTCTCTTGTACTGGCTCTTTTCTACCAACCTACACACATAATCAGATCTCCCTCATTCTAAAAAAAAAAAAAGGTTCCACCCTCCCAAACTACCTTCCATTTAGCTATATTTTATATATTTATATTTTTGTTAAATACACATATATGTGTATATATGTGCATATATACTGACACACACATGCATACAGATGCTCATTGTCTCCTCATTAGAATGTAAATACCTTGAAAGTAGGGATTATTTCATTCTTTGTACTCTATACCTTCCTTATTAATTTAGTACCTGCCATATAGTATAGTCTGAGAAATATGTATTGATTGTCCGGTTCTATTGAAATCTCAAAGTCCCCAAATAGCAACTACAAAAGACCTCTTAAGTGTAAGGGACCTATTTCTTAGTCTCATTTCATAGTTTATTCAGTAGAAATATTACCATGTTTAAAGCCCAATTTGCATTATGACTGTTCCTGCCAGAGCCACCTGAGGTTTCTTTCAAACCATATTTAATTTGGAGGATTTTTCTCTCCACTATGGCAAAGTTCAAATATATTTATCAAAATAATATCCCCTTTAAATATCTTCAGTAAAGGAAAATCTCAAGTTTCAAGCAGCAAGAATTAATTAAAAATCAATTATGCCAGCTCAAATAACTAGCTTTTCAGAAAAATATGCATAGCTGTTATCTGTTTAAAATGCCCAGAGATAGACTTCTAACATTTAGAATTACTTAGTAAAATGGCATAGTTAAATTTCTGAATTTCAAAGGAAAGGCTTGTAAAGCATCTTCTTTCTTGTTTATGTCTCCCAATAATGCTCTCATGCAATTTAGAAATATTCTACATCCGGCTCTATGACTTTTAGCACCTAGCTTATAGTATTTCCTTCCCTCTAAACCCAGTCCCTGGCATTATAGTCTGGGACTTCAGTATTTTATGTTGGCAATACCACTAGCACCCTAACCACCCAGTTACTAATTCCAGTGACATACTTCACCATCCTAAATTAGTCATATACTAAGTCATATCTTAGATCTCGTCTTCATATAGACCTGGATCCTGATATTTTTGGTTCTCCTCTGTCATCACAGCTTCCTATCCTTTTGCTTCTCCCACATATTCATATTAAACATCTTTGTATCCATTGTGACTTCTGGTCCCTGGAACCATTTCTATCCTCTAGGCCAGGGGTCGGCAACGTATGGCTCTCGAGCCATATCTGGTTCTTTTGAGGACAGATTATGGCTCTTTCTGCAGGAGCCATAAAGTCATTTTTTTTTCAGGCGCTGTTACAGGAGCGCGCACTGTGAACACTGTACGGCTCTCACGAAATTACATTTTAAAAAATGTGGCATTTATGGCTCTCACGGCCAAAAAGGTTGCCGACTCCTGCTCTAGGCTATCACTTCAATCCTGGGACATTTGCCTCCAGATCTCTCTTTGACTTTGTAATCTGCCATATTAACAAAACATTATTCACCAGCCTAAGATCCCTTACCCTCTTGATCTTCTAATACTCACAACCTGCTAATTCTCATCTCTGGTTGATGGTCATCATCTGATTTCTCATTTTCTATTCCCAGGTACTTGAGCATCTCTGGAGAAAGTAATGAAATCAAACTGAAGTCAACCTCTAAATTTATGGTACTAGGGCCTCTCTGTTGTTTGGAAATTCCTGTGTACTTTAATTAACTTCCTTTATCATTCATTCTCCACACAGGCTTCCTCATTATTTACAGAGACTATTCTAAATCTTTTCCTCTTTCCACAAGCCTCCATCAGCATTCCCATCTCTTATACTTACAGCAGATAATAGGATCACATATTTAAAGGCAGAAGAGACCTCATAGACCATCTAGTCCAATTCCTTCTTTATTTTAAAGATGAGGAAAATAAGAACTCCCTTATCTGTCAACGTTCCAAAGGCATTTAAGGTATTAAGTAGGAGAACAAGAATTCAAACCCAGATCTTCTGATTACAAATCAAACACTTTTCACTAGACCTCAAAATTCTCCTTGGTCTCCTATTTCACTAAAAAATTTGAGAGTATCACTTGCCTTCCTCTATCCCTCAAAACTTCTCAGGGTCATTATTTACTCTCTCCTACTTCCCTCTGGTCAAAGAGGAAGAGATATCCCTACTTTTCATTAAAAAAAACTCAAGAGGTGTGGCCTCGATAACTTTTTCCTTCCATCATTCTCTATTCTTTCATACATTTCTCCAGCTTTCCAGCTCTACTGGCTTCTTTCTACAAACCTATATACATAGTCAGATCTTCCTAATTCTAAAAAAAAGTTTTCAGGAATCCTTTCTTCACTACTTCTGTCTTGTCCAAGTTATCACTCCATCCTCTCCTCTTCACTGAGAAACTTCTTAGCAAAGTTGCCTATTGTAAGTAAGTTTTGCAAGATTTGTAAGAAGCCATGTCTGGGGCAAGGGCTACCAGTTGGACACTTGGAATCTTGGGATATTCCTGATGCCATGCCAGGGCATGAGACCAATCATTAGGTGGGCTGTGCCCTATATAAGAGAGAGAGAAAACCCAGCCCAGGAATTCAGTCTGGAGCCGGGGATCAGGGTGGGTAGGACAAACCATTCTCTCCCTGATTTATTGATTAGACCAGGAATCAACTAGTATACCTTGAAGTTACAGGATTTACTACTGAGCTTTAGGGTCAATTGATACCATTCAACAAACTATTACAGAAGATTTATCCAACTAATTCTCTTCAATCAAGTTGCAACCTAATCCATAGGCAAACAGAGTCAATTACAGCAGGCCAGTGGACCTGACTCAGTCCAGCCTCAACATTCTGAAACTGATGGATTATATTTAAGCTAGGAATAGATTTCACTTAAGGATTCCTAAAACCCTCTTCCCTTTCCTCAGTTTCTCTGATTATTTGAATAACTCAAGTAAAATCCTTGTTATAAAACTTAAACCATCTACTGACCTTTTATTGGTTGACCTGATAACAAGACAGCCTCAAAGGAGTTTTGGGGGAACTTAAAGGGACAGAGAGGTGTCCAGTTTCATCCTCTGAAGCTGTGACCAATTGTCATTATTAATATTTCACAGTCAGATGTGTTATTGACCTTCATCAATACTTTAATAACACTGATTCACCTATCATCAGTTGATCATTGGTTGATATCAGGAAGTTAGTCTTCCTGAGGAACCATCCTGTGATTGGTTGAGGGAATTCCAAAGGAAGTCTAGTTATACTAACAGACTTCCTAGTGATACCAAAGAGAGGCTTAAAGCTCTTCTAACATTTTGACCTTTTTGCTTTATTCCTCTGAGCAAATACATCATTTCTACTGATTCCCTCAATGATCATAATACTATACATGATGTCTTTGCTTCACCATTTTAAATTTAAAATTTATGTGTTTATCTGTTTGCTCATTACATTAAAATACCCAGGAAACTCCCTTCTCCTCTCTCCCCCCCCCCCATTAGAGAAGGCATCATCTGACAAAAAAAAACATATATCTTGCTTATTTCTGTTTATCAATTCTTCTGGAAGTTGATATATTGAATATCTCATAGAACTCTTGAAAACTGGCTTCTACCCTCTACCATACTGCTACAGCTTTTTTCAAAGACCATCAATGACTGCCTAATTGCCAAATTCAATGACCCTTTTAACTGTTTATCATGCTGGATGTCTGTAAAACATTTGACACTAGTGACAATTATCTCCTTATGCATACTTAGTTTTTCTTTGGTTTTAATGACACCCATATTTCCTGGTTCTCTTCAAGACTCACTATTTGATCTCTCTTTTTTCAAACTCTTTCAAGTGTGTCTTTCCCAAGTCTCTATCCTTTCTCACTTCTTCTTTCTTAATACTTTCCTTTGCAATCTCATTCACTCCCACAGACTCAATTATCACCTCAGCAAAGATGGCTACCAGCCATTCCAAGTTTGTGAACTATTTCTATCAGTGATACTTGAAGAACTAGTTTCAGAATTTTTACAATGGTTCAGGAATAATACAACAGTATAGAAACTATTTATGTCAATGGTACCAAGATCTATTCACTCTCCTATGTCCAAAATATTCTTCAAGCACTCTACCTTCTCATCAATTGGACATCTTGTTGCCCTTCAAACTGGGAATTCCATTTCTTTACTACATTTCTTTCTTTTTTAAAAAAATTTGTACACCTTTATCCTCTGTCTTAGAATTTATACTAAGTATTAGTTCCAAGACAGAAAAGCAGAATGAGCTAAGCAATTGGGAATAAGTGATTTGTTCAGGTTCACATAGCTAGGAAGTTTAGATTTGAACCCAGGACCTTCCATCTCCAGGTCTGGGTATTTATTAAGTCACCTAAATGGCCCCACTTCATTTTTTTTACAGTTGGTTCCCATCCCTGGAAGACACTCCTTTCTCATCTCCACCTCTTAGAATCATTAGTTTCTTTGAAGGCTCAGCTCATATTCCATCTCCTGAAGAAAGCTTTTTCTAATCCTCTCAGTAAATAGAGCTCATTCCCTTCAAATGATAACACATACACTTATTATTTTTACATATTATATTCCCCATTCCTGAATATAAATTCCTTAAAGGAAGGGGCTATTTCATTGTTGTTTTTGCCTTTTTATCCTAGCATCCAAAATAGAACCTTACACAAAATAGATGCTTAGTAAATGCATATTAGATAGAATTATCTTTGATTTTTCCTTCTTCCTTACTATTCTTATCCAATGACATATTCAGGCCTATTGATTACGTTTGTAATAGTTCTTGAGTATGGCAGCTACCCTACTATATGCTTTTGTTCCCACTCACTAGGACTATTATAATATACGTATATTATTGTATATAATACAATATACAATCTTTTCAGAGGTCTCCAACCTCACCTATCTCCCTACTCCAATCCATCATTTCACCTATAGTATTTCCTCTGTCTAAGTTTAATCATGTCACTCTTCTGCATAAAAATCTTAAGTAGATCTCTATTATCTAATAAATAAAGTATGGAATATCTTAATATTTTTGTTCCTTGCACAGTACTCTGAAAGCAATAGGCACTTAATGTTCTCTGGATTGAATTACATCTGTCTAATAATAATTAAGCCTCTCCAAAAAGTAGAATCAACCTTTCCAGTCCCATTTAACATTACTCCCATACATACTCTTTCCTCCAACTAAAGGAGGATTTCCATTACATTCTGACTAGCTCCATATTTTTCCAGCTCCATAACTTTATTCATGACATTCTCTGTCTTTGGAATACCCCCCTCTAGCCATTTTCCCCACTAAATTTATGTTCATCCTTTAAAGCACAACTCAAAGATTACATCCTCTTGGGAATCTTCCTTCATCTCTAAGCTGATAATGACCTTTAGCTCAACTTGACATAACTCTTTGGACTTTCTGATATACACTTATGTAATATATATCAGTGGTTCTCAGAGTATGGTTTGGAGACTCCCAGGGACCTTTATAGGGATCAGCAATATTAAAACTATTTTTATTATAATACTAAAATATTTTCATTTTAATACATTAAATATTGATATAATCTAAGTAAACAAAAGTTCTTCAGGAGGTCCTCAATAATTTTAAGAGTGTAAAGGCATCCTGGGTTTGAAAAATTTGAGAGAGGCAATGAATCTGTGTTCATTACTTGTCTCTCTAGTAGGTAATCAATTCACTCAAGGACAGAAAGGACAGTGGATTAAAATATATATGATGTTAAAGTAAGAATTCTATGTTCTAAGGATCCAACTAATTCTAAAATTCTACATCTAAGGCTCCTTCCAGTTCCCACATTCTGTGCTGTATGTTCTAAAGTGTTATACAACTTTAGAGTTTCCCTATTCTCTTTCATTAAGTGGCTTAGGAGACAGTTTGAAATGTACAGAAAATATAGAATTATGAGATATCACTATAACTCCTGAAACTAAAAGAAATAGGAAAACAAAGTAAAAATAATTAAAATATCTAAAATGTAAGGATGGGATTTGTACAAGACTCACCACATAGACTCTCTCTCTCTCTCCCTTTGATCAAACATTGGTTACTGGATCTCTTTATTGTTACAAAAATTAATTTAGTAGAAACAGTCAAACTAAGGCCAATAATGGAAGCAAATATGTAAAAGAGAAATATAGAGTTCCCCAAAAGTCTCATAATACTTTGGGGATACTTCTATGTAACAGCTGCTTTGTAAGCAACCACTAAGACCAAATGAAAAATGAGTTAATCAGTTAATTAAAATAATTTAGCAAGCATTTACTATGTGCTAAATACTGTTGTAAGTGCTGGAGTTAGAAATAGAAAAGTTAGACAATCCTGCTCTCGAGATGTTTGTATTTTAATTAAATTAGACATTGTCTCCTTTATATAGGAGGGTTCAGCACCAGGCCAGATGGAAAAGCCTAGGAGTCCTTAAAATGGGAATAATACCAGACTATTTTTGTCTTCTAGATTATTGTCAAGATCAAAAGTAATTTTATATATATGTACATATTGTATATATACATACTTTAAAAACCACAGAGTAATATAAATATTTTATTATTGAAAAATCTTTATATGCTATAGAAATATAGTTTATTATCAATTAATCATGAAATAAGAATTCATTAAGTACTTACTATGTGCCAGGCACTGTACTGAGTTCTAGAAATGTAAAGACAAAAATGAAACAGTTCCTGCCCTTAAGGAACTTATTTTTATCATTAATAACATCAACCTCAGACTGCACTCTCAACTCTAAACTTCCACAAATATTTAATTCTAACATAGAATGATGCATTTAGTAATGATTAAGGTTATATTGGGTTTTTAACTTTTCAAGACCTTTTCACATCTTATTAGATCTTATTTTACCCTTTCACTCTCACAACAACTGGGAAAGGTAGTCAGAGAAAATATAATTATACCTATTAAAAATGTAGGAGAAAATAGAAATACATATTTAAGTTATTTGCCCAAGTGATGCCTTGCTAGTTAGGATAGCTAAGCCGTAAAGTGGATAGAGTATAGACCTAAGTTCAAACGTGGTCTTTGACTAACTAGTTGTGTGACCCTGAGCAGGTCATTTAATCCTGTTTGCCTCAGTTTCCTCATTTAAAAAGTGAGTTGGAGAAGGAAAGCACTCCAGTATCTTTGCCAAGAAAATCCCAAAAGGAGTGGTCACCCAATTTCAGATGTGACAGAAACAACTGAACAACTGAACAGCAAGTTCATGGCAAAAATCAAGGAAAGGTAAAAGAGGAAATAAAAATACAGATTGTAAAGAAAAAAAATAGATGTATGGCTTTTCTAGAGAGGGACATTTATGTAAGAAAAATATTTATTTCACAGATGCCTGGATGCTGCTCCCACTGTGTGACAATGATATAAATACTTGAATGAGTACAGAATAATTCAGAAGAGAGAAAAAGTCTAGAGCAAACAGTCAGTCAACTAGTGGCAAGTGATCTTTCATTTATTAACTACCTACTACATGCCAGTGATAGGGATACAAAGGAAGGGGGAAAAATAGTTCCTTTCCCCAAGGAGTCTAATGGAAGAGATATTGTGCAAGTGACTCCATACCAATGAGATAAATACAAGATAAACTGGAAGTAGTATCAGAGATAAAACAATAAGAGAAAGGAGGGCTGGAAAAAGTTTTTGGAAAAGATGAAATCTTATCTGGATACCTTAAGGGAAGTGGGAGAGAATTTCAGGCATGGAGGACAGTCAGTAAAAATACTTGGAGTCAGGAGATGGAGAGGCTTGAGGGAGCAAGGGCAAGGAGGCTGATGTTATTATGTCACAGAGTTTGTACTTAAGGGATAGGAAGACCAAAAAGATAGGAATGGCTTTGGATGGCAAACAGAGGATTTCTATTTGA
The DNA here is from genome assembly GCF_016433145.1 of Gracilinanus agilis. Taxonomy (NCBI): domain Eukaryota; kingdom Metazoa; phylum Chordata; class Mammalia; order Didelphimorphia; family Didelphidae; genus Gracilinanus; species Gracilinanus agilis. Next base: position 361,743,313 of record NC_058131.1, on the reverse strand, counting down.
TCCTAAAAATAACTGGAGTTTATTGAACAGAGAGGGTAGCATGGTCAGACTTCTACTGAGGGAAGAATAATCTGACAACTGAGTAGAGGATGAACTGGAATGAGGAGACCTGAAGCAAGAGATGACCATAGTGATAGTCCCAGCATGAAGTGATGAGGACCTACACCAGAGGTGTAGGACCAGCATCAGAGGAGAGGACGAGCTGCAATATGAGACACATTAGAAAGATAGAATCAACAGGATTTAAAAACCAATAGACAATAGTGAAAGGGCAGCTAGGCGGCACAGTGGATAGCTTACCAGACCTGGAGCCAGGAAGATGTCTTCCTGGGTTCAAATCTGATTTCATATACTTACTAGTTGTGTGACCCTGAGCAAATCACTTAACTCTATTTGCCTCAGTTTCCTCATCCACAAATGAGCTGGAGAAGAAAATGGGAAAACAAATATATTATTTCTGTCAAGAAAATCCCAAATATGATCATGAAGAGTTGGATATAACTGAACAATAACGGAAACAGACAATGAATGAAGCAGTATTCTGGAAAAGGCCCTGGATTAGAATTCCAGGGATTTGCATTAAAATCTAAGCTCTGCCACCTTCTGTGGGTCCCAGCACACACAGTATATTCTCTAGGCATCAGAACCTTCATTTTTTAATCAAAAACTTTTATTAAATAACTATATATGTAACTGCTACTATGATAAGTGCTAGAGATGTTTAAAAAAAGCAAAAAAAGCAGTCTTGGTCTCAGGGAACTTATAACTGACGGGGAAGATCACATGTACAGACAAGATATAGACAGAATAACTGGAGATAATCTCATAAAGAAGAAGGTACTCAGATGAAAGAGGTCTGGGAAAGGGTACTTGCAGAAGGGGAACTTTAGGTGGGGTTTGAAGGAAGCCAGAGGAAGCTGGGAGGCAGAGATAAGGGGTAGGCTGAGGTGTGGAGGAGAGGCATGGAGGACATCTCTCTGCCTCAAGTAGGATAGTCTAGGATGAGGAGAGGATATATGGGAGTGAATTAGAAAAACACAGACATACCTTAATAATACAAGGTAGTGTATCATCATATTGAAAAGGATGCATGGAGAACCCTCATTTGTAAAATGAATGAAGGTATCCTTTTTAGCTGTATGAATTTTTTTTAAATTTAAACATTTATTAATTGTATGAATTTTTGAATTTATATTTGTTCCCTAGAGGGGAAGATATAAGGAGATGGCTTGGATCACATCCTTTCCCTTCCTCCAGACGCTTGTCTTGCCTTTATTCCTGCATTTATGGCCAAAGCAGCTATTGTACAGTCTGGCCATCTGTATGTGTCCCGACAGGAAGACCAGGTTTAAAAGAGTGGGAAGAACATTTGGGGCTGTCTTTTTACAAGGCATTAAGAAGGGAAGTAATTCAGAATTCCCTGGGAATGTCTCTGACTTGGGGCTTGTGGACCATTCCATGATGTACGCGGCTCTATTAATTGTGTATGGACAATGTAAAGCAATCCCCTAACATCACATTTGATTTATTTTTAATTATAAAGCCATGTATGCCTGAGTCCACTGAATTAGTACAGGGACTTTTGTTATTGTTGACTTTGGCTATGGCTCAGTGGAATACTCCAGGCAACAGTTGAAGTGAATGTCATCACTAAAAGGCTTATGAATCGAATTGCTCATAGATTCCTAATCATGTCAGAGCTGGGAAGGACCTTAGAAAACAAAATGTCAGACCTAGGAGAAAACTTAGAGATCATGCTGTCAAACAGCTTCATTTTATAGGGAAGGAAACTGAGCCCCAGAGAAAACTGCCTTTTCTAAGGTTTGTGGTTGTTTAATCATTTCAGTCCTGTATGACTCTTTATGACCCCATTTGGGTTATTTTGGCAAAGATACTAGCATGGTTTGCCATTTCCTTCTCCATTTTAAGGTTACACTATTAATAAGTGACAGATCTGGGACTTGATACTCATGCTCCAATGCTCTTTTCATTATACAGAATCATGGAATACTAGAGATCCCTTCGTCCACCCTTCATTGGTGAGGAAATACATATATAGATGAGGGAGCCAGGTAGGGAAGAGGACTACTAATCAAGGTCATAGACCTAGGAAGCAGATGAGTCAGAATTCTAATCCAGGTCTCCTAACTTAATTATGGTAACATCCTATTCAACAAAGTCTTTTGGGTGTTAGTTTTCTAGGCAGCACTTGGGTTTCATTCATAGAGAAAAAAAAATAGAATGGAAAGAGGGCTAGACATGGAGTAAGGAAATTGGTTAGAATGTTGATTATGATACCTGGTAGCTATGAGGTCCTTGGTAAGTCAGTTCATTCCTCTACTTCTCCATTTCCTCATCTGACAAATGGGGAAGATAATTCTTGTACTAACTGCTACTCAAGGTTTTTATGAGGAAAGCAATGTGTAAATCTAAAAACACTATCGAAAAAACAGTCAGTTGCAACAGCATTATGTGGTAAAGAGAAATTCAGAACTAGGACAAACCATAGTAACAAAGATATATATACATACATGCACCTACCCAAGCCATTGAAAGGATACAAAACCTCCAGCTATAACCTGCTCCATGATGAGAAATCAGTCTCCCATGATGCAACTAAACAATCACCAAGAATAGCTGAGTTTGTGAATATAAGGTGGCTCAGATGAAGCTTTTCTATGATCTAAAATAAGCATAATAGAAGAGTACTATTCATGGGGCTAGTGGTGGTAGACAACAACTATTTCATTTCATTAAAATGTGGTCCTGACTCTGCTGAAGTATGATTGACTCTGGGAAGGGTTTTGGATTTGGAGTCAAAGAATGTTGGTTCAGATGTTGCTCTGTTACTTACTATGTGTCCTTGGCTGGTCACAACCTCTATGGGCTTCCATTTTTTTATCTTCCCAATGAGGGAGCTGGACTAGAGGATTTCTGAGGCCCCTTTCAATTCTAAATCTACAATCCTGTGCTCCTATGTAACTCGCTAGTGGTGTGACCTTGAACAAAGTACTTTAGCTCCACTAAGCTTCAGTTTTCTCAAATAAAATGGGAATGAAAAGATCTAAAAACCATGATATGTAAGTTGTTGAGAATTTAAAAGATATCACACATATGAAATGCTTTCTAGATTGTAAAGCTCTCCTAAATGTCAGGAATATGGGTAGCTAGTGGTTCAAAGGATAGAGAGCCAGGCCAGGAGCCATGAGGTCCTGTGTTCTAAGATGGCCTTAGATACTTCCTTGCTCTGGGACCCTGAGCAAGTCACCTAATCCCAATTGCCTAGCCCCTACCACTCTTTTGCTGTGGCACCAATACTTAGAATCAATTCTAAGGCAGAAGGTGAGTGTTGTTTTTTTTTAGGAAATAATCATAATTATTGTAGCATACTTTGGAGTATTTATTAAAGTAGATTGGGGCAGCTAGGCGGTGGTGGATAGACATAATCCTGAGTTCAAATCTGGCTTTAGACACATACATGCTGCATGACCCTGAGCAGGTCACTTACCTCTGCTTACTTCTATTTCTTCATCTGTAAAATGAGTTGGAGAAGGAAAAGGCAAATCATTTCAGTGTCTTTGCCAATGAAACCATGAATGGGATCATGAAGAGGAAGGTACAACTGAAATGACTGAACAACAACACTAAAGTAGACTGATGATTAATTAAAGAAATAGCTCACACTGATGTGATCCTATCAAAATTCTTCAAATATATTCTCTTTTGTTTTTTTTATAAGCCCTTATTTTCTGTCTTAGTAACAACTTTAAGACAGATGGGCAAAGGCTAGGTAAAAGGATTAAATTACTTGCCCAGAGTGACAGAGCTAGGAAGTATCTGAGACCAGATTTGATCCTTGGACCTCCCAACCCCAAGCCTAAAGTTCTATTCACTGTGCTACTAGCTGCCCTTCTCTGTTTGCACTTCATCCACACCACGACTCTGTGAAGTAGGGGCCAATTATGACCTTTATTTTACAGATGAGCAAACTGAGGTTGAGGAAGGTAAGTTAAATATCTTACCTAAGGTCACACAGCTAGAAAGTATCTGGGAAGGGACTGAAGTTAGAAATTCCTGACAAGTAGAGTACCTTATCTGCTCATAACATTCCAGGAAAGGATGGGTTCTTTTAGAACAAAAATATCAGTGATTTATACTTTCAATCATACCTGATTTGACTACATTCATGTCTACCTAGCCATTGATCAGGATTACCTGGATGTCATGATCATTCATTTCAGATTGGATGTCACTAGAGTCCTATTTCAGAGAGGAGAGGAAATTCTTCAAGGACTGACAACAAAGCACAGGCTTTAACTTCCTACCGAGATGGAAAGGCTTATAGGTTAGTGATCAACTTTGTGTCTGTACTTTAAGGGCCAGATGAACTAACTATACGATTTCATGTGTTCCCTTCTAGCCCTGATAGTCAATGATTCTATAAATTATGTAAATGGCCCTATGTAAGCAATGGATGCTCTCTTGACCCTGAAGTGAGAGGTTATTACCAGAAGGTAGGTCAATAGATAATTCAAATCAACAAATATCAGGTACCTATTGTGTGCTGGGCAATGTGCTTCAGGGAGAGAGACAGAGAGAGAGAGAGAGAGACAGAGAGAGAGAGAGAGAGACAGAGAGAGAGAGAGAGACAGAGACAGAGACAGAGACAGAAGAGAGAGAGACAGAGACAGAGACAGAGAGAGAAGAGAGAGAGAGAGACAGAGACAGAGAGAGAAGAGAGAGAGAGAGACAGAGAGAGACAGAGAGAGACAGAGAAAGAGAGAGAGAGAGAGAGAGAGAAAGAGAGTGAGAGACAGAGAGAGAGACAGAGAGACAGACAGAGACAGAGACAGAGAGATGGAGACAAAGAAAAACTTGTAGGCAGAGACAGATAGAGTGACAGAGAGGCAGAAAAAGAGACAAAGAGAGGATACAAAGCTTACCTAGGGCATAATTCCTTCTCTTATATAGCTAAGAGGATATACAAATACAGATAACTCTAATACACCATATTATCTGGCAAGAATGTTACTTACCTGATGTCCAAGGAGAAGATCATTCCTGATTAGGTGGACCCAGGTAGGAAACAGCATTTCAGTTGGGCTTTAAAAAATAGAAAAAAATTTAACAAGTGAGGATTTTTTTTTACTGGAAGGGGTGAGGGAAGCCATGGAGGAGCAAAACAGCTTGGCCAACTATTTACTAAGATATGGAGGGATTGCTGTTTTTTGTTTTGTTTTGTTTTGTTTTGTTTTGTTTTGCAGAGAAAATGTCCATGCAAATGAAATCGCAGATCTTCCAAGTTCTGAACTAAGGGATGATTTTTATGTAAGCCTAAGATGCCTATTGAAAACTATGCTGCATGAAGTTCACTGACAATTCCTCACCCCTTCCCCCAGATTAATATTGCCTGAGGACTGTAATAATGAACATGGGTTCTTGGGAGGCCATGCAGGCATGACACATATCACTCATGCTGGTCACATACAGAAAGCAACTTTGAGAATATTCTTGTTTTGCTATAAATTGTTTTCTGATCCCAATTTCATTTGACAACGTTTTCTTTCAAAATTTGATTCATAAAATGTCATGGACAAGGGTTGATTCATGTTTTCTTTTTTTTCCACACTAAATCATCAATCTTACCCTTCAATAGTCATAGCACTGAAAATGGAGTAAAAAATAGTTTGTGAAAGGAGAACTAGAAGAATATTTCCAGGTGAGTTCTTAGGAAAGTCATTCTTATCTCATAGCCTCAATCTCCTCCTTTGTAAGATGAAGAGGTTGGCCTACTTGACCTCTATGTTTCCTTCACTGATCCTATAAAACCAAATTTTGCTTCAATGACTTCATATTAGCAACTATTCTCCACTGATCCTAAAATAAGAGATCATATGTGACTGTACTTTCCTCATCGATTGCCTGTTATTTTTCCTTTGCTTCAATTACTTCAAGATGGCCCAATTTCTATACTCAGGAAGCAAGCCTGATTCTTCTCTTCCCCTTTTTTTGACTGGTAAATAAAATAATCTTTAGTACTCAAGCCCCTCAAGTCAGTTTTGCAAAAAGATTGCCTCCCAATCAGCTGATTCTCTAATGACAATTTTGAGCAATTTGATCTGACAACCAGAGAAAGACCATCTTGCCCCCCCAATAATTTTATGTTCTGAAGTTCACAGCTCTGACAAAGATGCACTGATCAGGCTCCCTGGGTTCTAAATTTCCTTTTTCCCCTAATCTTTCATCTTAAACTTTCAAAATGCAGGGAAATTGCAGATGAAAGCCCAGGGATTATTTGCCTAAACTATATCAGGGACTTGTTCAGAACAAAAGAAAGCTATGCTTACAATAAAACTTAATGGATCAAGCTTCTGGGAGAAAGGAAGGAAGGAAGGAAAGAAGGGAGGATGCAAGGGAGGATAGAAGGGAGGGAGGAAGGAAAATCTACCCTCAAACAAATTACATTCCATTAAAGGAGACACTTATCCATATATAAATGTATTCAAATACACAAATAAAAGATACACTATAGCTGAGATGTAGTACTAGCAACTAGGGGGATGAGGAAAGGCATTGTTTAATATTTGGTATCTGAACTGAGTTTTGAAGGAAACTTAGAGTTTTAAGGGGCATAAGCAAGGAGAGAATGCACTTTGGGCATTAAAGACAGGTTACAAAAAGGTATGAAGACAAGATGTGGAAGGCTCCGTATGAGGAGCAGCTAAGAAGTCACATCAGCTGGATGGAGATAACACTGCTTAAAGACCTCCAGTGAAGGGGAACACCCTATTTGCTGAGCTAGCCTATTCCACTTAGTGAAAATTCTGATTGTCAGGATTTTCCCCTACCAGTGAGGCTAAATCAGATTCTGTACAAGTTCTCCCTATTTCTCCTGGTTTTGCACTCTGGGACCAAACAGAGCAAGTCAAATCTCTCTTCTGCATGACAGCCCTTCAAAATACTTGAGGAGACCTATCATGGCCTGCCACCCCACCCCCACCCATCCTTCTTTTCTCCAGCCTAAATTGAATTCAGGGGTTTGCTCAGCAATTTGAGACTATTTGAAAAGAAAGACAGCAGCCTATTAGGAAAGGTTGCAATTTTAACAGACATCAGTTCAAGAAATAGTGTTTGGAAAATGCTTTCTATACCTTTGAGCCACTAAGGCATTTTCTATTTACTATTATAAAGGAAAGAAGCCAAAGGGGAAAGCAATTACAGTGACTTTGGTATCATTTTAAAATTCACTCAGCTCCAAAAACAAGCCAATAAGGGTTTGGATGAATGATTTGGGTCCCTTGTGGGGATCTTTAACTTTGGGGTGTGCTAAGTGTTTTTAAGCAATCGCTACATTGAAAGGTTGATAGTCTTTCCATCTTTCTTTATCTACAGAAAAACCTTTACTCTAGACAAACCGTTCCTCTTATTATCAAACAAATATGCCTAAAGGCTTCCACTGAATATTAGAATCTTGGAGTGGGAAGAGACTTCAGAGCTCATCTGGTCCAACTTCTGTCTGAACAAGAATCCCTTCTACAATAGCCTCATTGAACAGTTATTCAGCTTTCACTTGAAGACTTTCAGTGATGGGAAACTCAGTACCTACCAAGACAGCTGATTCCATTTTGGGACAGCTGTAATGCTTGGAATATTTGGATTTACTTATATTTTGGGATAACTATAATACTTAGTTATAATACTTGGTTTTACTTATATTGAGACAAAGTCTGCCTGTACAATTTTCATCAGTTCCTCCATTTTTTTGTCTCCGGGCCAGGGAGAACAAGTTTATACTTCTTCATAGTATCCCTTAAACTACCTGAAGACAATTATTGTATCCCCTAAGTTATCACTTGGCTGGATATGCCAATTCCTTTGTTAACCTTACTACAAGCCTTGTCATTGCCCTGGTCATCTTCTTTCAAATGTTCTCCATTTTATTAATATTCTCCCTAAGGGGAGCTGCCTGGAACTAAACAGAATTCTATAAATGTAATCTGACTACTGTTATTGTCACAACTAAAGCTTGTATTGATAAGCTAAAGCTGTTGTAACTATAAATGGGCTAATGTTGGTACTGAGTATTGACAGATGATTGATAATGCCAAGCTGTTAGGGTAAACTAATTTGTAGGCAGTGGATGGAAGGCTGGAAACAGTTTGATACAACCCTTATTTATTTTTTCCATGGGAAGAGGTAAGGAGAGGAAAGAGAAAGATAGAAACTAGGAGTTAGGAATAGGATAGGAAATCTCTTAACCTTATTCTAAAAACTCTAAATAAAACCCCCCAAATTAACTGCCTTCTTTGCAGGGTATTCTTGTCTACAGAGTAGACCTCCTTAAACTAATCTCACTAAACTAAGACTTAATTCTATCTTACTACCCTTTGCTAAATGAAGAATCTTAAATTTATAATAAACTCCTTAAATTAATCTATGAAAAAACAAAAGCTGCCTGAAGCCAACTGTCAAATATAACTGTTGGAATCTCTTGGCAGAGAGGCTCAGACACAGGTCCTTCTTCCCAGTCAGAGTGAGTGAACAGAGACCCCTCTGGCAGCTGCTTCTCACTTCAGGAGAAAAGCTTTCAGGGAAACACACTCTTCCTCAGCTTCATATGTGTATCTCAACTCTGAAAGTAACTGTCTCAAATAACCAAAAGATCTTCTTGGTCTGAGAGAAATAATCCAGCAACATGCCCCCAAGGAAATCAGAAAGGACAGACCCCAGAACTCACAGAAACCTCTCTTTTATGATGGGCCTCTTAAAGAGCCAGAAGCAAGATCTGTCTGCTCTGACTCTTAAAGGAGACAGTGTGATATTAATGAAACTTCTGCTTTTAATGAGATGGAATGAACATGAAATAAATTCCTTATAACACTAAAACATAAGGAAGGGGCCATTGCCATCATTATCCTGGACACTGGATTATTCTTCAGGCAACCAAAGATTGTGTTTGTTTTCTTGATTCCCACTGGGGCAGAAGGGTAGCCATCTAGAGTTTGAAAGGACTATAGAAGTCTTTAAGTATAATCACCAAATTTAGTATATAATGAAATTGAAACCTGGAGAAACACAATGACTTTTCAAAATCCCTGAAATAGGAAATTAAAAAAAACAAATTTTCTTTTCACTTATTGTAGTAAAGAAAAACAAATTAATTATTGCTTAGTTCAATAAATGTATAAATCAACAAACATTTATTAAGCACTACTATGTGGCAGGCCTTATGTTAAGTGCTAGAGATACAAAAAAAGACAAAAAAATCCCTGCCTACAAGGAGCTTGCAGTCTAATGATTTATCATGTACAATTCATTTTTTGAAATACCAACAAATTACAAATCATATTAGATTAGATTCAACCCATTGTTTTAACTTGGCAAAATATTTGTATTTATGTCTGTATCTATATATCTATCTACATCTCTATAAAGAAATATATCTAGATATCTGTTGTTCTTTGTTCTTTGTTTTTGAAGAGGACCAGAAACATCACAGGTTGATATCTTAAAGGTGAATTAGATTTAAGTAAATCAGTATTCACAAAGTTGTCAGCCTTACTCTTTTCCAGAGTCATCTGAGTCCAGTGGCAAGACAGTCAGGACAATAAGTGATGCCCTGGGATGCAGTGGATGACCTTGGCATCTCTTATGTGACCAAGCACTAAGCACTTCATAGCTGCCTTTATGGTTGTTGGAAAAAATTGTTCTCATCTTCATATTCTGGTGGAGGAAGTCTTCACATGCTTGGGATAGATAGATAGATAGATAGATAGATAGATAGATAGATAGATAATAGGTAGGTAGGTAGGGTAGGTAGGTAGGTAGGTAGATTCATTCTGAATCTGGCATCCAGCAAGTTAGATACCTCTGAGCTTTGTGTCATGCACAAATTTGATAAGTTTACAAAAAAATGAACAATGTAGAAACAAGGATCAATCAGTCTTTAGTCTCTTTTTACTCTCCATTTTATTTTCTGAAAGGATATCACTGAATCTTTCTTGCCTTTGTATGATTAAATGTATGAATGAAGGATATGTGCCAAGAGAAATAGAGGTACATTTACCCCCCAAAAAACCCCAAGACATTCAGGCATTTGTTAGGGAAAGACAATATACATTATGGAGTGATAGCTTGGGAGGAATAATGTGGTTTGGAAAGTTACAGGAATAGCAAAGAAAGTCTTAGGAGAGCAGAATGACACACGCTTTCCAGGAGCAATGAAAATATTGATTTGATTATAGCTCCAGAATTGGAAAGGGGTGGGGAGATCAAGGTAAGTAATGAGAAAATGACTCAGGACCAGAATGAAACATAACTAGAGCTTGGCTTAGATATAATTAGTGACATGAAACCCCCCCTAACTAGCATGTCTCCACAATAGGAATTCCAGAGGTGAACCAATTCCTCCAGGTCATGATTTTGGGTTTGAGCAGCAAGACAGATAGTGAAAAATAGCCAGTGAATGAAGCAAAGCAAAGCCAGAAATAGGCTTAGGTGTAGATGGCAATAGGAGGCATTCACCAACCAGGACAATAGAGCACTGCCATGAAAGTTCCAGAGATGAAAAGATTAAATCATCCACGGCAAGGATTCTGGTCCAAAAAACAGGACTAACAGCCCAAAGATACGGCCTTTGAAAAGGCTCTTGTTCATATCTTGTCCACCTGGTTTTATGGGATATAAGTCCGGGGAGTCTTTGGTTTGACCAGTTTTACTCAGGCAATGTATATAGCTGAGTCAGAATTTGAACCCACATCTCATGACTTTCTACTAGAATCATACACTATCTTCTTTTAAACTCTTTGAACCTCAATTCTCTCACCTAAAAATGGATACAACGATGTGATCACTCTCTACCACCCAGGAGAGCTGTAGAGAGCATCCTGTGACCCTGAAAGTGCTGAAGGTGTGAATTGTCGCTATTGTTTTTGTTACTGGTATTTTTCTTTATTATCAGGCTAAAAATACCAAAGTGAGTGATTTTCTCTCCTGAAACCATCAGACTCTTTGGAACAGTTTACAGAGACATCTCCAAGGAACACTCTCTAAAGGAAGCTGTGCCTTAGGAGCTCTTTGTTCCTTATTATCTCTGATCCATTGCCAGCACCTGGCTATCCTCCTTAGCACTTGGGTAGCCTCCATGTGTCTGGCGGAAAGCCCAAGGCATTATAGGCTTCAAGCATGCTTCATCTAGGGCAGACTCTTGTCTTGGAAGCAATTGAGAGAAAGGCAGGATGGCCATGAGTTAAAAATGTGATGCTTTTGTTAAGGAAAATCCAAAATTAATCCATGCTGGTTTGCTGTTCTCTTTAAAGATGTGTGATGGTGCAGGAACATACATTGTGATACAATAGATTTTTTTTTGTATGTGTGCAGAGCACTGACATGATCCTAATCCTTACAGAATATGGGAGCAGCTAGGTAGACTCAATGGATAAAGAGCAAGGTCTGGAGATAGGAGCTCCTGGGTTCAAATTTGACCTCAGATACTTCCTAGCTTTGTGGCAAATCATCTAAGCAGTGATGGGAAAACTATGGCCCACAGGCCAATTGTGGCCCCCCTGAAATGTTCTATCCTACCATGCAGCATTATTCCTAATCTGAGGAATACGAGTAGGACACAGTACAATGAAACTTTGAAAGAGTTGCCTTAGAAACAGACTGATAGATGAGCATTTCCTTTCCTTTGGCCCCCTCTTTAAAAAGTTTGCCCAACACTGGATTAAACCTGTAGTCTATTAGGTATGCAATGGTATTATTTTAAAAAAAAATACCTTAATTAAAAATACTTTTCCTTAAAAATGCTTTTTGCTGGTGGAGGGCCTTGCCTAGATGTTGATGGCTTCTGACTGATCAGGATTGTGGCTGCTGAAGGTTGGTATAACTGGAAATTTCTTTAAATAAGATAGCAATGAAGATTGCCACATCAATTGACTCATCCTTTCACTTGAACACTTAGAGGCCATTGAAAGAGAGAGACAGGGAAAGGTCAGTCAGTGGAGCAATCAGAACATACACAACATTTATCAGTTAAAGTTCAGCATCTTATAAGGGAGCAGTTTGTGGTGTCCCAAAGCAATTTCAATAGTAACATCAAAGATTATCAAATCACAGATCACCATAGTAGACAATAAAAAAGTTTGACATACTCTGAGAACTACCACAATGTGACACAGAGACACAACGTAAGCACAGTTGTTTGGGAAAATGGCACCAATAGCTATGTTTGAAGCCACAAACTTTCAAAACGTAATATTCTAATAATACAATAAAGCAAAGTGCAATAAAACAAAGCATGTCTATATTTCAAAAGTGACCTTGAAAAGTGTCAAAGCAAGGGTAATAATAGGAATTCACCTTCATGTAGTACCATAAGGTATGCAAAGTACTTCCCTCATAAATCCTGTGAGGTTAGAAACTCAAGGGCTAGAATTCCTATTTTAATGGATAAGATACCTGAGACTCAGAGATTGTAAGGGAACCACCATAGCTCATATAGCTATTAGGGGATACAGCCAAATTTCAAACTAGGTCTTTGATTATAAGACTAAGAGCAGTAGAGATCTATGCTGTCTTCCTGGTGCACATATATACAGAATGTATTGAGAACCACCTAAGACTTGTCAAATGAGATGGCAGCTATCCAGTTCTGATGAGTCATGTGGATATAAATAATACTGTCAAAAGGAATCTAGAAGACTGTTAAGAATTATGAAGTTTTGGTCAAGAAACTGAAGACCTTAAGAGTACTGGAAGTATTCCCTTGAAAGATAAGGTCGTCAGAAGATAAAGGTTTGCTTAGGAAGTAAATAGCTGCTTTAAAAGGTTGTATTTAGAATGGAATTTAGAATTCTAGATCATAGGCTAAAATATAAGAATGACAGACTCTAGGTCAGAGATGGAGCATACTTTGCAAAAGCTGGTAAAAATGTATTTTCTTAGAGTCTTATAAATGTAATTAAAAGACTTTAAATAGAAAAAATGCTAGAGAAAACACTGTTTATGCACCTTTACAAAGCTTGAAGCAATAAAAAAGAGTTATAATACAGGAAAAAGAATAGAAGTAGAGATAACAAAAGACTGTTTAGAAATAACATCCAAAAAAGGGGATCTATATCCATATGAACAAAATATTGTTATCGAGCAAAGCACATTAGATATTTTAATGCAAGGAAGTAGATCTGATCTCCCAGACTTCATTGAGTATATGTGTCTGTAAAAATAGCTCTTATTCAAAAGAAACAGTAAAGATAAAGGAATGGAAGGTTGGGGATGGGATGGGATTACTTTTGAAGCAATATTGTTTTTAAGAAGACATAATTGTGCGAACTAGGAGCATTTTAAGTAGAAGAGATAGAAACAGAAATGCTATTGTAAATATTCAGAAAGGAAAAGGAAATAAATGAGGATTTTAAGAAACTGATTAGAAACCGAGCATGAAGGTAATTGTGAGGATATTCAGTTTTGTAGGGTACTTCCAGAGCTCTCTGTCTACCTAAAGTAGAGCATATAATAATTTCATGGTTTACCTTAACAAAAATTTTATCATCCAAAATATAGAAGCAACAATGAGTGGACCTGATTCTGATCAAAAAAGAAAAATTGATTACTGAAGTATAAGCCATGAAACCCTTTCAGAAAAGGTCTCATTCCATTTTAGAATTCATGATATAGGATAAAAAAAGGCTGTCTATGTCTGACATTTAAACTAGATTTCAGAAAGTAGGGTCTTGTGGCTGAAAATTCTATAGGAAACCATCCCAGAGAGAAGAGGGAACTCTTGGAGGTAAAATTCTGGAGACACAAAAAGAAAAAGTTGTGAAGAGAAAAGGAGGGAGTTTGTTCATGAAATATAGGAAAGCTATCAACTCACTTGCATTTTAAAAGGATATGAAGAGAAGATGGACATAATAGCTAGTATTTGTAGAGTACTTTAAGGTTTTGCAAAGCATTACTCATAGGTTATCTCATTTGATCCTTATAATAATCCTGGAAAGTAGGTGCAATGATTATCCCCATTTTTGCAAGGAGGAAACTCAATCTGACAAAGATTAAATGACTTTTCCAAGGTCAAAATTCTAGTAAGGGTTTGAGGTAGGATGTGGACTCAGGACTTCTTGACTTCTAGTCCAGAGATATGTCAATTAGGTGCTAAACACATAGTATGATTCTATCAAGTCTAGTATCAGAAGCTCTAAAACAAGTTGACCACAGCAAGGAAAGAAAGGTCAAGATAAAAAAGTCTTTGTTTTATTTTATTTTTCAGCAATTCTGGGCAAAAGTGAAAGGTCAAGGAAGGAAGAGAAACTGAGTATGGATTTCTAGGACAAAGAACAAAGGCTAGGAGTGAGGTGGAGAGATGGAAAAGAGGAAGGAGAATCACAAGCAAGGAGATAGTAATCGACCACCTAACTGCCATTGATGAATTCAAGTCAGCAAGCAGATCTAGGCAAATTATATCCCAGAATACTGAATGAATTGGCAGATATGTTTTCTGAGTCCCTGTCAGTGATCTCTGAAAAATTTTGGAATATGGGAAAGGAATTAGAGCATGGATTTTTTCATCTTAGACCATTTCTATTTTTAGAATATGGAGAAAAGTGGAGCTAGAAAGTTATTGGCTAAAAGTCTTTGCTTCCAGTCTTAAATAATATTCTAGAATATACTATTAAGAGCCAGTTAGTGAACATCCAGCAAAGGAAGCAGTGATAAAAAAGAGAGAGCTACCAAAAATAGACATTGCCAAACTAACCTCATTTTCTTTTTCACTAGTACAATTTAGGTAGATTTTAACAAAACATTTAACAAAGTTCCTTATTCTATTCTTTTGAAGGAGTTGGAAAGATGGATGCTACACATTATTATAAGATTTTAGATTCTGAACAGGTTGAATGATTGGACCCAAAATGTAGACATTAATAATTGAGAAAACATACCCAATGGCTATAAAAATGTAAAAAGGAAAAAATTATAAGAAATGCTATATAATCACAATGATCAATCTTTTCCCTAAAGGAGAAATTAGGAAATTGAATCCCCTTCTTTCCATAGAGGAGAGCTGGGATGCTATGGGTAGGGAATGGTAAAGATGCTGTTAGATGCAATTGCTGTCTATTAGTTGGACTTATCTATTTTTCTTTGCTACAAGGGAAGACTCTGAATAGCCTAGTAGTGTACCTGAAAATCACTATAATGTAATAAATGATAGGTACCACTAAAACTTTTTTTTACTCTAGGTTTTTTTACTCTTCTTATTTTATTTTTAATAATTTATTTCCCAATTACATGCAATAACAATTTCCAACATCCATTTCCAAAAATTATAAGATCTAAATTGTCTACCTTCCTTCTCCCCTCCCTCCCAGAGATAATAAGCAAAACTTGCTTCCATATTGTTGTCATTGTTGTTAGAGAATATTCATATAAAACCAAAACTCCAAAATAAAACAAAAACTAAAATGAAAAATAGTTGATCTGCATTCTGACTCCAGCAATTCTTTCTCTGGAAGTGTATAGCATTCTTTGTCATAAGTCCTTAAGAATTGTCTTGGATCCTTGGATTGCTGAGAATAACTAAATCTTTCATAGTTGATTATTGTTCAATATTATTGTTACTGATTACAGTGTTCTCCTGTTTATTTCTGCTTATTTCACTCTGCATCAATTCATTTAGATCTTTCCAGCTTTTTATGAAATCATCCTGCTCATCATTTCTTATAGCACAACAGTATTTTGTCATCATCATATACAATAATTTCTTCAGTCATTCCCCCCAATTGATGGATATCCCCATAATTTCCAATTCTTTGTCACCACAGAAAGAGCTGCTTTAAGTATTTTTGTTCAGGTAGGTTCTACCCCACCCCATTTAAAAAATCTCTTTTGATTCAGGCCTCATAGTGGTATTACAGGTTCAAAGAGTATGCACAGTTTTATATCCCTTTTGGAAAAGTTCCAAATCACTCCAGAATGGTTGGATCAGTTCACAACTCCACCAACAATGCATTAGTATCCCAATTTTGCCACATCCCCTCCAACATTTATCATTGTCCTTCATTGTCATGTTGGTCAATCTTGTAGATTTGAGTTCTTTTAATATACATTCTTTAATCAGAGTTATTTAGAACATTTTTTCATATGATTATTAAAAGTTTTTATTTCATCTGAAAACTTTATATCCATCAACCATTTATTAATTGGCAATGTATTGTATTTTTTGGAAATTTGACTTAGTTCTCCACAAAATTGAGAAATTAGTCCTTTATTAAGGAAATTTGCTATAATTTTTTTTCTCAATTTGTTGTTTTCCTTCTAGTCTTGTTTACATTGATTTTGATTGTACAAACCTTTTCTAATTAAATATAATAAAAATTATTCATTTTCCATCTTAAACTTATTTCTAACTCTAGTTCACTCATATTTTCCCCTTTCTTCATATGTGTCAATAAAATTTTAAAAAAAACAAATACCAGAAATCCAGTATTGTTAAGGTTTAGCCACACAACAGTGTGTCTATAAAAAAAAGATGTTGAGGTTTGAATTGACTGAATCAAGTTCAATATGAGATACAGTGTGATATGAATAAATACATGAATAAAAAAGTTTTTATTAGGTACTTTCTATGACCCAATCACTGTATTAAATGCTAGTGACACAAACAGAAAAAGTAAGATGATCCTTGCTCTCAGAAAGCTAATATTTTATTGGGGGAGAGAATACATAGAAGAAAGTTCAGCTGCTGAGTAGGTGGAAAGACCTGGAAGTTCTAAGGGTGAGTTGGATTCTTTAAAATCTTTAGGTTAATACAGAAGCTAAAAAACACTTTGTATTAAGAGAGTCAGTGCTCACAAAGCAGAAATAAGGAGATGAGGATGCTCTTGTACTCTGTCTTGGTCAGATCATATCTAGAATATTTTGCTTTGAGTCCTGGGTATCACATTTTAGGACACTGATGATGTCTAAACAATCATAGAAGAACAAACAGGATAATAATAAACCTCAAGACCATCCCATGTGAGGGTCAGTTAAAAGCACTACAGGTAGAGAGATGTTCAGTTTGGAGAAAAAGAGAAACTGATGCGTATGGGAGGTGAGGATGAAGAGGGGAGAGAATGATGAAGCAAAAGAGCTAACTTCAAATATTCATAAAGAAGAGAGATTGGATTTGTTCTGAGTCATACCAGGGGTCGGAACTAGAAACAATGAGTGGAAGTTCCAGAAGAAGAGATTTAGACTTCTTAGAAAGGGAAGGAAAGTTTCTTAATAGTTAGCAATATATACAGAAGTATGATTGTCAGTTTCTGGAGGCAGTGGGTTCTCTTTCACTAAAGGTCTACAAGTCAAAACTAGGTGATTCTGATAGGTAGAATGGATTCTTTATGAATCATGGTGGAATCAGATGGCTTCTAAAATTCAAGTCTGAGACTCTGTGAAGTCCATTGTCCATTCTGCTGTCCCACATAGCTTCTGGGTTACCACTACATAGATGGGAAGGAGACTTGTGTCCATCCCTGGCTGCTCCTCCTTATACACTTTGCCTTTATTTGTGTGTGTACATACTGTCTCACTTATAAGAATATAAACTTCTCAATTAATACCCAAAAACCAGTATCATAAAACTGAGCAATTTTGAAAGACTTTGGAGCTATGAACAAAGCAATGATAATTCCATAATTCCAGAAGGCTGATGATGAAACAAATTACCCATTTCCTGACAGAGAAGGAATGGCCTCCAGATGCAGAATGAGACATCCTTTTTTTGGACTTTGGGAATATGTAAATTGCTTAACTTGATTATCCATAATTGTTACACGGGCTTTGTTTTTATCGCCCCCCCATTGGAAGCAAAGTGGGTGGGAAGGGGAAAAACACATGCTTGATACCTTTAAAAAAGTTAAACATTAATTTAATTACATGAAATTTAGTAATTAAATTAAATTTTATTTAAATAGAAAAGAGTAAAATACTTTTTAAAAGTAAAGAAAAATAAAATCCTCGAGTGAAGGAATTTTTTCATCTTTGACTACATCCACAATGCTTAGCACAATTGGGTAGTTCATAGTTATAACTAAATGAGTGCATGTGGACTGATTGATTGATGCCTTAAGTAAAGTTGGGTGTCTTTTACATGAGACAAACAACCTCTGACTAGTGCAAAACAACTCCATCCTTATGTATATGGGCAAACAATTTTCTTCTACCAGCCTATACCTATAGAAGTCTTTTCCCTTTAAGTTTATATAAACCCAGGTCAGAGAATCACACTCTATATCATTTATAATTTTTGTTATAGAGCCTACCCTCAACTGGGTCTCTACTCCTATTTGACAATCCTTTTCTATTCATCTTTTTAATTCTCCTCTACTTCACTCCCCACAATGGCTGTTCTTTTCCCCAACTTGATCTCTACTTCCTTAGCAATACCTGATTCCTATTTCACTGAAGAAATTGAGAGTCCCTCAATTCACCCACCTCCAAACATTCCCCTAACCTTGCCTATGATTTCTGTTTGCCCTCTAGTTACTCAGAATGAGAGAACACACTTGCATTTCTCTAACAGATCCTATCACCTCCATTCTTTCCCTGATCATTAAGTCATTCACCTTTTTAATGGAGATTCAGTCTCTTTTTCTTTGTAGTTTCATCTCTTTGGCTTCTAAACATATTTATGGTCACCTCTCTGTAAAAGCACACAAATAAACCACCACCGCCATTACCAACAACTACAATACCTTGATCTGCCTTCTTTGAAGCTATCATCTGATATTTTCCACTCTGTTAACTTCCAAATATGTCTTCACTTACTCCTCAGAAATCCGCATCACCAAACCTGAGTAACCTGACTTCTGTTCTATGAAGACTTTTTTTCCCTCAAAGTAATTAAATAACTATTTGTTGTTAAATTCAATTACCTATTTTTCTGGTCTCATGCTCATTGACCAACATTGGTATCTGACAGTGGCATCTGACAGTGGCTCACATCATCACTGATATTTTCCCTCCCTTACTGAATTTTTATGGTTTAACTCCTACCTGTCTAAACGCTCCTTTTCAGTATCTTTGCTGATTCTCAATTCATTTCTCTCCCTTTATACACAGGTGTTCTGAAAAGTTATGACTTTGACCTTCTTTATTTTTCTCTTCACTCTCTTAGATGAGCACCTTAACTGCCCTGGCTTCAATTTTCACCTGGTTTCATAGTTTTCATATAATCTCAAACTAGAAGACACTTATGGCTCATCTAGTATAACCCCTTTATCTTACAGAGGGAGAAATTTGGTGCCCAGAAAGATTAGGCAAGTTGCCCAGAATCACATAGTAAATAGCAGAGGTGGTGCCTAGATTTGTGAGGTCAAATTCAGTACTCTTCATCTAAAATATGTAGCTGCCTCTAAACCTCTTATTTTCTTTAAACATCTTGCAAATCTAATTCAGTTCCATGAGTATTCATCTATCACAGAATTGATGGCATTCCAAACCTAAACAAGGTGATACACGCTCACCAAAACTTTCATAACTGTGATAGAAGAGATCAGGTGCAAACTGTAAGTCAAGGAGGGATTCTCTGTGGATGGTGAAGTCCTTCACTCCTGTTTGTATATGAAATTGTGTTGATTACATCAAACTCCAGAATACTGCAGAGTTTTTTTAGAAGACTTCTGTAATTATTTAGTGGACTTTGTCTTGCTCATCCACACAGGAAAGAACTAGTGGCCCAAGAAGATATTTTATCCAGGTTTCAGTATGAATTTGGAAGGACATTGTATAAAAGTTATTCAACAGTTTGTGAATCTGAGTCACACAGTATAGATGAACAAAGATCTGAGTCAGGAGTGGAAAAAGTTGGGAAAGGGTGACATAGCTTTCTTTCTTTCTTTTTCCAAAATTCTTACCTTCCTTCTTAGAATCAATACTGAGTATTAGTTCCAAGGCAGAAGAGCAGTAAGGACTAGGCAATAACAAGTTAAGTGACTTGCCCAGAGTCACACAGCTACGAAGTGACTGAGGCCAAATTTGAACCCAGGACCTTTCATCTCTAAGCCTGGTTCTCAATCCACTGAACCACCTAGCTTCTCCCTACTGCTAGATGGCTTTTAGTAGATTGCACATATCTTTTTCCTACCCCAAGCTTCTTATAAAAGCATAGACACAACTTTGTTTTACCAATATTGCTGTCAGTGAGATATGAAACATTACTTCCAAAGAACTAAATATGGTTATATAAGATATAAGGATATCTTATAAAAGGCAATAAAAGGGCATGGTGGATATGTCCAAGAAGCAACATAATCCATAGGTAATTCCAAAAAATAAGAGTTAAAATTCCTCCACTGGTATACTCCCAATGTCAGGAGAAAGAAAAAAAGGTATCCAGAAGTTTAGGTAGACCTCCTATGGCAAACTTAGTGGGCAACATGGTTAAGAGTCACACAGTAGAAATAGGTACGGGTAGATTGTGACCTGCATTGTCAGAGGAAGCTCCCAAATCACCCCACAGATTCATTTAAGTATTTGAAAATGTGCAGGTAGGTGATAAGGATGCAACAAGAAGCCTGAAATGTTTAGTATAAGACACAACTCTCTTAGACTCCAGCCAAAAAATTGAGTTTTTTTAGCTCCAAAAAAGGGACTCATTATACTCCACTTTAAAGGTTAGTGGAAGCTGGGAACAATAGTTTAGAGAGGGCTAGATTACAGCTTCTTTTGAAGATGAAAGTCAACATGGGAAATAGATAAGAGTATCTCCTCATTTCTCCCTAAACCTGCTCATTCCATCATTGAAACCAATCACCACAGTTATGAAGATTATTTTGAATAGAAAAGAACTAAAAACAACATTCTGTTGTTATGCATTACATAACTAAGTGATCATCTTTCTCCTTTTCTCACTTAATATCAAAGTTTTGTTTGAATTCTATAATTGATGGGACCTTTGAAGAATAATGTCTGAAATGTAATAGGGAAATTATTCGAAACCCCATCTTGCAAAATTCATTTTCCTACAAACTCTCCCAAGAGCTAGAGTCTTGAATTTCTAGTTGCTATGGGGCAGTTCCACCTGGATGTCCTGCATGTGCTTAAAATTGAACCTATCCAAAAGTGAATGTGATATTTGTCCTAGTCCTTCCCTCCACCTTCTCCCCAGCCACTCACTTCTTCTCTTCTAACTCCTTCATTTCTGTTGATAACAATTGCTTCCTTTCTCAAATTTGAAAAACATGAAGGATGCCTGGAGCTTGATGATGACACAATTTTGAGGACATTAACAACATGACCAATGGCCAATGAAATTTAGTCAAAAGATGCAAGATAACCCAATTGACCCCCCCACATCTGGTGTGCTGCTTCCCAAATGGGCTGCATCCTGCTCTTAGCCCAGTCATAGCCTCCTCAGAAGAGGACAGAGCTTTTTTTTTTTTTTTTTTTTTTTCAAAAATTAACCTATTCATCATGGAAAGACCTACATGAAATCATGAAGAGTGAAACAAGCCAAAAAATAAATATTAATAAATGTTTAAAAAAAGAGTGAAACAAGCCAATCCAAAAGAATGTTATATACAGCAACTAAAACATTGTTTAAAGAATGACTTGTATAGGTCCACCTCCAGAGAAAGGATTGATAAACAGTAACAAGCAAGATATAGTTTTTATATATACATATATCTTTTTTTAACTTTAAATATTTATTGATATTCATTTTCAACCTGTTTACATGCTTCATGCTCCTACTTTCCCCTTCACCCCCCCACTCTACTCCCACCCATGGCAGACGCACATTTCCACTGGTTGTAACATGTGTCCTTATTCAGAGCCTGTTTCCATATTGTTGTTAGTTGCATTGGTGTGGTAGTTTCGAGTCTACATCCCGAATCATGTCCACCTCAACACATGTGTTCAAACAGTTGTTTATCTTCTATGTTTCCTCTCCTGCAGTCCTTCCTCTGAATGTAGGTAGCATTCTTAACCATAAATCCCTCAGAATTGTCCTGTGTCATTGCATTGCTGCTGATACAGAAGTCCATGACATTTGATTTTATCATAGTATATCAGTCTCTGTGTACAGTGTTCTTCTGGCTCTGCTCCTTTCACTCTGCATCAGTTCCTGGAGGACTCTCCAGTTCACCTGGAATTCCTCCAGTTTATTATTCCTTTTAGCACAATAGTATTCCACCACCAGCATATACCACAATTTGTTCAGCCATTCCCCAATTGAAGGATATACCCTTCTTTTCCAGTTCTTTGACACTACAAAAAGTACAGCTATAGTTTCCGGGTTAAGATGACAGCAGAATAAAAAGCAGCTCTTAACCTCTCCTGACCGAAACACATAAAACTCCTCAAGGGGACATAAAAACAAGTCCAGACGAATGGAAGAACCTCGCAACAGGTCACAGCATGGAAGGTACGTGGAATCGAGGCATTTCCATGCTATAAAGGGGTGAAACAGCTCTCACTAAATCGCGGGCTGAGCAGCCACCCCACCCCCACCCCCTCCACACACACCACCTAGAGCGCGGAGGCCAGTTAAAAAGAAATAGAGCAAGTTTGGGGCACCAATCCAGTCATTGGCAGCTCCGGGGCCTGTTCCTGAGAGCAGCAAGATTTGGGACCCCAATAAGCCAAAGAACACACCCGAAATTTGAGCACGGGAGAGCTCAGGTGCGGCGGAGGCATGGGTGGAGGCAGACACAGCCAGGAGCCAAAGCTCTGAAACCCTGAGTGGGGAACCAGTGCAGACGGGGATACGACTGAGTAAGCAGTGCCCTGAGACTTGTAAAGGAACCTCCAGCAGAGGATCAAGCAAGGGGGTCCACCAGGGGGCTTGACCTTGGAAAAAACCAGAACTCAGACCTCAGAAGCCAAAAGACCGCGGCGAGGATAAAGCTGAGAAGCTGCTGGGCTAATGATGGCTACCCAGACTCAGGAAGTTCAGAAGAGAAAGCTAAACAACAAGAAAAAGAAGTCTTTAACACTCGACAACTTTTACACAGAGAAAATTCAGACAACCGAGCAAACAGAGGAGGAGAACAAACAAGAATACGGACCCTCCTCAAATAAGGAAAATTGGTCACAAGCTATGGAAGAGTTCAAAACTGAGATTCTGAGGAAGATGGAAGAGATCTGGCAAGAAAATAACAGTTTAAAAGGTAGAATCTTGCAATTGGAAAGTGATGCTCAGAAATCAAATGAACTGATAAGCAAATTGAACACCAGAAATGACCACATTGAAAAGGAAAACCAAAAGATTATAGCCGAAAACCAGTCCCTAAAGGCTAGAATTGAGCAATTAGAAGCTAATGATCTCTCAAGACAACAAGAACAAATAAAACAAAGTCAAAAGACTGAAAAAATAGAAGGAAATATGAAATATCTCAATGAGAGAGTGACAGACCAAGAAAACCGGTCTAGAAGAGACAATTTGAGAATAATTGGTCTTCCAGAAAAACCAGAAATTAATAGAAACCTGGACTCTGTATTAAAAGAAGTTATTCAGCAAAATTGCCCTGAAGTTCTACAACAAGAGGGCAATATAGACATTGAAAAGATTCATAGAACACCCACTACATTCGATCCAGAGAAGAAAATGGTTAGAAATATTATTGCCAAATTCAAAAGCTTTCAAGCAAAAGAAAAAATCTTACAAGAAGCCAGAAAGAGAAAATTCAAATATCAAGGAGCACCAATCAGGATCACACAGGATCTGGCAGCCTCCACGCTAAAAGATCGCAAGGCTTGGAATACAATATTCAGAAAGGCAAGAGAGCTGGGCCTACAACCATGAATCAACTACCCATCAAAATTGACTATATATTTCCAGGGGAAAGTATGGGCATTCAACAAAATTGAAGAATTCCTAGTATTTGCACAGAAAAGAGCAGGGCTAAATGGAAAATTTGATATCCAACCACAAAAATCGAGAGAAACCTGAAAAGGTAAATAACAAACAGAGGGGAAAGAAAGAAAACTTATAATTTTTAAATTTACCTTTCTAAGGGCCTCAGTAACATCTAATTATATGTATCCCTTTGTAGAGAAATGTTATGTATAATTCTCTGTAGTGAACTCTATTCACTATTATAATACTCACTATTATAGTAATCAGAAGAATAATTAACAGGGTGAGGGTAGAACACTAAATAATCTAAGATGGCATGGGA
The DNA here is from genome assembly GCF_016433145.1 of Gracilinanus agilis. NCBI lineage: Eukaryota > Metazoa > Chordata > Mammalia > Didelphimorphia > Didelphidae > Gracilinanus > Gracilinanus agilis. The sequence goes on along the minus strand of NC_058131.1, from coordinate 361,719,152 downwards.
GATGGGAAAGAGGGGGTGAATAGCAGGGGACACCAAGAGAAACTTGAGTGAATAAGAAAATAGAATATTCTATTACACACAAAGAGGGCATGGGAGGGAGAGGGGACAAATACTATTATAAGAAGGAGAGGAAGAGAGCATAAAGAGGTAATAATCAAACCTTACTCTCAGTGTAATCAACCAGGAGAGGGAAGAGTAGCTATAAATTGGGAAATAAAACTCTTATCTAACCCTTCTGAGAAAGTTAGAAGGGATAAACCAAGGGGAGCAGGGGAGTGGGGAGAACAAAAAAAGGGAGGGGAGAAGGGGGAGGGAATTCATAAGGCCTTTAAAAACAAAAAGAGAGGGGGGAATAAGGGAGAGGGTAGAAAGGGAAGTCAATCAAGAGAGGGGATAAGGGATAGGGTCTTAATAGCAAACCACTGGTTTTAAAGGAAATAGCTTAAGGAGAAGGGGTAGGAATGGGGGAGGATTTGAAAATGTCAGCAAATGCACAACTGATGATTATAACTCTGAATGTGAATGGGATGAACTCGCTCATAAAACGGAAGCAAATAACAGAGTGGATTAGAAACCAAAATCCCACCATATGTTGTCTACAAGAAACACATATGAGGAGGGTGGACATACACAAGTTTAAGGTTCAGGGTTTGAGCAAAATCTTTTGGGCGTCAAATGAGAAAAAGAAGGCAGGAGTGGCTATTATGATTTCTGACAAAGCCAAAGTAAAAATAGATATGATTAAAAAAGACAGGGAAGGTCATTACATCCTAATTAAAGGCAGTATAAACAATGAGGAAATAACACTGCTCAATATGTATGCACCAAGTGGCATAGCACCCAAATTCATAAAGGAGAAACTGGCAGAGTTCAAGAAGGAAATAGATAGTAAAACCATACTAATGGGAGATCTAAATATTCCTCTTTCAGATCTAGATAAATCAAACCAAAAAATAAATAAGAAAGAGGTAAGAGAGGTGAATGAAGTCCTAGAAAAATTAGAATTAATTGATATGTGGAGAAAAATAAATAGGGACAAAAAGGAATAGACCTTCTTCTCAGCTGCACATGGCACATTCACAAAGATTGACCATGTTATAGGGCATAGAATCATTGCAAACAAATGCAAAAGAGCAGAAATAATAAATGTAACCTTCTCAGATCATAATGCAATAAAAATAATAATTAGTAAGGGCACCTGGACAGGAAAATCAAAAACTAATTGGAAATTAAATAATATGATTCTCCAAAACCAATTTGTCAAAGAAGGAATCATAGAAACAATCAATAATTTCATTGAAGAAAATGACAATGATGAGACATCCTACCAAACTATGTGGGATGCGGCCAAGGCAGTACTCAGGGGGAAATTTATATCCTTGAGTGCATATATTAACAAATT
>NC_058131.1:361688135-361712760 GCF_016433145.1 Gracilinanus agilis | reverse complement strand
AACAATATGGGGAGAGATTAGGTTTAGATCAACATCTCACACCCTACACCAAGAAAATTCAGAATGGGTGAATGACTTGAATATAAAGAGGGAAACTATAAATAAGTTAAGTGAACACAAAATAGTATACTTGTCAGATCTCTGGGAAAGGAAAGATTTTAAAACCAAGCAAGAGTTAGAGAAAATTACAAAATGTAAATTAAATGGTTTTGATTATATTAAACTAAAAAGCTTTTGTACAAATAAAAACAATGTAGTCAAAATCAGGAGGGAAACAACAAATTGGGAAAAAATCTTTATAACAAAAAACTCTGACAGGGGCCTAATTACTCAAATATACAAGGAGTTAAAGCAATTGTATAAAAAATCAAGCCATTTCCCAATTGATAAATGGGCAAGAGACATGAATAGGCAATTTTCAGGTAAAGAAATCAAAAGTATCAATAAACACATGAGAAAGTGTTCCAAATCTCTAATAATTAGAGAAATGCAAATCAAAACAACTCTGAGGTATCACCTCACACCTAGCAAATTGGCTAAAATGAAAGAAGGGGAGAGTAATGAATGTTGGAGGGGATGTGGCAAAATTGGGACATTAATGCATTGCTGGTGGAGTTGTGAACTGATCCAGCCATTTTGGCTGGCAATTTGGAATCATGCTCAAAGGGCTATAAAAGAATGCCTGCCCTTTGATCCAGCCATTGTTGGGTTTGTACCCCAAAGAGATCATAGATAAACAGACTTGTATGAAAATATTTATAGCTGAGCTTTTTGTGGTGGCAACAAACTGGAAAGGGAGGGTATGTCCTTCAATTGGGGAATGGCTGAACAAACTGTGGTATATGCGGGTGATGGAATACTATTGTCCTAAAAGGAATAATAAACTGGAGGATTTCCAGGCAAACTGGAGAGACCTCCGGGAACTGATGCAGAGTGAAAGGAGCAGAGCCAGAAGAACATTGTACACAGAGACTGATATACTGTGGTAAAATCGAATGTAATGGGCTTCTGTACCAGCAACAATGCAATGACCCAGGACAGCTCTGAGGGATTTATGGTAAAGATGCTACCCACATTCAGAGGAAGGACTGCAGGAGAGGAAACATATAAGAAAAGCAACTGCTTGAACGTATGGGTTCGGGGTGGACATGATTGGGGATGTGGACTCGAAATTTCCACACCAATGCAACCACCAACAATTTGGAAATAGGTCTTGATCAAGGACACATGACAAAACCAGTGGAAATGTGCATCGGCCATGGGTGGGGGGAGTGCAGGGGGTGAAGGGGAAAGTAGGAGCATGAATCATGTAACCATGTTAAAAATGATTATTAATAAATGTTTATAAAAAAATAAAGAAAAAAAAGTGCAGCTATAAATATTTTGGTACAAGTCTGTTTATCTATGATGTCTTTGGGGTACAAACCCAACAATGGTATAGCTGGCTCAAAGGGCAAGCATTCTTTTATACCCCTTTGAACATAGTTCCAAATTGCCAGCCAGAATGGTTGGATCATTTCACAACTCCACCAGCAATGCATTTATGTTCCAATTTTGCCACATCCCCTCCAACATTCATTACTCTCCACTTCTTTCATTTTAGCCAATCTGCTAGGTGTGAGGTAATGCCTCAGAGTTGTTTTGATTTGCATTTCTCTAATTATTTAGAACACTTTCTCATGTGCTTATTGATACTTTTGATTTCTTTACCTGAGAATTGCCTATTCATGTCTCTTGCCCATTTTTCAATTGGGGAATGGCTTGATTTTTTATACAATTGATTTGGCCTCCCCACTCCCCTGCTCCCTTTGGTTTATCTCTTCTGACTTTCTCAATAGGGTTAGATAGAGTTTTTTATCCGAATGCATAATAAAGCTACTCTTCCCTCTCTGGGTTGATTACACTGATAGTAAGGTTTGATTATTACCTCTTAATGCTCTCTTCCTCTCCTTCTTATAATAGTATTTATCCCCTCCCCTTCCCATGCCCTCTTTGTGTGTAATAGAATATTCTATTTTTCTTATTTACTCAGATTTTTCTTGGTGTCCCCTACTATTCCCCACCCTCTTTCCAACCCCCCACGTCATCTTAGACCATTTAGTATCCTGTCCTCTCCCTATGAATTATTCTTCTGGTTGCTATAATAGTGAATATTATAATAGTGAGTAGAGTTCACTACAGAGAATTATACATAGCATTTCTCCACATAGTAATACAGATAATTAGATCTTATTTAAGCCTTTAAAGAGTCACGTTTAAAAAATTATGAGTTTTCTTTCTTTTCCCTCTGTTTCTTATTTACCTTTTCATGTTTCTCTTGATTTTTGTGGTTGGGTATTAGACTTTCCATTTAGTCCTGGTCTCTTTTGTGCAAAAACTTGGAAATCTTCAATTTTGTTGAATGCCCATACTTTCCCCTGGAAGTATATAGTCAGTTTTGATGGGTAGTTGATCCGTGGCTGAAAGCCCAGCTCTCTTGCCTTTCTGAATATCATGTTCCAAGCTTTGCAGTCTTTTAGCATGGAGGCTGCCAGATCCTGTGTGATCCTGATTGGTGCTCCTTGATATTTGAATTGTCTCTTTCTGGCTTCTTGTAAGATTTTTTTCTTTTACTTGGAAGCTCTTGGATTTGGCTATTATATTCCTGGGCGTTGTCTTATCTGGATCTAGTGTAGAGGGTGATCTATGGATCCTTTCAATGTCTATATTGCCCTCTTGTTGTAGAACTTCAGGGAAATTTTGCTGAATAATTTCTTTTAGTATGGAATCCAAATTTCTATTAATTTCTGCCTTTTCTGGAAGACCAATGATTCTCAAATTGTCTCTTCTAGCCCTGTTTTCTTGGTCTGTCACTTTCTCATTGAGATATTTCATGTTTCCTTCTATTTTTTCAGTCTTTTGACTTTGTTTTATTTGTTCTTGTTTTCTTGAGAGATCATTATCTTCTAATTGTTCAATTCTATCCTTTAAGGACTGGTCTTTGGTGATAATCTTTTGGTTTTCGGCTATAATCTTTTGGTTTTATTTTTCAAGCTGGTCATTTCTGGTCTTTAGTTGACTTGCCTCACTTTCCAATTGCGAAATTCTGCCTTTTAAACTGTTATTTTCTTGCCAGATCTCTTCCATCTTCTTCAACATCTCATTTTTGAACTCTTCAATAGCTTGTGACCAGCTTTCATTTTTTGGGAAGGTTTGGATTTTTTTTGTCCTCCTCTGTTGTCTGGATTTTCTCTGTGTAGAAGTTGCCAAGTGTTCTAGAATTTTTCTTGATAATATTTTTCTTCTGGGCTTCCCTATGGCTTGCCATTTTTAGCCTCACTCCTTTTCATCTTTGTCTTCATACTCAGGGTCTGCCTGTGCTTTCTAAGCTCCGGAGGGCTCTGGTCTCCTTGTCCTTTGGGGTCAAGCCTCCTGGTCGTCCCCGGTCTGGCCCTCTGCCCGAGGCTCCTTCAGCAGTCTCTGGGGGCTGCTTCCACAGCCGCGCTCCTGTCTGCACAGAGTCCTCACTCATTGTCCTAACTTGTGCTGGAGATCTTTGTTCGCGCCTAGGGCACTGCATTCACCTGTGCAGAAGCTCAGGGGAAAGTCCTGCTTTAGAAATCTTTATTCGCGTCTGGGGCAATGCCTTCACCTGCCCAGACCCTCGGGAAATTCCCTGAGTTAGAGATCATTGTCCTCGCCCGGGGCAATGTCTTCACCTGTGCAGACTCTTGGGAATGTCTGTGAGTGCCCCCCAGCCACTTGGGGTCCCAAGTCTTGCAGCTTAAAGGTACAAGCCCTGGGGCTGCTAGTGATTTACTAGTTGCCCCAATCCTGTTTTCACCCTTGTGTGTTGGCCTTGGTGCTGTGCGTGGTGTGGTGGGGGGTGTGGAGGGTCTTCTTCCTCTTGTGTTTTAGTGAGAGCTGTTTCACCCCTTTATAGCGTGGAAATGCCCTGATTCTGCGTACCTTAAATGTTGCGCCCTGTTGTAGGGTTCCTTCGTTCGTCTGGGTTCGTTTTTATGTCCTCTTGAGGAGTTCTGTATGCTTCGGTTAGGAGAGATCGAGCAGCTGCTCCTTACTCTGCCGCCATCTTAACTGGAAGTCTCATACATATATCTTTTAATTAAATGATGCCTAGTATAAGGAGGGGAAGGAAGCTGGGAGATACCTGGGAATTTTAATGTAATGAACAGTCTAATTAATTAATTAATATTTAGAAAGAGGCCCTACAATGGTCTTGAGTCTTTGTTTCCTTCACTGGATTATATTCTGAGGTCTCTTTTTCTCCACCATCATCACCAACCCTCAACTGATTTTATCATGAATAATTGATTTCGGGGCTTATTTTATACTGCTTTTTCTATATGGCAGAATCACCAATTGTGACTGTTGAAACACTTGGGTCAAGCATATCAAGGACTGGACTTAAGAGTCAGAAAGGCCTGAATTAAAATCATGCCTCAGAAACTCACTTGCTATGTGACTGGGAAAGTCATTTTAATCTCTCTAATTCTCAGTTTCTTCATGTGTGCAATACAGATAATAATAATTTCAACCTCCCAGAATTGTTGTGAGACTCCAAAGAGACAATATGTGTGAAGTCAAAACCTTAAAAGTACTATAGAAATTTGAACTATTACTATTTTCAATTCTTCTTTCTTCCCATGCATTGAATAAAGTTGCCTAGATCTCTTGATTTTATCTTCAATCAGTCAATAACCTTTTATTAAGCACCTACCAGATGCCAGGCATTGAGCTAAGTGTTAAACATACAAAAAGAGGCAAAAGATAGTCCCGGCCCTCAAGGAGCTCACAGTCTAATGTTAATCCCCTGTTCTTTGTTCCCACAGCAACCACTCTGTTGTCATGCCTCCATCTTTCTCCCTCCCCATGTTAACAAACATTTAATATGTGCTTTCTGTGTGATAGGCACTGTGCTGAAGATTTTTTAAAAATTCATCCATTTACTTGTTTGTTACACTAAAGTTCCCAGGTATCTCCCTCTCCCCTCCCCACACTAGAGAAGGCATCATTTGACAAAAATATCTATGTATCCTATTAAATTATGTCTTGCTTCTTTCTGTTTATCAGCTCTTTCTCTTGAAGTAGATATACACAAGTTATTATTTTTTAAGACAGTTACCTTCTGTCTTAGAATCAATACTGCATATTGACTTTTACTTGCTCAGTGACATATAGCTAGGAAGTGACTGAGACCAGGTTTGAACTCATGACCTCTCTCCTCTACTCCTGGTTCTCAATCCACTGAGCCACCTAGCTGCCCTCACATGTCATTTTTAAAATAATATTTCTGTTGCTGTATATAACTGTTTCTTGATTCTGCTCATTTCACTTTTTATAATTTTATGTAGATCTTTCCATGTTTTCACCTTGACTATTATCAAAGCCATCTAACTGGTCTCCATGCCTTTACTCTATCCCCTTCTCCAATCTAGCTTTCACACTCTTGCCAAAACAAGTCTATTCCCTGGCTCAGGCTATGTCGGTCTTCTTTTTACAGCCCTTGTGTGGCTTCCCATTTGGCCAAATTAAGCATAAAAACCTTGACCTGACATTCCAGGCTCTCCAAAGTCTGACTCTGACCAAATCATCCATGCTTTTCAGATGTGAAAGTGAGTAAAATAACTGTTTCCCGATCCTTCTATAGAAATTAATCAATCTCTCTCTCTCTCTCTCTCTCTCTCTCTCTCTCTCTCTCTCTCTCTCTCTCTGTTTTTCTCTCTCATTCTTATTTTAGGTTGTGGTGGTAGTTCACTGATTTTAGTTGTGTCCAACTCTTCATGACCCCATTTGGAGTTTTCTTTGCAAATATACTGGAGTTGTTTGCAATTTCCTTTTCTAGCTCATTTTATAGCTGAGGAAATGAGACAAACAGGATTAAGTGACTTGTCCAGGATCACTCAGCTATGAAGTATCTGAGGCCAGATTATTCTTACCCTATATCAGTACCTATAGTTTTGTTCATGCCTTCTCCAGTACCTAGAATGGATTCTTTCCCACTATTACTTCCTCTGGGAGTCTCTCCCTCTTCCTCAAGCCCTCATTCAGGCACCAAATTCTTCTTTAAGCCTTCTCAGACCCCTCACCACACTTCTGTAAGCTTAATGTAATTTCTTTCCAAAATTTCTCATAACATTTTTTCTTGAATTCTCCTTCATACATATCTTCCTTTCTCTTATGACAAAGTTATTTGTATACATCTTTTCCCCCCATTAGATTGTAAACTCCTTGAATTTCTCAAGGTTTGTGCCTCTCTATTGATAGATCTCCACTTCCTAGCATAGTACCTTATAATTAGTAGGTGCTTAACAATGCAAGAACATCTCCATTTCTTGATTTTTTTTCTTAGTGTTTGGAAGCTAAAAAATCAATGTGTAAGTAGAATGACTTCAATAATAGCTATACAAGTGAAAACAGTAGCTGGCCAATCACCAGTGTAAAATAATCTTCTCTTGTTTAATAAGAAAGTATTTGGATGCTTTTTAGAGCACTTCTATGCCCATGATCGCATTTGACACCTCCCTCCCCCCAAGTCTCATGAGGTAGGTATGGAGGATGTTCCTTCACTAGATCTTCTATCTCATTTGCACCGGCACTCCCTCCAGGGAATATGGATTGCAAATTAACTATCCTTGCATAGTAACAACAATGTTATATGACAATCAGTTGTGAATGCCATAACTATTAGCAACAAAACAAGGATCCAGGACAACTCCAAGAGACTCATGACAAATAAAAGAATATCTGTTGCCATGAATGCAAGAGTGCCAAGAATGAAGAGAATCTGAATGCAAGTTGAAAGATGCCATTCTTTACTTTATTTCCTCCATGAATTTTTCTCTAGTGTAAACAATATGTCTTCTTTCACAAAATAGCAAACATGGAAATATGTATTATATGATAACATGTATAATCCATAACATTTTACCTGCCTTATTAGGGAGGAGGAGGGTTGGGAGAGAGAGAGAACATGAATTCCAAAATATTAGAAAATGAATATTAAGAGATTTTACTGACATGCAATCTGGAAAAACCTAAAATTTATATAAAAAAGAAAAACAAATTAACTATGCCCTTTCATAATGTGAAATTTTTGTCCATGCATTTCTATAAATCTTTCATAGTTGAGGGTCCATCCAAAGTGCTAGAGGTCTCCTCTGCTTCCTTTAATATCTCCACATTCCCAACCTGAGTGTTATCTTTGACATTCTCCCCTCCCTGATCCCTTACATCTTATAAATTGACATTTGTTGTTATCCTTGATTTTTTTAAACTACTTGCAATTGTGATATTCTTGGGAGCACATTGTTCCTCCATTTGTACCCATCTAGTATCACTCAGAGGACTATGAGCTACAATTATTAGCTTCATTTTTTCCTTTTATCTTTTTCTTTCTTTTCAAAATCCTTACCTTCTGTCAGTGTTAATTCTAAGAGAAAAGAGAGTTAAGGGCTAGGCAACCAGGGTTAAGTGATTTGCCCAGGGTAATACAGGTAGGAAATTTTCTGAGGCTGTATTTGAATCCAAGTTCTCCTGATGTCAGGTCTGGTGCTCGATTATCCACTCTGCAACCTAACTGCCCTATTAGACCCATTTGCAAGATGAGCAAACAGGGAGATAACAGAGGTTAAATGACTTTCCCCCATTAGTAACAGAGTTAGGCACTAGTCCTCGAGTCTCCAGATGTTCTTGTTGAGTTCATTATGATCTAGATCAGTTGTTCTCAAAGAATGTGCCCAAATCCCTAGCTTTCACCAGATGTTGCAGTTTGCTCCCTGCTGTTCTTGGCCAGGGAAGGCCACCAAACTATATCCAGGGAGGTATAAAGCTGCTTCTTCACTGTGAGTCCTGAAGAAGTAAAGAAATAAGAGGGTGAGGGGCAAGGGGAAAGAGCATCAAAAGATTCTGGAGGCCTTGAAATGGGTTTAGAAATGGGATTGCCCAGAATCTTTTCTTTGCTGTCAACTTAATTGTGTCACCATTCCTTGTAGCAAAGAATAAAGTGCTGTGAGAGAAAGGGAAAAAAAAGCCTGAGAGTCAGTGACCTACTGTAGGTTATTACCCATCTATCAGAAATAGTTTGGATGAGGAGTGTGACCCAGAGTTCTAACCAGCTCCATGGCCAATGAAACCAATGGGTATAAAGCCAAAAACGTTGCTAATGACAACAGATCTGAAATTGTGCTGTTCCCATTCAGACCCATGGGGAATTGTTAAATGTGACACAGGAACATTATGAGACTTGTTCTTCTGACATGCAATTAAATCCAAAAATAGTACTCCCATCCTAACCCCCTAGCCCCCCCCCCCCCGATCTGCTGAAGGGTTCTTTCTCCCTGGCTTTATCATCCTGGTGGCATTTTCTGGCTGCAGTCTGACATGACTTTGACTTCCTCTCCCTGATCCACAGCCAAGCTGTGAATTCATTTTTTAAAATTAAGTTCTTTAACCTCCACAGAAAGAAAAATTCCTGGCACATCCTCCCACCCGCCTCCTCCCAACACAAGCTCGGAGAGATGGCTATTGCAGAATTTAGAGCTTGCCTAGAAAGCTGCCATGGGTTAGGCACAGCCACCGGAGGGAAGGGGTTAAAAGCTCAGCTCCACTCAGAAAAATGACATCTAAGACAGCGCTGTGGGGTTCTGTTATTATCATCTTTACAATGACTTGCAGATGATCAGCTTTGCCACTCATTTGGCAAGTCCAAAAACCAGCTAATTAATGAGAGACAGTAAAGTACTCTGGAAAAAATATAGAGAAATTGTTCCAACAATGAGAAATGATAATACCAATGATAAGAAATGCTCTTTCCTTCCCCCATCCCCCTTAGTGCTGCCAGCTCCACCTGAGAGCTGGGGAAAAACAAGTCTACTGGGCTCTTACATCACTGGGAGTAATTAAAATTCTGCCTTTTGTAATTCTGCTGACAATTGTGTTGATTATATATGCTTGAGAAGGAAGCATGGCTCCTTGCCACCACTTCTCCTGAGGCCCCTGCAGTGCTGACATGGGGAAAGATGTAGTGGTGACACTGACAGGGGAAAGATCTGATTCCGGATACAGTAAGCAGGGAGAAGTGATGGAAGGGAAGGTTCCAGATGCCTTGCTGGTATTCAGGCCATCACACCAAGAAACAGATGGACTGAGTTTCACAAATCAGCTCAAAGCCTAATTGTCTTCCTTTCAGTACAGAAGGAAACAACGGTAGGGTCAGCAGAGTCACAGAGGAGGGAAGCCTCTCATTTTCCTGGTCTAGAGGCAGAGTAAATATGAATTATTCTAGCCTCCACAAGGACAGTGTGGAGCTTCCTTCCTTAAATTTGGACCAATCTAGGGGCAGCTGGGTGGCTTAGTGGACTGAGAGCCAAGCCTAGAGATGGGAGGTCTTGGGTTCAAATTTGACCTCAGACACATCCTAGCTAGAAGGATCAGGGCAAGTCACTTAACCCCCATTGCCTAGTCTTTACCCTTCTTTTGCCTTAGAACCAATACACGGTATTGATTCTAAGATGGAAGGTAAGGGTGTTAAAAATTGATCCATTCTCCAACTCACAAGCCAGGTTATTGGCCTGAATATGTCTGCCTGGTCTATTGAGAACAGGAAACTGGAAAACAGGAGGAATGAATCTGATCTCTGTTTTGGACACTAGCTTATTGTGTGACCTTAATCAAAACATTTAACATCCCTGGATGTTTTAATTATCAATTGCTCCATTTCATCACCATCTGTGTGCCCTTCAAATACTTGAAATCAAGCATTGTATCCCATCATTCTACTGATAATCCTCTTTTCAAGAAGACAAATTGCCTCTTAATTGGCAAATCCAATGGTTTTCCTTCAGTCTTTATTATCCTTGACCTTTTTTTCAGTATTTAACATTGATGATCACCTTTTGTTTTGAGTACAGTTCCCTCTCTTCTTTTCTGTGTCCCTGCTTTCTTTTGGGTATTCTCCCACCCATCTAATCACCTCTATGTATCCTTTGCTGGATTATAATTTTCCTCTTGCACCTACATTTGAATAGAGCCCACTTAAAACTAATCACATATCCAGAGAAAGAACTGTGGGAATAGAAACACAAAAGAAAAACAACTGCTTGATCACATGGGTCAATGGAGATAATAATTGGGGATGTAGATTCTAAGTGATCATCCCAGTGCAACTATCAATAATATGGAAATAGGTCTTGATCAATGACACATGTAAAACACAGTGCACTTGCTTGTTGGCTATAGGAATGGGGTGGAAGGAGGGGAAGGAAAGAACATGAATCATGTAACAATGGAAAAATAGTCTAAATTAATTAATTAAATAAAAAATTTCAAATATAAAAAAGTAATCACAGAATACACAGTAATTGATTTCTTAGGGGTAAACCATCAGAGGCTATACAACTATATATGTGGATGAATTTGGTTAATGCAGAATTCTAGGAAAAAAGCAAGAGAGAGGCAATAGAGTTTGAGAGAACCGATTCATTTTATATCTGGAAAAAGATAAACAGGGGGAATGAGTATTCTGTCCCAATATGTATGTCCAGAGGAATTGTGAAAAGTGGATAACCTCTCATGGATAGTATTTGTTCTCTCATGGATACTATTTGTTCTCCATCTCCTTCTCCACTATAAAAACCAAGGGGAAAGGGTTTTTCCACCTGATATAGTCCAAAATACCAAATACATTCATACAGTCCCTAGTACATATTAGGCACTTAAAAATATTTGTTGGATTATATTGGGTAGGTCATGGTGGAATTTTAAGAATTTTGAATCTAGTTTCTATTTACTAGGGGTGGATGTTATGTTGATGTTACTATTGCTGGTCCTTTGATTTTGAAGAGGACCTGACCAACAACATATGGGGTGATGTCTTGATTTGAGAGTGGATTAGATTTAACTGAAGGAGAGTTGTACAAAGTCATCAGCCTCACTCTCTTCCAGAGTCATCAAAATCTAGCAGTAAGACATAATTCAGGATGACAGATGATGACCAGGAATGCAGTGGATTATCTTGGAGTCTTTGATGTCTGACCAAATTCTAAGGACTTCACAGGCCCTGTGTTAGCCACTACATGGCCACTAGAAGAAATTCTTCTCATCTGCCCAATCTGTGAGGAGGGGGGCAGGGGTGGGGAGTCTTCACATGCTTGGGGTAGAGATCTCCATAACTCACCAACAGGTTTGAGACCTGTTGGTTACATTCAACCTGGTTTAGACAGTTAGATGGTTTTACTAGAGTGTGGCATCTTTGCATGCTACAGTTTCTTGGAGCCACAGATGAGAGTTGGTTGAAAGGTAGACACCAAAAGTGGATAAGGGTCCCTGAAAAGAGCTCAGCAAGCCCTCACACCAGAGGTGCTGGTGCTTCTGGAATGCCCCATACAACTCTGGATGCTATACATGGTCTTTGGGGGCCAAGGCTACCTCTGGTATAGAAGGTTAGAGTCAGGGGTAGATGCTAACTGCGACTTCGACATGAACTGACAATTTGCAATTATTATAATAACAACCCCACTCCCCCAAAACAGGGATCAAATCCATTCCTCCTAATACCAAGTGGGAAGGAAAAATGAATATAACTGAGAAGTTATTTTATAGTTGATAAAGAAAGTCAAGGTTAGGAAATTTTAAAAATTAAAAAAAAAAAAAACTTACCTTCCATCTTAGAATCAACACAGTGTGTTGGTTCCAAGGCAGAAGAGTGGTAAGGGCTAGGTAATGGGAAGAAAGTGACTTGCCCAGAGCCACACAACTAGGAAGTACCTGAGGTCAGATGTGAACCCAGGACCTCCCATCTATAAACCTGGCTCTCAATCCACTGAGCCACCCAGCTGCCCTGAGGTTAAGAAATTTTAAAAGTCACCGACCTTGGTATGCAACATATAGAATCAAGTGAACATTGCAGCATAATAGTGTCCAATAAATGGATTCAGCACTGGATTTGGATTTAGGAAGGCCTGAGTTAAAATCTTCACTCAGATGATTATTGACTTGAACTCTGAGCAAGTCATTAAACTTCTATTGGCCTCAGTTTTTTCACCTGTAAAATGGTGTGAGGAGAAAAATAAAATATTCACAAACCTTAAAGTGCTATAAAATACTGGTTATTATTATATTACACATTATACTACACAATAAACTCCAAAATTTTTTAATGTGAGACATAGATGATCATATCATAAACAAATTAGGGGCACAGGAAAGGCAAGAAAGAATTCTTGACCAAATGTGGGATAGAGAGGAACATAGATGTCAGACTGCCTTGATTGTTTAAAACTGAAAAGTATCTCCATAAAGGAAATCAATTAGATCAAAATCAATAAAAACAAATTTATAAATTAGAAGGAAAACAACTGACAAAATTATTTCAGTTCCTCTAATATAGTTTTAACATTCAAGATATAAAAATAATTGATTCAAATATATAAGAACAAGGGCAGTTGGGTAGCTCAGTGGATTGAGAGCCAGGCTAGAGATGGGAGGTCTTGGGTTCACATCTGGCCTCAGACATTTCCTAGCTGGGTGACCCTGGGCAAGTCACTTAACCATCATTGACTGGACCTTACCACTGTTCTGCCTTGGAACTAATAGGTAGTATTGATTCTAAGGTGGAAAGTAAAGGTTTTTTAAAAAAAACAAGAAATATACAAGAGCAAGACTATTCCCCAATAGATAAAATGGTCAGAGGACAGATGAATCCCAAGCAATGAAAATCTATATTTAAAAAATGCTTCAAATCAAGCTGGTTGTTGATGAAGACCTTTTCTGGAATGTGTAGAGTGCTCAAGATGTTATATGTGTGTATATATATATATACATATATATATAAACACATGCACAAATACACATATACACATGCATATATACACACACAAATATATACACACACCTATATACATATGTAAATGTCTAAATATGTACACATATATTTTTTTATTAATTCAAAGTAGAAGCTATATTTGCCTGTTCCCCTTTGCTCTGTCCCTTCCATTCCCATAAAGCCAACTTTATACAATTTAATTGCATTTCACAAATACTTAGCATCTGCTGTATCTCAGGAACCTTCAGTGCTTGAGGAAAATGTGATATTTAGGTAAGAAAGGGTCCCAGATCTCATGGAGCTTTCAGAATGGTTGAGATAAGCTATATGAAAATACCTATAATCCTATAATACATAATAATGCATATGTGCCTTAAGTTACAAAAAAATGAAGTTCTCTCTGAGATACGGGGACAAAGTCATTGCTGACAAGGGCATGAAGGAAAGTTTCATGGAGAAGGTGGCATTTGATTTGCATTTTAAAGGATGACCAGGAATTCAATTGCCAAAGCAGAGGAGGAGAGTTCATCCCAGACAGAAGGAATAGTAGAAGCAGTCACAAATGATAAAGTGTAGGAGTTGTTTAGGGGACAATGGATTCAGTTTGTCTGGAGAATTTTGTCCATGAAAGAAAACCATATGCAATGAGGCTAGAGAGGTAGAGTAGTGATGAATTAAGGAGATGCTTGAATGCCAAACAAAAGGGTTTGATTATTACATGTTAAACAGGAGAGAGTTATTGAGGATTTTTGAGTAAAGGACTAACATGAATAGATTGATGCATAAAAAAGATTAGTCTAGAGGTAGTATAAACAATGGATTGATTATATGGAGAAGGAGGGCACTGTGGAAAGAGGAAGATTTGTCCAGAGGATATTGTAGCAGCAAGGTGGCATAGTAGATGGAGCACTGGCCCTGGCATCAGGAAGTCCAGAGTTCATATTCAGCCCCAAATACTTTCTAGCTGTTTGAACCTGGGTGAGTCACTTAACCTCTGTCTCCCTCAGTTTCTTCTATTGCAAAATGGGAATGAATATAACATTTATCTCCCAGAATTTTTGTGAGCATCAAATGTCATATTTGTAAAATGCTTGGTAGAATGCCTGGCACATATTAAGTTATGAATAAGTATTTCTTTCCTCCATTTTGCCCCTGCCATCTTCCATGTGGGAGACAGCCTGAGTTGTGCCAATGGGCACAGAGAGGAGGGGCTCTTCACATATATAATTTTAAATAAAAATAAAAGAAGTGACTCATAAATGGATGTTCTGCTTTAATAGTACCATTTGTATGAATTTGGATTTATAATTCACAACACTTTTCTAAATTCCCGCCCTAAGATGATCCCTAGGTTAAATTCTATTTCTAAAGTCTTTGCCTGAGTTTTCAAGGAAGTGACAAAAAAAAGTCATTGAATAAGAATTTTAATAGACTTTCGTGGGAATCAATATTTTTGGAAAATGGACCTCAAGCCTCTTCTTGGAGTACTCCAGAGACAGGAAAGATAACACTTCTTGAGACCATTCCTTTGGGACAGACCTAATCATTGGGGCCTTTTCCCTTAAATCAAGACAATAGCTTTCACTCTGAAAATTCCATCCAGTGCTTCACATTCTGCCCTAAGGAGCCAAGCAGAACAAATTTAATCCTTCTTTTACACAATAGCTTTCTAGACAGGATACTAGGATTTCACAGTGGAGGGCCCCTTAGATACCTTGCAGTGTCTTCATTATTTCTCTCAGCAGCAATTTTTTATCAAACTTGTAGGTCCCAACCTTGAATTTATCGCAGACTCTTCATTTCCTTTTCTCTCATATCTAGTTACCAAATATTGTGAATTTCGTCTCTTCAGCATCTCCTATGGCCAGGTCCTCCTCTTTATCCTTACCATTACTATTCTTTGTCAACGCCTTGATGATACCCCTTTAGTTCAAAATCCTTTGCTTTATAGTCAAGGTTCTCTACTAGCACTGACCATATCTTTCCATTTTTAATTCACATTTTTTGTTTTAACTAAACTAGATCCTTCTACACCTGGAACATACATACTGACTGCATTATCAAATGTTTTTGCCTTTGCTCAGACATTCCTTCTCTTTGGCATGTTCTCCCTCTGTGTCTGCACTTGTTCAACTCCTAATGATCTTTTAAAGCTCAACTGAGGCGTTAACCTCTTTCAGAAAGATTTCTCTGGTTCCCCTTGTGGCAATGATCTACTTGAGACCTAAAGTAGCAAAAAAATCATCTTTCTAATGTATTTCTTATGCAATTATATACATTTTAACTCCCTGTGGATTTTATTCTCCAATTAGACTCTGAGCTGCATGAGGACTGAAACTGTATATTATTTAAATTTTGTTCATTCCCTATAAGGGAAGCTAGGTGGTGAAATGGATAAAGCATCAGGCTCTGAATCAGGAAGACCTCAGTTCAAATCAGACACTTACTAGCTGTATGACCCTGTGCAAATACTTAACCCTATTTACTTCAGTTTCCTCATATTTAAAACGAGCTGAAAAAGGAAAGCAAACCACTGGAGTTATCTTTGCCAAGAAAATCCAAAAGTATTTGAACTCAAGTTCAACTGATTGTGACGTCATATCTCTACTCTGGGTTGCCTTTTGTCAATTATGTCTAATTTATAAAAATGTCTCTCAATAAAATATAACAAAGTATTAAAATCTATCATACGGTAAAAGAAAAAAAAATCCGAAAGGGGTCACAACAAGTTAAACATGACTGAAGTGCTTGAAGAACAAATCATTCCTCATATCTTGTCAGTGCTCTGTTTACAATAAATGCTCAATAAATACTGTTTCAGTGGAGAGAATATTGTTCTGGATGTTGGATGATGAGGATTCAAGTCTCAGCTTCCACTTCTACCAGCTGTGTGACCCTGAGTGTCATTTTCCTTCTTTGAGCCTCAGTTTCCTCAGCTTGTCAAAGATGATAATCATAATTGCATTAACCACCTCAAAGAGCTATAGGGAAAATCACTTTGCAAACCTTAAAATGGTTTCCAAATAGGAATTCTTATTCTGTGGGTTCCAGTTGTGTTAAACTTGAAGAGAAAATACATTTTAGGTATAACTGTGAATAAGGGGTATGACTTGCATGTTTAGCTCTTAGATATCTTTTCTCTTAGACCTTAGATCTTAGGCTAACAATTTAACTAACCTTTTGGTGCCTCAGTATTCTCAATGCTTCTTACCTCACCAGGTTATTGTAGATTAATGAAATAATAGAGGTGACCTTGCTCAGAAAAGTGATATGCAAATAAATGTCAGTTTCCAAATCCCAGGTACCTTTTAGTAAAATAGCCTCTTATTAAGATTAAAAGCCTCTGGGGCAGCTAGGTGGCTCAATGGATAGAGAGCCAGGACTGGAGTCTTGGGTTCAAATGTGGACTCAGACACTTTCTAACTGTGTGACCCTGAGTAAGTACCTTAACTTCATTTGCCTAGCCCTTATACTGTATCAATTCTAAGATAAAACATAAGGATTTTTTTTAAACTGAAAACTCCTTATTCTTCGGGCCTATGAATGGACTGATCCTCAAAGTTTTATATTTAAGCATCATGCAAGGCAAAGAAAGGTGTGTGCAAATTATACATTTCAGGAGCTAATGATCATCCTATATGTAAAGGTGACATTTCCATGACAAGAGGCAGTTTCAATGACATCTTTGATCTTGCATTCTTAAGTTCAATCAATCCTCAGAAGGCAAATGTTTTTAGGGAACAGTGTCAACATGTTTCTCTCCTCTTTGAGGGCAAAAGCATTCACATGGAGATTAGTCAAGCATTACTGTTAATTGTTTCCTGGTACAGGCTTCAATTCAACCTACCATCCTGCTCAGACAGTCTAATTGTTTAATTATCTTAATTATCTTCATCCATCCCTATTACTGAGCCCAAAGATTTTTGTTTGCATCCTGCTGTGTTCCTTTCCTCTTAGATAACTTTAGCTTAACCCTTTCTTCCTTTCATTGTGGTTGCTTTGAGGATTGAACTATCAAAAATAATGTTAGAAAGGCCTTCTTTGCTTATTTTTTATCTGTTCCTTAAAACTCACATCAAATAATATTTTCTTAGCCCATTCATTCAACAAGTACTAATTAACTGCCTTCTTTTGGTTAGATTGTGTACTAGAAACTACAATGATTTAAAAAAAAGATAAAGATAAAAGTAAAGTAGTTCTTGGCTGCAAGGAGCTAATATGCTCTGAGGACAAGTCTTTAACCTTATTTTCTGCCACATCTTGTGAAGCCTCTGGACATCTTCTCAGGAAGTTTTAAATGCATAAAATAAAATAGGTTGTGAAATAGATATCATTATCCCCATCTAACAGAAGAGGAAACTAAAAGTGATTTGTGAAGAGTTATATAGCTAGTGGCAGTCTGAGTGAGAATTTGAATCAAGGTCAAGATCCTCCAAGTCCTGCCTGAAAGGCTGCCTGTCAAGAAACTCTAATACAGAAAAAAATTGTGGTTAGGGTTTTAGTCTAATAAATTAGGCAAGCTCAAGAACATGAGGTGCAGAGAAGTTTATT
This sequence comes from Gracilinanus agilis, assembly GCF_016433145.1. Lineage (NCBI taxonomy): Eukaryota > Metazoa > Chordata > Mammalia > Didelphimorphia > Didelphidae > Gracilinanus > Gracilinanus agilis. Next base: position 361,695,386 of record NC_058131.1, on the reverse strand, counting down.
ATAATATGTAAGAAATACACATTGTATGAGCCAAGCCCCAAGCTTTAATTTCTGGCTGCTTTTAAAGACAAATTTTCATAACACAAGAAGACAATCTTGATAGGTTCACATTGCTGAAAGATGGGCTAGTGTTGTATCAGAGCAGAGTTTCTATGCAGAAAAAATGCTGATTTCTAAAGGGAATCAAAGTGCATGTGGCTGACTTTTCCTACCCCTGGTTTGATGTGTACTACAGACTCCTTTCTGAGAGGACTGTCACTCACTCCTGTGTACCCCATAGAAGGTTGTCATATATATTTGTACAGTCCCTCTTATGAGAGGCCTGCCCTAAACTTGTTAAGGGGGATGGGAAATATAATTCAATGATTTTCCTATTTGGCACAAATCATTTTTATGATGAGGCATCACAATTAGATTTCTATTACTCTTCCCCTCTCAACTGCAACATCCTGATCTCTTTCATGTGGAATTTGGGAATTGGTTTGGGAATCAGTTCCTTAGACTGTCAGGGAGGTAGAGTCAGCATAAATTGCACACCTAAGAGAAAAACCACAAATAGATATTTTAGCCATGAAAAATTTGCACCCTCTTGTCCATTATCACCTCTTTTATTCAATATTTTACTTGAAACGCTAGGAGTAGCAATTAGAGAAGAAAAAAACAAATTTAAGGGATCAAAGTAGGCATTGAGGAGACTAAACTATCACTCTTTGCAGATGATATGATGGTATATTTAAAGAACCCCAGAAAATGAACTAAAAAGCTAGTGGAAATAATTAACAACTTTAGTAAAGTTTCAGGGTACAAAATAAACCCACATAAATCATCAGCATTTCTGTATATTTCCAACAAAACTTAGCAGCAGGAGTTAGAAAGAGAAACTCCACTTAAATTTACTCTAGACCAGTGGTTCCCAAACTTTTTTGGCTTACCACCCCCTTTCCAGAAAAAATATTACTTAGCCCCCTAGAAATTACTTTTTTAAATTTTAATAGCAATTAATAGGAAAGATAAATGCACCTGTGGCTATCACCGCCTTCCTTGATCACTGCAGCACCCACCAGGGGGCGGTGGTGGCCACTTTGGGAATCACTGCTCTAGACAATATAAAATACTTAGGAATCTATCTGCTAAAACAAACACAAGAATTATATGAACACAATTACAAACACTTTTCACACAAGTAAAACTAGATCTAAATAATTGGAAAAACATTAACTGCTCCTGGGTAGGATGAGCTAATATAATAAAAACAACAATCCTACCCAAATTAATCTACTTATTCAGTGTGATACCTATCAAACTACCAAAAATATTTTTATAGAATTAGAAAAAATTGTAACAAAGTTCATCTGGAAGAAACTAAAGATCAAGAATATCAATGGAAATAATGAAAAAATGTGAAGGATGGGAGCCTAGCAGTATCAGATCCTAAACTGTAATATAAAGCAGTGGTCATCAAGGCAATATGGTACTGGCTAAGAGAAAGAAAGGTAGATCAATGGAATATACTAGGGGTAAATGACCTCAGTAAAACAGTGTTCAATTAACCCAAAGACCCCAAGTTTTTGAGACAAGAACTCACTATCTGACAAAAACTGCTGGGAAAATTGGAAAGCAGTATAGGGAAAATTAGGTTTAGATCAAGATCTTACATCCTTTATCAAGATAAATTCAAAATGGGTAAATAACTTAAATATGAAGAGTGAAATCATAAACAAAGTAGGTGAACATAGAATACCTTTCAGATCTGTGGGAAAGGAAGAAATTTAAAATCAAGCAAGAGATAGAGAATACTGCAAAATGTAAAATGAAAGCCTTTCATTATAGCAAATTAAAAAGGTTTTGTACAAACAAAACCAAAGCAACTGAAATTAGAAGGAAACCAACAAACAAGGAGTACATTTTTGTAACAAAACTCTCTGACAAAGGTTTAATTTCCCCAATATATAAGTAACTAAGTCAAATCTACAAAAAAATCAAGTCATTCCCCAACTCATAAATGGTCAAGGGACATGAATAGGCAGTTTTCACAGGATGAAACCAAAACTATCAAAAAGCACATGAAAAAGTGTTCTAAATATCTCCTGATTAGAGAAATGCAAATTAAAACAACTCTGAGGTACCACCTCACACCTAGCAGATTGGCCAATATGACAGCAAAGGAAAGTGATAAATGTTGGAGGGGAAGTGGCAAAATTGGGACATTAATGCATTGCTGGTGGAGTTGTGAATTGGTCCAACCATTCTGGAGGGCAATTTGGAACTATGCACAAAGGGCTTTAAATGAATGGCTGCCCTTTGATCCAGCCATACCACTGTTGGGTTGTACCTCAAAGAGATAATAAGGAAAAAGACTTATACAAAAATATTCATAGTGTGGCTCTTTGTGGTGGCAAAAAATTGGAAAATGAGGGGGTTTCCATTGATTGGGGAATGGCTGAGCAAATTGTGGTACATGATAGTGATGGAATACTATTGTGCTATAAAGAATGATGATCTGGAGGCTTTCCATATGAACTGGGGGAACCTCAATGAACTGATGCAGAGGATTTAGATTCTTGACAAGAAAGGAAGCTAGAGGCCACAGGAAGGGCCTTGTATCTTTATATAAAATTATTGTGGACAAATCATGACTGGCAAATCTGTAGTAAAAGGGCTCCAGTTTCTGCAGTGACACTGATACAAGCAGAAATAATAAGCAGCTTGCAGAATAGGTTCCAAGTCCATAATACATACATGACTAACATAACAAGCAGTTACAAAAAGCAAATGAAGGAATCCAATATAGCATTAGTTTTAGGGATATAAATTCCTTTTTCTTTTTTATTAAATTGTATTTTTTCATTCCAATGTAGAAATAATTTCTGATTATAGTTTTCTGACATCCTCTCCCTTACTACCTCTCCCATATTCTAGAGGAATTAAATAGTCTGACAGAGGTTACAGAGTACTTTCATACAAGATGTGTTTCCATATTACCCAAGCTGTGACTGAAGACATATTGTAAATATAATAAAAAACTCCTGAAAGTAAAGTGAAGGATCACATGCTTTGATCTGAACTTAAATTCTAATAGTTCCTTCTTTGGCTGTGGAGAGAATTTTTTTTTGTTTTGTTTTGTTTTTATCATGAATCCCTTGGGCTTATCTTGGAATCTTGTTTTGCTAATCATAGTTTAGTCCTTCTCAGTTGACCATCATACAATATTTCTGTTACAGAATACACTGTCCTCCTGGTTCTACTCACTTTACTTTGTATCAGTTCATATAAATCTTTCCAGATTCTTCTGAGTTCATCCTGTTTGTCATTTCTGTTGGTGAAATAGTATTCCATTACAACCATATACCACAACTTTTTCATTCATTCCCCAATTGATGAATACCCCCTCACTTTCAAATTTTTGCCACTATGAAAAAAGCTGCTAAAAATATTTTTGTACAATTTGCTTTTCTCTAATCAATAGTGATTTGGTGCATTTTCTCATATGACTATAGATAGTTTTAATTCTTCCTCTGAGAATTGCTTATTCATATCTTTTGACTATTTTCCAACTGGGGAATGTTTGGTATTCTTATAAATTTAATTTGGTTCTCTATATATTTGAAAAATGAGGTCTTTATCAGAGGTACTTGCTATAATTTTTTAAAAAAAAATTGTTGTTTCCCTTCTATCTATTCTTAGCTGCGTTGCTTTTGTCCATATAGAAACTTTTAAATTTAACGTAATAAAAATTATGGGGGGTTCTGGGTTAAGATGGCGGCAGAGTAAGAAGCAGCTCTTAACCTCTCCTGACTGAAACACACAAAACTCCTCAAGGGGACATAAAAACAAGTCCAGACGAACGGAGGAACCCCACAACAGGGCACAGCGTGGAAGGTACGTGGAATCGAGACATTTCCAGGCTATAAAGGGCTCTCACTAAATCGCAGGCTGAGCAACCACCCCACCCCCACGCCCTCCACACACAAAATCTATAGCTCTGAAGCCAGCTAAAAAGAAATAGAGCAAGTTTGGGGCACCCATAGAGTCATTGGCAGCTCCGGGGCCTGTTCCTGAGAGCAGCAAGATTTAGGACCCCAATAAGCCAGAGAATGCAAACGAAATCTGAGCGCGAGGACAGAGAGTGGACGCCCAGCTCAGAGCGCACAGGCACTGGCGGAGGCGTGGGTGGAGGCAGACACAGCCAGGAACTAAAGCTCTGAAAACCTGAGTGGGGAACCAGTGCAGACGGGTATACAACTGTGGAAGCAGCGCCCTGACACTTGTAAAGGAACCTCCTGCAGAGGATCAAGCAAGGGGGTCCACTAGGGGGCTTGACCTTGGAAAAAACCAGAACTCAGACCTCAGGAACCAATAGACCGCGGACAGACACTGAGCGCGAGGATAAACCTGAGACTCTGCTGGGCTAATGATGGCTACCCAACCTCAGGAAACTCAGAAGAGAAAGAATAACAACAAGAAAAAGAAGCCTTTAACACTCGACAGCTTTTACACAGAGAAAATCCAGACAACCGAGCAAACAGAGGAGGAGAACAAACAAGCATCCGGACCCTCCTCAAATAAGGAAAACTCCTCACAAGCTATGGAAGAGTTCAAAACTGAGATTTTGAGGAAAATGGAAGAGATCTGGCAGGAAAATAACTGTTTAAAAGGTAAAATCTTGCAATTGAACACCAGAAATGACCAGATTGAAAAGGAATTCCAGAAGATTATGGCCGAAAACCGAAAGATTATAGCCGAAAATCAATCCCTAAAGGCTAGAATCGAGCAATTGGAAGCTAATGATCTCTCAAGACAACAAGAACAAATAAAACAAAGTCAAAAGACTGAAAAAATAGAAGGAAACATGAAATATCTCAATGAGAGAGTGACAGACCAAGAAAACCGGTCTAGAAGAGACAATTTGAGAATAATTGGTCTTCCAGAAAAACCAGAAATTAATAGAAACCTGGACTCCGTACTAAAAGAAATTATTCAGCAAAATTGCCCTGAAGTCCTACAACAAGAGGGCAATATAGACATCGAAAGGATTCATAGAACACCCACTACATTCGACCCAGAGAAGAAATCGGTTAGAAATATTATTTCCAAATTCAAAAGCTTTCAAGCAAAAGAAAAAATCTTACAAGAAGCCAGAAAGAGACAATTCAAATATCAAGGAGCACCAATCAGGATCACACAGGATCTGGCAGCCTCCACGCTAAAAGACCGTAAGGCTTGGAATACGATATTCAGAAAGGCAAGAGAGCTGGGCCTGCAACCACGGATCAACTACCCATCAAAATTGACTATATATTTCCAGGGGAAAGTATGGGCATTCAACAAAATTGAAGAATTCCAGGTATTTGCACAGAAAAGATCAGGGCTAAATGGAAAGTTTAACATCGAACCACAAAAATCGAGAGAAACCTGAAAAGGTAAATAAGATACAGAGGGGAAAGAAAGAAAACTTATAATTTTTAAATTTGCCTTTTTAAGGGCCTCAGTGAGATCTAATCATCTGTATTCCTATGTAGATAAATGTTATGTATAATTCTCTGTAGTGAACTCTATTCACTACTATAATATTCACTATTATAGTAATCAGAAGAATAATTCACAGGGTGAGGATGGAACACTAAATAATCTAAGACGGCGTGGGGGATGGGAAAGAGGGGGTAAATAGCAGGGAACACCAAGAGAAACTTGAGTGACTAAGAAAATAGAATATTCTATTACACACAAAGAGGACATGGGAGGGAGAGGGGACAAATACTATTATAAGAAGGAGAGGAAGAGAGCATTAAGAGGTAATAATCAAACCTTACTCTTAGTGTAATCAACCCGGAGAGGGAAGAGTAGCTTTATTATCCATTGGGATAAAAAACTCTATCTAACCCTACTGAGAAAGTCAGAAGGGATAAACCAAGGGGAGCAGGGGAGTGGGAAGGTCAAAAAAGGGAGGGGAGAAGGGGGAGGGAATTCATAAGGCCTTTAAAAACAAAAAGAGGGGGAAAAATAAGGGAGAGGTTAGAAAGGGAAGTTAATCAAAGGAGGGGATAAGGGATAGGGTCTTAATAGCAAACCACTGGTTTTAAAGGAAATAGTTTAAGGAGAAGGGGTAGGAATGGGGGAGGATTTGAAAATGTCAGCAAATGCACAACTGATGATTATAACTCTGAATGTGAATGGGATGAACTCGCTCATAAAACAGAAGCAAATAGCAGAGTGGATTAGAAACCAAAATCCCACCATATGTTGTCTACAAGAAACACATATGAGGCGGCTGGACATACACAAGTTTAAGGTTCAGGGTTTGAGCAAAATCTTTTGGGCGTCAAATGAGAAAAAGAAGGCAGGAGAGGCTATTTTGATTTCTGACAAAACCAAAGTAAAAATAGATATGATTAAAAAAGACAGGGAAGGTCATTACATCCTGATTAAAGGCAGTATAAACAATGAGGAAATAACACTGCTCAATATGTATGCACCAAGTGGCATAGCACCCAAATTCATAAAGGAGAAACTGGCAGAGCTCAAGAAGGAAATAGATAGTAAAACCATACTAGTGGGAGATCTAAATATTCCTCTGTCAGATCTAGATAAATCAAACTGAAAAATAAATAAGAAAGAGGTAAGAGAGGTGAATGAAGTCCTAGAAAAATTAGATCTAATTGATATGTGGAGAAAAATAAATAGGGACAAAAAGGAATACATCTTCTTCTCAGCTGCACATGGCACATTCACAAAGATTGACCAGGTTATAGGGCATAGAATCATTGCAAACAAATGCAAAAGAGCAGAAATAATAAATGTAACCTTCTCACATCATAATGCAATAAAAATAATAATTAGTAAGGGCACCTGGACAGGAAAATCAAAAACTAATTGGAAATTAAATAATATGATTCTCCAAAACCAATTTGTCAAAGAAGGAATCATAGAAACAATCAACAATTTCATTGAAGAAAATGACAATGATGAGACATCCTACCAAACTATGTGGGATGCGGCCAAGGCAGTACTCAGGGGGAAATTTATATCCTTGAGTGCATATATTAACAAATTCAGGAGGGCAGAGATTAATGAATTGGGCATGCAACTCAAAAAATTAGAAAGCGAGCAAATTAAAAATCCCCAGATGAAAACTAAATTAGAAATACTAAAAACCAAGGGAGAAAATAATAAAATCGAAAATAAAAGAACTATTGAATTAATAAATATGACTAGAAGCTGGTACTTTGAAAAAACAGATAAAATAGACAAAGT
>NC_058131.1:361651940-361683144 GCF_016433145.1 Gracilinanus agilis | reverse complement strand
AAATCAAAAGTATCAATAAGCACATGAGAAAGTGTTCCAAATCTCTAATAATTAGAGAAATGCAAATCAAAACAACTCTGAGGTATCACCTCACACCTAGCAGATTGGCTAAAATGAAAGAAGGGGAGAGTAATGAATGCTGGAGGGGATGTGGCAAAATTGGGACATTAATGCATTGCTGGTGGAGCTGTGAACTGATCCAGCCATTCTGGCTGGCAATTTGGAACCATGCTCAAAGGGCTATAAAAGACTGCCTGCCCTTTGATCCAGCCATACCATTGCTGGGTTTGTACCCCAAAGAGATCATAGATAAACAGACTTGTATGAAAATATTTATAGCTGCGCTTTTTGTGGTGGCAACAAATTGGAAAAGGAGGGGATGTCCTTCAATTGGGGAATGGCTGAACAAACTGTGGTATATGCGGGTGATGGAATACTATTGTGCTAAAAGGAATAATAAACTGGAGGAGTTCCAGGCGAACTGGAGAGACCTCCGGGAACTGATGCAGAGCGAAAGGAGCAGAGCCAGAAGAACACTGTACACAGAGACTGATATACTGTGGTAAAATTGAATGTAATGGACCTCTGTACCAGCAGCATTGCAATGACCCAGGACAATTCCGAGGGATTTATGGTAAAGATGCTACCCACATTCAGAGGAAGGACTGCAGGAGAGGAAACATATAAGAAAACAACTGCTTGAACGCATGGGTCGGGGTGGACGTGATTGAGGGTGTGGACTCGAAACTACCACACCAATGCAACTACCAACAATTTGGAAATTGGTCTTGATCAAGGACACATGACAAAACTAGTGGAAATGCGCATCGGCCATGGGTTGGGGGAGTGTGGGGGGTAGTGGGGGGTGAAGGGGATAAGAGGAGTATGAATCAGGTAACCATGTTAAAAATGTATATTAATAAATGATAAAAAAAGAAAAAAATTATGCATTTCATTTTTCATAATGTTCTCTATGTTTATGTTTTTTTGTTTATTAATTCTTTTGTTATCCATAAAACTAATAGGTAAACATTTCTGTGTTGCCCTAATTTTTTTAATACCTCTTTATTTCCAGATCAAGTATCCATTTGGACTCTGTCTTGGTGTGAGATGTTGGTCTTTGCCTAGTTTCTGCCATATTGTTTCCCAGTTTTCCAAGCAGTTTTTGTCATATAGTGAGTTCTTCCTCTAGTAGCTTGGATCCTTGGGTTTATAAAATATTGAATTATTATGGTCATTATTACATTTTGATTTCCTAATTTATTCCTTTGATCCACTACTTTTTCTTAGCTAGTACAAGATTGCTTTGATGATGCTTTATAGTATAATTTAATATTATATATGGCAAGACATCCTCCCTTCAATTTTTAAAATTAATTTCCTTGATATTCTTGACCTTTTGTTCTTCCAAATGAATTTTGCTGTTATTTTTTCTAGTTCTAAGAAATAATTTTTGGTAGTTTGATTGGTAATCCCTAAGGCACAATATAATCCGTGAATATAATTTTTGCTAAGAAGGCTTAAAGATATAATTTTAATATATACTAATTATTAACAAAATAAAATACTTTTCATAAGTAATAACCTAATAAACTCATATGAAATTCATTCTTTACTATAAGCAAACTCATAAATTTCTCCCACTTTGATTGGGATAGGTCCTAGTTTTTCCAACTTTAGAATTTCACAAATCATAGTATGCAAGACAGATAAGATCTTATGACCTCGCCCAAATAGAAAGCCCCAAGTAATCTTACCAACAAGGATGCTATGACAATTAAAAATTCTGAGAGTCTGAGTTCTAGGTAACAGAAATCAATTTGTTGATTATACTAACAATAACCAAAAAATTATTTGGTCAATGATTTCAATGATCACAGAAGAATTCATTCAGCATCTTGAGTCATTTAAAACAATTTTGGAAGTTCATTATTTAGCCCTCCCTAAGCCATCTCTAGTTGATGAACACCAAATGTGGAGATGGGCTAATAATTTTTTGTCCTTCTGCGATCTTCCATGAAGATGGGAAAAATCGCATGCTTGATCATTGGACTATAATTATCTTGCTAATCTTGATGAAGAAATCAAGTTAAGCCTGGTTAAGAGTGACTTTCCTCATTTACTCTATTATGGTAGTCAAGAATGTTGCCATGCTGTCCTCAGATATACTTGGCCTAAATTAGTTTTTGTTTACTATACAAAATAAAGTTTATATTTTCAATTAATTATCCCAATTTTAAAAATCACTTTAGGGCAGGAATGTGAGAGCATTTCTAAGATTGTTAGGACAAAGGACTGAAGAAAAAGGCTTAAAAAATAAGTTATTCACCCCTATTAGAAATCAAAAATGTGGTCAGAGCATTATTTAGAAATAAAAATGATACATTAGGAATAAAACTTCTCAGTAACTTAAGGGGTCTGTGCATCTTTTCTCTCAATTATTATTATCATCCATTTAAAAAACAAATATACCTCACATAAATATTTGCCAGTTTTCAAATATTTTTACCACATTATTTTAAGGACTCAAATCATAATCTAACAGTTTCAGAATAAAAGAGACAAAATGTTTTAGCAGCATTTCAGATAAATGGTTTCCCCAAATTTCATAATATGAGAAAGAAAATAGGAACCTGATGATAACATATAAAATATCATCTGTGTAAAACGTGAAATAAATCTCAGATGACATCAATTCATCTTATTTTCTTATTTGGAAAATCTTTAATTTTGTCACTTTTTGCACCTCATTATAATTATATCCAAGACCATTATAAAATAATTACACTTGTTAATTTTTTTGGTGCTTTCCATGTGCCAGTCACTGTGCCAGGCACTCTATAATCACGAGATCTTCATATCATTCTTCAGAGGTGGGTGCTATTATTTATTCCTTTTACAGATTCAGAAACTGAGGTAGACAGAAATGAAGTAATATTTAAGATCACACTGCTAATAAATTCCTGAGACAGGATTTCCTCGAATGCTGACAAGTGCAGCACATAGGTCATTAACAAAATATGCTTTCATTTTATAAAAAATGCTGGTGATAATAGATACAGGATTTAGCACCACAGGGGCTCTTGGGATAACAAGATTACTGATAGCCCTCAGGTCTTGGACACAGACAGGCCATGCAGTCAACATACACCTTGGTTTTCCTAAGGTGAATGGCTGGGCATAAGCAGCAATGAGTTTTTTTAATAGGTACAACAGCCTCGAAATTGATATTTTATTGTTTCATCTGACTGATTTCATGAACCCTGTCCATGTCTGTGGGCTTCCAACCCCACAAGGTGAAAAGTAAGTTTTGTAACAAAGAAAGCAATTCGGATACTAGAAGTCCCATAAGACTTTCTGGTTCCTTTAGATCACCCAATGAGCAAAATCAATTCTGTGGTGTTCTAACAGAATCCCTTCTGGATCCCAGTGTAAAATGGCCTTATGTTTACCTAACAGGTCCCTCCCATACAGAGAAACAGGGAATTAGGCATGATGGCAGAACAAGTGCAGTTCAGGGATGCAATAGAAACTCCAGCAGGGTTTTAAGGGGCACATCTCACTTTCCCTCTCTCTGCCTACAATCTTCTCTGTTGGTACCCACTTCAGAGAGAGAAAGCTGCATAGCCCCCTTCTCTAAACAAATACAGGGAATCCCCTTTACAGGTATCTCTATCAAAGGCTCTTTAACCACCACACATGCATTCCTATTCCCATTTCTAAGAAATACCTCTCGTATCCAACTACCTTCTCCTCCCGTTATTGAGAATACTCATCCTTAGTATTCCCCATAGGTACTACGCATGGCAATTGGTGGTCCAGGCCAGGATGGATCAGGGGTATCATGTGTCAAGTGGGTCTCTTTTGAGTAATACTGAGGATCTCTCTTTTCCAGAAGTCTCATCCTGCTGGCATTTTCTGCAATCCGTATTAAAATACATCTCTTGTTTACAAACAAAAGCATGTCTGGCCTTTCCTTCTTTTTCTTTTAAATCTCCTCTGATTATTTCACATAAAGCTGGTTCTTAAAAGTGTCATGGTTTTTGATATATCTAGATTAGAGGTGGTAGAGAATTAAATGTTGGTGCTTTTGACAAACATGGTAAATTGGGGCAGTATCCATTTGAAAGGGCAGCCTAACAAAATCAAGAGTCCATTTGTCCAGGCTCTATTTTTTCTTTAAGTCTAGCTCTTAACTTGTGCAATTTGCAAAAATCAAAAGTCCTCTTTTTATTCTATTCTGATCAAATGTGTTCTCTGTAATTATAGGTTCTACTGCTCAAGCCTGGATATCCCTGCCTGAATGGGTGGTATTTTTTTCCTAAACTTTTAACAGCTTTCTCAATGGGGAGTTAAGGAGAGGTTTACTCTGCTGCTGATCCCATTTTATATGGTACAGATTCTGTCCTTTGCTGCCTGCCAGTCAAAGATTAGTCACTTACCCTCCCTGTGTTCCAAAGGCAATGTTTCTTCCTGTAAAAAAGGAGGAAAAAAAATTACTAAATTTTAGGGTTATTATTCCTCCTCAGCTTGCAGAGACCAATTCTTCACCACTTTTCACAACAAGCTGACCTCTGGAAGAGGAAAGGAAAAGAAAAAGAAGGAAAGGCCAGACATGCTTTTCTTGTAAACAAGAGATGGATTTTAATAACAAGTGTAGAAAATGCCAGCAGGATAAGGCTTCTGGGACGTGCACCCCTGCCCAAGAGAGGGTGAAAACAACCCTGGTGCTGGCAGCAGCAAGGAGTAGTTTTGTTTTGTTTGTTGTTGTTTGTTTGTAGTATCAGTTGCATCTAACTCTTTATGGCCCCATTTGGGATTTTCTTGACAAAGATACTAAAGTAGTTTGTTATTTCCTTCTTCAGTTTTTTACAGATGAGAGACTGATGCAAGCAGGGTTAAGTGACTTGCCCAGGGTCACATAGCTAGTAAATGTCTGAGGCCAAATTTAAACTTTGGAAGATGAGTCTTCCAGATTCTAAGCCTGGCATTCTTTCTATTGTGCTACCTAATGGCACTCCTCCATGGTCAATCAAGTAGTCTTCCCAAGCAGTCACCAAAACGGTGGAAGAAAAATCTTAGTTAGGATTTCATCCTAATAAATTAGACAAGGTCAGGAAAGTGCAAAAAGGAGACTATTATAAGTTCAAGGCATATATGTTTATATGGGCCAGGCTCCAAGCAACAGAAGACAATTCTGATAGGATCAGATTTCTGAAAGGGGATGGATTACTGTAACAGAGCCCATTTTATAGTGCAGGTAGAAGCCCATGTAGCTGTTCTTTCCTATGCTCAGCTTGGCACATACTGCAGGCTCCTTCATAAGAAGGCTATCATATACCTGTTTAGTCCAAAGAGGGCTGCAGCATATACCTGTACAACTCTCCTTATATGGGAGCTGACACATAATCTTGTTACATGGGGATGAGAAATAGAAAACAATACTAAGAAGAATTGTTCAAAACTAGAACAGAATATTTTATGGAGTGGTGCATTCTCTGACACTGGAGAAAGAGAGAACTTTGGATATCTTTCAGTGATTTCACAGATGAAGCAAAAGGATTTAAAGGGGTGAAATAAATTGGTTACGGTCACACGGGGAATAAAAATGGAACCATGATTAGAATCTAGGATCTTTGGCTCTAGATCCAGTGTTCTGCCACTATAGAGTGCTATCAAAATGTAAACTATTTAAGCAATCACCCTAATGCAAATATTAATAATAGGGAAGGTCTTGATCAATGACACATTGTGGAATTGCTCATTGGCTATGGGAGGGGGGTGAGAGGAGGGAGGAAAGAACATGAATCATGTAACCATGGAAAAATATTCTTAATTAATTAATTAATTATAATTTTTCAAATAAAAAAGATCATTCAATTGCAAGTATGAATAGCACGAAAGTAGATTTTGAACAATGATACATGTAAAACTAGTGGAATTGTTTGTCAGTTCTGGGTGTGGGGCAGGAAGAGAGGGGGAATCATGAATCATGTAACCATGGAAAATATTCTAAATAAAAAAATAAAAATAAATAAATGATAAATTTTTAAATTATATTTTCTTTTCCAGATTACATTTAAATACAAATTCTAATATTCAAAAAAATGTAAACTATTAGCATACTCATTATATGTGCCCATGCTTTCAGGTGCAGCTGTAGTAATTGTTGGCATAGAGCCTCACAATTTGTAAATATATGCTTCAAGAAGCTGTGGCCAAGTGGCTAAAGAGGTGGCCACAAAACTAGAGAAGGTAAAGGTTTATTTCCTATCCCTGCCCCATCCATACTAACTGGGTGAAACTAAGCAAATCTCTAAGACAAAAAGTTTCAAAGAAAGTGCTAGCTGGCAATGAGAGAAGGAGTTTCCTCTTCTGGGAATTCCCTATATCAGTTTAAAAAAATAAGTTTGGTTCTTACCTCCAACTCACTTAAATGCTACAAGTGACCCTCTTAAGGTAATCAACTTTTGCTCATCCAGTCTATTGGAACACTAATGCTTCTATGACATTTAAATAATTGTTTCTATATGGCCATTTCATATGCTTATTTTTTTTAAACCCTTACCTTCCATCTTGAAGTCAATACTGTGTATTGGCTCCAAGGCAGAAGAGTGGTAAGGGTAAGCAATGGGGGTCAAGTGACTTACCCAGAGTCACACAGCTAGGAAGTGTCTGAGGCCGGATTTGAACCTAGGACCTCCCGTCTCTAGGCCTGGCTCTCAATCCACTGAGCTACCTAGCTGCCCCCCATTTCATATACTTTTGAAAAAGGTTTTATTAAAACATTCAATTTTGGAAATTGTATAATATTTCAGAAGAAAACACCTCAATCCCCATTTTTGACAGCACAAAAAACATGACCAAAGAGACAGATTGTTAGCAACAAGAGTGATCAAATCCATTGGTGAAGAAATAGTACATTGCACTCACATTAAGGCACAAATAGGAGAACCTTTTAAATTTTAATGTCTCCATTTTGAATTTAATAAACTTCAAAAGAAAATATTTCCATATACAAAATAGGATTCAAAATAAAAAACACAAATATCTATTAAAGAAAACTTATGTTTAAAAATTATATAATATAATCAACATATTACTTTCAAAATTGTTTTACTTTTAAACATTTTTTCTTTTCTCTGCATTTAAAAAATTCCCTATAAATATGTCATCTCTTCCCTCCCAAATTATCCCCTATTCTCTCAAACCCACTATAGTCTTCGTCTTTGGTTAATTCAAACACTGTTACTGTGTTCATCTGTTTCTTTACATTGTTTATCAAATTTATTTCACTGATCTACTTTTCCATTTTTACGTCAATAACAAATAGTTTTAATGGTTACTATTTTTTAATATATTTTAAGATCTGGTACTACTAGATTCCCTTCCTTCCCATCTATCAAATATAACTTTTCTAAAATTCCATTGTGGTCTTTAACTTCTTTCTTGTTAACCTTTTGGTTAGGTTTGTCTAGGCCTGAGAAGGATACAATGAGTTCCCCCACTATAGTTACTATTTAATTTAATTTTTCCTGTATTTATACACCATATCATTCATTACTTGTGTTAAGTATTAATTATTCATTTTCTCTGTGCCTTTAAGCATGATTTAGTTCCTATTTAATCAAGTTTTATTTATTTTGTTTAAGATCATAATTGTTGTCCTTGATTCTGAGTTCACAAGAAGCAAAATAGATAGTTCTCCAGTACCTTATTTCACCTCTGTTCCAAGTTTTTCTTGTAGACAACATATTGCATACTGCTTTATAATCCATAATTCTATAATACTTAATTTTATGGGTGAGTTCATTCCATTTACATTCATGATTATGGTTACTAATTGTATATTTCCTTCCATCTAGTTCTATATTTTCCCTTCTCTTGCTCCTACCTTTTCTTTAGAATCAAGATGGTATTGATAGAGCAGTGTGTTCCACATTAATGATTTATCCTTGTTGCAATTTATGTTCTGTTGTTCTTCTTCTCATCCCCCTTTCCACTCCTCAGTCAAAGGGCAATCTTGCCCTTTCTCATTTCCCCTTCATGTGCACTCACCAAAGATGGAATTTGTTTTACTTAATACAAATTCCTTTCTGCATCTATTTCTCCTTCCTCTAAATCACTTTTCTTCTCTGTATTCTTCTAATGACTTTATAAATTTGATATATTTCTACACTAAACTCTGTTGTGTGTATTTACTCAACCTTTTTTCATGCAGTTTGGATAAACATGAGATTCTCATGTAGTTTTCTTTCCCCACACCTTCCCTTATGTCTGTGTAGTCTCCCCATATTTATCCTGATTATGGAGGTGGCACAGTAGATAGATTACCAGACCTGGAACCAGGAAGACCTGTGTTCAAATTTGACCTCAGATACTCACTAGTTGTGTGACCTTAGCCATACCACTTAACCCTGTTTACCTCAAGTTTCCTCATCTGTAAAATGAGCTGGAGAAGTAAATAGCAAACTAATCCAATAATTTTATCAAGAAAACCTCAAACAGGATCAAAATAGTTGGATAAAACTGAACAACAGTTTGACTGTGATTATGTGAAACCAGAAGCTACATCCACTTCCTCCCTCTTTCTTTTTTAGTATATTATTTTTCTCCTTTTCCTTTTTCTTTTTATTCTTCAGATCATCAAAATATAATAGTCTCCAGGTGGTCTTGGCAAGAATCTTATTCTGGCTCTTGGCTCCCTTGCTCACAGCTGCAGGCTATATAGGTTTCCCTGGCTTGCCCATGGTCCCTGGCTAAATATCTTCCATGTGCAGTAATCCTGGGCCAGGATTTTCTACCTAGACCCATTTTCTATTTTTATAGGCTTCTAACTGTCTCTTCTTGTGTACTGTGGCTAGCAAAATGCACTTATTTCTCCTTGGATTTCCTGATAATTTCTTGGTCTGCTACTCTTAAAAAAATTCTTGCTGGAATAGTTTAAGGAAGTTAGATCTTTCTGTTTTTTTTTTCCTTTTCTTGCCCCTTTATGGGAAGGAGAATATGTGAAAAGAATCTTGAGATTTTAGTTCTGGAAGTAACCTTCCTTCTAGCTTTCTAATCTGACACTCTCATTTTCCAGATGAAGAAACCGAATCTTAAAAGAGTTGACTTGCACAAGGCAGAAAGACACAGACAGAAAGTAGCAGAACTGGTATTTGATCCCAAGACTTCTGACTTTCCAAGTCCATAATTTTTCTAATTGTATCACATGTATTGGCTATACAGAGTAGCAAATATGGCATATTCACTGGATCAAAGAATTTCTAGTTAGAAATCAGTCTAACCCATGACAAAGAGGTTTTCCCCATTAAAAAAATACATCCAACCAGTGGCTATCCAGCTTATGCTTTTAATATTTCCAAGAAGGAGGAACCTACCAGCTCTCAAGGCAGATATTTCATTTTTGGATAGCTATAAATGTAAAAAAAATGTTTTTTTCTCCTAGAATCAAACTAAAATTGGAATCTTTGCTACTTCCCTGCCTTGTTCCTTGTTTTGTCCTGTGTAATCAAACTGGACATTTCAAATCTTGATTCTACCTGATAGCCTTCAAAACACTTAAAAGATAGTTATCTTCCATACCCCACCCAACAATCTGCTCTTCTCCAGGCTAAATATTTAGAGTTCTTTCAGCCAATCATCATAAGTCATGTGGCTTTATCATCCTCACTGACCCCTTTGAGATGTCTTCCAATTTATTAATGTCTTAAACTGTGGCACCTAGAGCTGAACACAATACGGCAGATGTAGTCTGAAGAGGGCAGAGTTAAAAAAAGGGACTCTTCTCATCTTATTCCTGGAAAGTATTCCCCTTTTAGGACAACTAGCTGGCATAGAGAATAGAGTGTCAGGTCTGAAGTCAGGAGGACTCATTTTTCTGAATTCAAATTTGGCCTCAGACACTTACTAGCTATGTGACTCTGGGAAAGTCACTAGACTTATTTTCCTCACCTGAAAATTGAGCTGGAGAAAGAAATAGCAAACCACACCAGTGTCTTTGCCAAGAAAACCTCAAATGGGTTCATGAAGAATCAGACACAACTGATCAATAATAATTCTTCTCTTAATGCAGCCCATAATATATTTTTGAATGCCACGTCGTACCAGGATTTCCATTGAGCCTATAGTCCTTTTTTTCAAACTGCTATTTAACCATGTTTCCTGAGTCCATAATTGGAACCAAACTATGAGACTTTACATGATCTCTATTGTACTTTATCTTATTAGATTCATCCTAGCCCTTTAGGGAGTGAATAAGCATTTATATATCACCTACCATGTGTCAAACACTGTGCTAAGTTCCTTCATTAAGTTTTTTGTTTTCTGTTTTAGTCTCTACCTTCTTTTTTAGAATCAATACTAAGTATTAGTTCCAAGGCAAAAGAACAGTAAGGATTAGGCAATGGTGGTTAAGTGACTTGCCCAGGGTCATACAGCTAGGCAGTGTCTGAGGCCAGATTTGAAATTAGGACTCCTATTTCCAGGTCTGGCTTTCTAGCCACTGAGACACTCAGCTGCCCTCAGTCTTCATAAATATTATCTCATTTAACTCTTACAGTAACAAGACAAGGTAGGTTCCGTTATCATGACCATTTTACAGTAGAGAAAACTGACACTGCAGCAGTTAAGTGACTTGCCCAGGATCACACAGCTAGTAAATAGCAGAGACTAGCCTTGAATGCAGGTCTTTCTGACTCTAGGAACAGCTTTGCCTCCCCTGTGCCACCAGCTGCCTCATTAACATATGAAGATCCTTTTAGATACTGTGTCATGCAGTGTGTTAAGTATCCCTACCAGCTTGTGTCATTTGCAATTTTGATGAACATGACATTTATGTTTTTACTGAGCCATTTATAAAAACGTTAAACTTCACCAAGCCAAGCACAGAATCCTGGAATCCTTCCATGGAGACCTCCTGCCAAATTGACATTGAACCATTAATGACTATTTTTTGAGTTCAGCCCATTCAACTAGATCTGAATCCAGAGGAAGGTAGATGGTAGGACAGAAAAAGCCCTGAATTTAGTGTTAGAAAGTCAGCTTCAAATATTTACTAGCTAAGTGACTTCAGCAGCTTCAGTTTATTCATCTGTAAAATGGGGGTGATAATAGAACTGTTGGGAGGATTAAATAAGGTAATAGATATTAAGCACTTCATAAACATCAAAGCACTATATAAATGCTGTCTATTTCATACTTTTCTAACTTTCTAACTAACATTCCATAAATACTATGGAATATTTCATACATTTTTTGGTAAAATCTAATATGGTTTAAAATCTTTATCAGATTGCTTAACTATCTTGATGAGAGGGAAGGGGGAAAGAGTGAGGATGGGAAATAGGAAGAGAATTTGGAACTCAGAATTTCAAAAGAATGAATTGTTTTTAAATGTAACTAGGGAAAAATAAAATATTATTTAAAAATCTAATGTGGGATCATATTTTTCAAACCATTTTTATTGTCTCCAGAGACAAAGAAATGATATTTCTCTCTTCTAAACCCCTTCCATTTTTCCCCATTTGAAGATGAATAAGGTAGAGGACAAAAATGCTTTTCTTAGGAAAATGGATTAAGGGTGGTAACCAAAAATAGCAACAAGAAGAATATCTTAAGATATTCACTACCTTCCCAGCCCTAAAGTAATTGAGTTAGTGATGCATCTTAGGGTAGTCTTTTCTTTTTAATCCTCTGAAGCAATTAATCCAAGACCCATCTCAGGGAAGTGCTGTCTCTTCCATTCAAAGGAAAATACCCTATTCTATTATTTATAAGAGGTTTGTCCTCTTCTATGGATAAGATATTCTCTCTCTCTCTCTCTCTCTCTCTATATATATATATATATATTATAGATTTATAGATAGATAGATAGATAGATAGATAGATAGATAGATAGATAGGATAGATAGAGATATCTAGATATACATAGATATATCTAGATAGATATCTATATCTATATCTATATCTATATCTATATCTATATCTATATCTATATCTAGATATAGAGAGAGAGAATTCCATAATGGGAATGTTTCTGGAAGAAATGGTATGACAATTTTGTTAATCAACTATTCTGGAATTTAGAACACCAAACTTATTTTGACTTATTATAATCTTTATTTAAGATTACTATAGATGTTGCTTCAAATTGCCTTGGGGAATGGTGTTGTATATGAAGTCCCTGGGGGATATTATAGTTTGGACATTTCTCTCTCCTACCTTCTTTATCTCTTTGTCTCTGTCTCTGACTTTATGTGTGTGTGTCTTTGTGTTTTTGGCAAACTTGTTCTTGAAATACAGAGTACATTATTATTTTTTCTTTGACTATAAGTAAACTATATTTATCCAATTCCCTTGACCTCTACTTTAGTAGCCCTGACAGAAAAGAAAATCAAAAGTCAGTTTTAGATGGTACTTTGTTTGTAAATACATCATAAATATTTTATTTTATCTTTACAATAAAACTAAGAGATGGGTGCTATTATCATCCTCATTTTACAAATAAGGAAATTGAGTCAGAAGAAGTTTAAATGACTTATCCTAAGTTGCATACTTAGTGTCTGAAGCGAGATTTTAACTGAGGTCTATCTTGATCCCAAGTCTAAAGCTCTACCCACTGCTCCACTTAAGTATCTAACTGGGTTGTCCAAGCAGAATCAGATCTTGATAAAATCATGCTGACTTTTCTTATCACCAATTCATTTTCTAGTTGTTTACTAATGATATTTTCAATGATTCCTTCTAGAATTTCCCCAGGAATTAAAGTCAAGATCATTAGCCTATAATTTATAGAATTTGTTCTCTTCCCTTTTCTGAAAATGGGACATCTGTCTTTTAATCTTGCATTAGCTCTCCTATTTTCCACAATTATTTTAAATATTATTGACTATTCAGAAAGAAGAATCATTATAAATCAAGGAATTAATTCATTCAGACTAGGTGAGCCTAATGAAGAACATCTTGGTGATCTCTTATATTTCTTTATTTGATTGGGCATGTATGCCCTTATTAGTCATTCGTTCTGACACATTTAATCCAAAATCTATTTGTCTCTATATATAAAGATGAAGTAAAATTAAAAATAAGTAGGGCTGCCTTCTCTCTCTTATCAGTTATCATTGTCTTATGCACCTCATGTAGTGGTTTCATACCTTCTTTGATCTTCGTTCTCTATTACTTGTTCTTCTTTCTGTTTTCCATACATAGCTTCTTAAAATCTAAGTTAGTTGAGGAAGACTCTTTAGACAAATTCCCATTGTACCCCCTCATTTCAGATACTTCCCTCTATATCTTCAAAACTTCATTCTTGAGGGCTTCCAGTCCCTCTCGGGCTGAGTTTTTCTATAGAATTTTTGGAAAAGACAACAACTACAAAACAATGAAAAAAAAAAAGAAAATAGTAAAACTTTACAAAACAAGCTTGGCCCCAACAAAGAAAAATAAGAAGATATTCTCCTACCCCATATTCTTTGCAAAGGTAGCTTGCATAGATGTGGAATATTGAATATACTTTCAGATTTCTTTTTTAGTGTATTTATCAGTTTTAATGACTTTTTCTCTTCTTTTCCTTTTTCAAAGGTCTTTGTTACTAAGAATTACTTTCTGGAAGAAGGGGAAGGATACTTATAGAGACTAGAAAAATAAAAACTAAAATATATCAATAAAAATTCATTTAAAAAATAACTCAGTCCTTGAAATTCCACCTATTCTTCCTCTCAATCTTTTGATATCTGCTTTCCTCAAATCTTTGGTGCATGTCAAACTATTCATATCTTTAATCTTCCTCTGTCTTTTTAAGAAGAAATAGTGTCTGTGCTAAGATTGTGCTTTATTTTTCAAAGTCTTTATCTGACTGAATGGTCTATTTTATAATCTGATGGCAAAAGCACTTCTGTTTTTCTTTTCATTAAAAATCTTCGCCCAAATTCTCTCCATAATATATCTTCCCTAATCTGATTCCTGGATTTCATCTTATGAGTACAACTACTTATAAGATGCTACCTCCCCAACTTTACTTCTCCTACTTCACTTAAATAAAATGTCCAGAGCTATCTTCTAGTCATATGTTTGAATCTCAATAGCATCTGAAGTAAAAAATTCCTTTTGATGTTAAGACATTGGAAACCAAAGAAAGGACAAAAGATTCAGTGTTCCACATGTAGCCAGCTAAGAAATGACATTGTGTTTAAGGGAAACTTCTTGAATCTCTACACAAATGGGTGAAAAGAATTCCAGGAGCTTTTTAACCACTTTGCCATATATGCTTTCTAAATTTAATTCCATTTATCCCTTGACTCTATATATACTAGCAAGATAGTGTGTCATAGTCATTTGAGGGAATATTTTTTACTAACCATTTTTACTATACTATCTTGATAAATATCCTTTTCTAAAAGTTACCTAAAACGGGATGACTAAAATGATCTCAGCTGATAATCTTGTAGATATTCATGTAGAAAAACACTCTGGGAAGGATGGGATTGAAACAATATTATTGGAATCACACTTTCTCTATGGGGAAAATGTTTAGAATCCTCAGAGGGAGGTGTAACTTTCTTCTGGGATCTAAGGGCTCTTCTGTGAGAGCGGGAGTCTGAGAACTTTCCTCAGATATTATATAGCCTAGATTTTTCTTTTAAGCTATGGCCTGGGAGGCCAAATCCATTTCTCAGACACCACCTCCTTAACCAACTACTAATTTTCCAGATCATTTTTTTTCTCCTTTGCATTTTTTGCTTAGACAACATGGAGGAAAGATAAACTGTGCCCTGTACTTTTCCTTATTTTTTTCCTGAATGCTTCATAGATTTTGATGATACTTATTGGTTTTCTTCCTGCGTTATCATCTTTGCCACTACAAATCACCCAATATAGGTGAGAGTTACTTGTTTTGATAAGTTTTGGGAGATTCTTTATGAAATATCTTAGATACATGCCCCGAGAAGGCAAACCTTTAGAGATTTCTCTATTACTGTTAACAAGCCAACCAATAGCTGCCTCAGTATTCCTTGACATGAAATCATCAACTAACACTACTTTTACTTTTTTCTTTGGTTTTTATTGGACAATCTTTTATCCAGTAGCTTCCATTATTCTGTTATTCTTCTACAATTAGTAGTTGCTAAGGAGATGGTGGCATTTTCTTGTACCACAAGCACTGATTAATCACATCATCATCATCATCACAATGATGATGATGATGATGATAATGATAATAATAATAATAATATTTATTTATGTGGCTTGAATATATGCCAGTATCTCCTCCTTGTTTTCTTCTTCTCCCTTGTCCACATCATCCTTCCACTTCTGAAGCCATTACTAAATGTTTATTAGAATCACTTTTGTATATTAAATTCTACTTAATCATCCTCTAATTTTCTATATCAAAGCAGTTCCCTGGCCCATATTCCACTCCATATGTTGTTTCTTCTCATTAGAACTTTTGCTCCTTGAACATAGGGGCTGTTTTGTATTTTTATCTCCAACCCTAAACATAGTGCTTGACATATAATAAGGATTTGATAAATGTTTTCCATTCATTCACTGAGTACCTAACTCTTAGTGTTAATTGATTCCACACAACAGCCCTGTGTGCTTTAGTTCAAATCAAGGTTCAGAAAGGCCAAATGATTTGCCCAGAGTCACAAAAGAGTCACAAAGCTAGTCCATATCAGAGTGGGGAATTTCTGACTCCAGGGTCATGTTGGATACCTTATTCCTTTGGGTTAGAGGTGTCAAACATGGTCCATAAGTTCCAGAGTGCCTCTAAGAACCTGATTAAAATGTAATTGAAAGTATTTAACAAATAAATTAAAATATACAAAACACAGATAATAGTAATATATGACTTTCCAAATCTATATGTACCTGGCAGTGATCTTCATGTTTAGTTTCCTGGCCCCTATTTCTTCTAATAGAGTTTGGCACCACTGATCTAGGTAGGTCTGGGATTCTTAACCTATTTTGTATTATGGACCTTTTTGAATCCCTTCGCAGAATAATGTTTAGGTTTTTTTCTTTTGTATAATTGAAGGAATTGTTAAATTGTGATTAGAGGTTAGTGAAAATATAGATGTAATTGTTTCTCCATCCAAGTTCAAAAATCCACTGAAATTTATTCATAGATGTTCCCAACTCACAGACAAGAAGTTATAGAATGTTCAACATACAATACATGGAGAAACTGGAGCTTGAATCCCTCTCCAGTCTCTAACATCCAATCCAGTGGAAATTCTTTCCTCTTTGTTACCAGGTAAATAGCTCAGTGGCATAGTATTTAGAGCACTGGACCTGGAGTCAGGAAAACTTGAGTTTAATTCTGGGCTCAGACACTCATTAACTGTGACTCTGAACAAGTCACTTAACCTCTGTCTGTTTCTGTTTCCTTGTTTGTAAAATGGAGATAATGAAACCTCCCAGGGTGGTTGTAATGATAAAAAGCCTTAAAACTAATAGATAGATTGAGATCGAGAGAGAGAGAGAGAGAGAGAGAGAGAGAGAGAGAGAGAGAGAGAGAGAGAGAGAGAGAGAGAGATACTATATGTAAATCAGATTATAAATACTATAATGTCTAATATTAATGGATGATGATGATATTGATGTGATTAATCAGTGCTTATGGTATGAGAGAATTAATTCCAGAGCCCTCATGTGTTCAATCACGCTCGTGCACACACACACACACACACACACACACACACACACACACACACACACACAAAGCAGCTCATTCTTGTGTGTGGCAGATAGCAGCAGCCTCTTGCTCAAAAGCTATAGCAAAAGATGCTGGAAAGCCTCATAAATTGAAAGCCAGTTAAGCAGTCACAGCCCCCAAAGATTTCAGCTGATGATGGAGAAACAATTTATAGCATGTGGGACAGCAGGTTTAGGAGGACAAAGAACTCCACTCCAGCTTTAGGAATATATCTTTATATATCAAATGCTTTCGAGCCTCTGCTCATATCTCCCAGGAACAACAAAAAAAAATAATAAATGCCTCAAGCTCATCCCTCAGAAACTTCTGTCCTTGGCTTAGGAATCAGTTTGGCCCTCTCCAAAGCACAACCTCTTTTTCCATCTTGCCAGGATAATGTTTGAGCCCAGCTTGCAAGCAGCCAGCAAATCCCCAGGGCTAAAAGAGTGTGAAGGGGACAATTTCTCACCCGAGGCTTCCATTAGATTTCATTTTGTTTTGTTTTGAAAAGAAATAATGCCAACAGACCAGATACTGCAACAATAGAGGTATATATCCCTCAGCATCCACCCAGCTTTCTTAGTGTCTTCTTTCATAACATCTTTTTTTTCAGAAGGTAAATGTGGCCCTAATTATACTGGGTAGGCTGGCAATCTAGGATGACAGGGTTTGAACTGAACCTTAAAAGTTAGTCCATTTTATGGATGAGGAAACTAAGACCCTAGGGAAGAGAAATAACTTGCCCAATGTCACACATATAGGAACAAAGCTGGGATTTTAAATGAGATCATCTGACTCCAAATTTAATATTCTTTTCAATATAACCTCTTTGTATTTTACTATAATCCCTATCATGGGCAACAGAGGTTCTGAACCATCTTAAAATAAAAATATCATGGAATCTCAGGGACCATGAAAATCTTAGATATCTCTAGTCCAAACTCCCCCGAGTCAGAATTCACTTTAAAGCATCCCCAAGGAAGCATCCTTTCCCTTTCTAAAGACCCTAAAGGCAATCCATTTTATTCTCAAAAAACATTTGATTGAACACACTCTCTCTCTTTGACACTTCTACTCATTGCCCCCAGATCTGGGGCCAAACAGAACAAGTCTAATCCCTATCTAATCAGATATCATAAGATCTAGAGCTAGGAGGGAATTTAGGAATCAATCACTCATTCCTATTTGCCCAAGTTCACATAGAGGTTGAGTAGCAGAGCTGGGATGGGAAAGAAGAGCTTCCGACGCCAAATTCGGGAATGTTGCTGTTTTATCACTATGGCACTATTTCAGTGGAAAGGGGACCCTCCTTTTCTCTGTCCCAGTACTAGGGCAGACATAAGCCACACACAAATGATATTAGTATCTGACTACGAAGCCATCCTCATTTTTCCCAGGGGTCCCTTTGCACAGATAATGATGCTAGTTTAGAACGAGGATTGGAGCCCAGCTGGTTCCTGATTGAGGAGGAAGCTCCATCAGCCCACTATTAGAATATTACACTGGGAGCAGGAGGGTGAGGGGCATCCCATTTTAAATATTTATAGGGCTATCACTTCATAGACTGCAGTGGGCATATGAAAAAGAGGAGAGACGAAATATACTGGGTTAGCTGTTCTTTGCAAGCTAATTCATCTGCCCTTTCATGGCAAAGAAGACTGGGGGAGCGGCTGAATCCCTGCCCCGCTTTCCCCTCACCTTTCCGGAGCCGTTCTGCTTTGCTGGACCGCTCCGAGCCTTTTTTTTTTTTTTTTTTTTTTTTTTTTTTTTTTTTTTCAATCGACTGCCCAGAGAAATAGAAGGGTCTCATTAGAGAAGCTCTCTCCCACTAATGAAGGGAAGGTTCTGGTGGGAGTGGGGGAGGGATAAAGAGGAAGCCATTGCAGCCTTGGGCTGTACTCAGATTTTACATTTTGCTTTGCTTCCTCTAGCCTGGGTCTTTTTGGCAAAGGACCAGGAGCCCCCACTCTTCAACAAAAGAAGCAGCTGTCGCTGGAGTAAGTCAATGCTGCTCCCTGGTGGTTCTGCTTACACGGAGTTTAAGATCTGGGAGGGACTGAGGGAGGCTTCCCATCCAGCTTGCTGGAAAATAAATAGCTCTCACCTCTCAATACTGAAACTGTTCCATTGTGTTCTGTGATTCCGCTGGAGATGAGCAGTGATTTCCCATGTCTGGACAGTACCTAGTGGGTCATAGTTTAATAGAGCTTAGAAATGGATGGGACTTGCCTCTCTAATGCAATCTCTTCATTTAACAGAGGAAGAAACTATGGGGAGAGGATTTGCCCCAAATCATAAATCTAGTAAGGAGCAGAGCTATGTTTTTAATCCGATCATCCTGACTTCATTATTCCTCCCTTCCCTGTGAGATAATTTTTACAAAGACTTTCCCACCCAAACAACCCTGCAGAGGAGGTAGTACAAACATTATTATTCTCAGTACATGGGTCAGGAAAGTGATCTGTAGCAAGAATCAGTGATTTGTCTAGATTTAGACAGTTGATAAATGTAAAAAAAATGGAATTAATAACTTTAGAGCAGAAGAAGCACTGGTCAAGCAATATCACCGTTCTTCATCTTAAAAGAAAAAAAGTGGCATATAGTATTCTTTTAAATATAAACTAATAGATTTGAAGAGATAGTTTTCCAGGTGTCCAGTTTTCTGAATTCAAATAGGTCACATCCCTATAGAACACTACATCTGCTTTTCTTCAACACCCACTCCCTCACCAATATAGGCATAACATCTCAGTATCAGCCTGGGAGCACACCCTTGATAAAACTAACTACTCATGGAGTTTAGATATTGGACCTTCAACAAATCACTTCTCTCTTTAGATCTTGCTTCTCTCATCTCTAACATTGGGTGAACTGGGCCTAATGATCTTTACTGCTCTTTCCAGATCTAACCAACTATGAATCCCTGAAATCCGGTCTCTCGTGCCAACTCTGCCATAGTTAACTGTACCAACTTGGAAAAAAAATCACTTTTTGTTCTCTGGATCTGTTTCTTCATCTGAAAATTAATAAATTTGAACCAGATAACATCTTAGTTCTCAATTCCTGACCTCCTAATGCTACTGGGAGATTAATGTATCTCAATTTTTTTTGGATCATATGTATGTCTTTAGCCTCTACTTCACATACAACCTTGTATACTCTATCTTTCCTAGCTAAAATCTGATAAACTCTAAAAGGACAATATCCCTTGGCTTAACATCTTTAACAAAGGCTAGATTTTGAATAGTCTTAGCATGGGGATATTTGGTTTCTTTAGTTACAGAGTGTTCTTTTTCCCTAATACTATCCTTTAAGGATGTTGGCATAGTGGAACAGAGTAGTTTCAGTGCCATTAAGGAGGAAATGGGAAATATTACTAAGTAGATTGCAGATGTGGAAAGAACATTGCATTTAGAGTCAAAAGATAGGAATTGAAATGCAAGATTTCCTTTTTTACCTGTGTAACCTTTGGAAAGTCACTTATTGGGTTCTATTTTCTTTGTCGTTTAAGTGATGGAGTTGAATCGGATCATGTCTAAGATCTTCAGCTCTAAATCCTATGATGCAGGAATAATATAGATGAAAGCCCACGGAATTTCAAAGCAAAATGAATAATATGAGACCTGGCTCTTACACGTAATAGCTATGTGATTTTAAATAAGTCACCTAACCTTCCTCACCTTGATTTCTTCCTTTGTAAAATAAAAATATTGAAGTATAGCAAAACATCATTTGGTAGGAAGGTAGATAAGTTGTGGTGAAAGTGCTTTGCACACCTTAAAGCACTAACTGAATGAGTTCTTGTTGTTAATAATAAACCTTAAAGCACTATAAGAATGCGAGCTATTATAAATCATAAAAGACTATAAATATGAGCTAGTATTCTAAATGGTCCATGCAAGGAGCGATTTACAGAGATGCTGTGAAACACTGCCCTCTGGTGGTCATAATGTTCCCTCAATAAATTTCTGCTGGATTCTATTATGATCAATGAGGAAAGGATGAGCATTGAGAAGGCATTCAGATATGTCAGGGCCCAATGCCATTAGTTCTGGCACAAAAGAAAGTCATGAGAATAATGCTATGGAATCAATGAAAGGTGGGGAAGTTCAGCATGCATGAGAATTTTGTCCATTTTCCCTCCCTGCTTTAAATCAACAGTACTTAAACTGTGTGTGTATTCATGTGTTTGTGTCTGTGTGTCTGTCTATGTGTGTATCTGTGTGTCTGTATGTCTGTGTGAGATGGGTCCTGTTAGTGGTCTGGTGAAGCCCATGGACCCTTTCTTAGAATAATGTCTTAAAATCCTGAGATTTACAAAGGCAATTATATCGAAATCCGGGTATCAAAATACAATATTAAGAAAAGGCTCATGAGCCTTGCATTAAGAACCTTTATTAAATAAACTGAGTCATACCATAGTAGGAAGAACAACATACAGAAACTTCCATTCTCAAAGGGATAGGATTGTGGAAAAGCATGAAGAGAATATCGACATTATTTGTCCATAAGGGAGAAATTATAAAACTGAAGAATTTGGGGACTGGAAAGGTCTGAGAGTATAAAATGCCAAGCTGGGAGAGAGCTTGTAAAATTAAACATTAAATGTCAGAGAGCAAGGGGCATTAGAACAGATAATATAATAGCAGGAAAGTACTTTATAAGGTAGGATTTTAGGGATAGAAGGGACTCTGGAATTATCTGGCCCAAACACTTCATTAGAGTAATCATTATCAATTACTCAATCAGTAAGCACTTACCTAGTGTCTATTGTATACCAGACCCTTTGTTAGGTTTTAGGGATGCAAAAAAGAAAAATGAAATGACATCAAAAAGTTATATATGATAGATATAACACATACAAATATTATCCTCTTTAAGGCTTGTAAAATGATTTCCTCACAAAACCAGGAGGTAGTATAAATATTAGCATCACCATTTTACAGATTCAAAAACTGGGGCTCCAAGACATTGTGATTTTCCTAAGGTAACACAAACAAAATACTGGCATGACTACGATTAAACCTAGGGCTATTGATTCCTAGTCTATTATACTTGCTGAAAGGAAGTACATAAGTTTCCTCCTGTGTCTCTCAGAGTATGTGTCCAAAAGATTAGTCATTGAAGGAATAGTCCTATTCGTTGATATCTATATCCAACCGCCATCCCCACAAAATCCAGGTAGTGGCCATATAGCTTACTTTGACAAGAGAATAGTCCTGTTTAGTTCTGTTAGTTTAGTTAGTTAGTTTAGTTAAGGAAGGATGAAGCTAAAAAGCATGAGATTTGGTGATAAGACAACAGAATAACTGACCGTGCCAGACTCACCCAACTACACTTATAGGAGCTGTCTTGGTATCTGTTTCTCTCTCTGTCTCTGTTTCTGTCTCTCTGTCCGTGGCTCTCTATGTCAGTATGCCTGTCTCTTTTTCCACCTTCCCATCTTCCTCTTTCTCAGTGATGTCTACTACCTATAAGTATGGCTATTATGCAAAGGAATCATCTAGAAGCAACCATATGGGCTCTTGGCTAAGTCATGTGAATTTCCCTGAAATAAGTTCTTTTTTTCAACTGATTCCTATAAGGAAAAAAAGCGCCCTCTGCCAGCCATTCAATATCTTCATACTCTTCCTGCAGTCCCTAAAATACACTGATGTAAGGCATCTGCTTCTAATTATAGCTCTTTATAGAAATCACCAAACCACTAGATCAGGGACTTTTCCCTTATTGACATTTGTCCCCTCTTCTTTAAGCAAGCCCAGGGACTTCTAGATAGTTGGAGAAATTCACAGAGGAATTTTATTACATTTAAGTCATTAAAAATATAAACCCAAAGACCACTGAATTCTAGTGAATTTAGTTCTCATGATATTTATGGTGTAGTGGTGAGAAAACGTATATACAGATAACTTTAATACTCATTACTTGACAAGTACAAAGCAAAATGCAATCAGAGGTTTGAAAGTGGAGATCTTTAATGTATATAGCCATCCATAAAGGGTACAGTTAACCAAGTCTTTAAAGATGAATAATGAAAAAGAGGTGCAAGTTTAATAGTATAAGCAAAGAAGCAGCCATAGAAGAGTTCAGAGACCCTTAAGGGACAGAGATCAGTCCAGTTTGACTGAAATACAGTTTGTGGTGGAGAATAATATATAATGGCGAGCATTTATTTAGCACTTTAAGATCTGCAAAGCTCTTTACAAATAGCTTATTTTTTCCTTGCAACAACTCTAAGATGAATTTGTTATGATTCTTTCTATTTTACAATTTATCAAACTAAGCCTGACTAAGTGAATTTGACCAGGGTTTTACAGCTTGTAAATGTGTGGAGCTGGATTTGAATTCAGGTCTTCCTGACTTCATGCCCAGGACTCCAACCACTGCACCACCTAGCTGCCTCAGACATTAAACGGCTATATGTAATATGAAAAATATGAGATAATGCTGGAAAGGTAAGGGGATGCCATATTTTGGAGAACCTTTTACATTTGAAAAGGAGCTTAGTACTTTATGCCTTTTCTGATAGGTAATGATAAAAGAATATTGATGGAAGTGTGATATGACCAAATCTATGTATATAGATAATTATTCTTACAATAGTAAAAAGGGAGAATTGTAGAGGAGAGACAGTGGAGGCAGGAATGCCTGATAGGAAGAAATTATAATAGTCCAAAGTTAGAGGAACTGGAAAATGGAGGTTTATACCAGGGAACTAGCAGTGGGAATAGAATGGAAGAGATGGAGATGAGAGCTAATTGGGATGCAGAATTAACCTGGATTGAGAATCTATTATGTATATAAAAGAGAGGGATCTCACAGAAAAAAACAACTGACAAAGAAGATTAAAATGGAAATAGTCAATATTGGAAGGATTCTGAAAAGTTAAACCCACTAAAAATACTGTCAGTAAGTTATAACTGTGTCCAATCATTCTGGAAAACAATTTGGAATTATGCAAGACATATCATTAAGCCATCCATTTACTCTGACTCAGTGAAGAAAGGTCTAAGAGAGAAGAAACTATTAATAAGTTTCTGTCCTTTGTTATCACAAAGAGGTCTACTCCAAATATTTGGTGGCATATGAGACCTTTCTTTCTGTCTTTGACCTCAGGGAAAATTGAATAGGATTAATGTAAAATGTTATACTTGGACTCAAAAAATAAATTGCATAAATACAGGAATAGGAGATTTGTGACTAGTAACAGATGGTCAAAATTACTGGTGAGTTTTAATACTCTGAGCTATATTATTCAGCACTGTCACATAGCAGTCAAAAAGTAAGCATGAACTTAAGCAACATTAATAGAAGCATAGCATCCAGAAGAATGGGGATTTTGTATTCTATTCTCTACTCTGGTCAGACCACATAAGAAGCAATATGTTCAATTTATTTTGAGAACTACTTTGACAAACTTAATTGGTTCCGGAGAAAAGTGACTAAATGCTGAGGAAATTATGGAAATTATGCCAAATGGTTCTCCTGAAGGAACTAGGGGTTTGAGCCTTTAAAAAACTTGTGAGAGGTAAGGATATATTAGCTATTGATGGTTATTTGAAAAGCTCCCTCTCAGAGGACAGGTTAGATTTCTATTTGGTACCAGAAGGCAGAATTAGGAGTCCACCGGTAGAAGTCTTAGGAAAACAAACTTAGTCTTGATATAAGGAAGGATTTCCCAATTATTAAATTTGTCCAAAAGCAAAATGATTCACCCTCAGATAAGTTCTATAATTAGAATCTAGGTCCACTTATTTTTATTTCATGAAGTTCCATATTTATTTAATTTGTATATGCCAAAGATTTATTGGATTTCATGAAAGAGGCCTTAGTATAACCTGGGGTAAATGTAATCAGTAAGATGTAATTCATAAACTAGAAAATTCACAAAATTTAACTACATAAAGGTAGTTCTTTCATTTGGACATTGCACTGGAATCGTCCATGGTACTTGGGAACACCTTAGTTGAACATATGTCTCACTGTGGATGCCTGAATTGATATTGAAAATCAAACAACCATTGAACAAAGTTATTTCTTTAGTTGCATCTATTCTCATCAAGGAATCTCATAAGATCTAATACATGCATGGAAGGCACCTTGTTAGAGAAGATGTCAGAGAAGCCCCTTAGGCACCAATCTGTTCTACCAGGTAAACTTTTTTTTGTAATCAAAAAACAATAAACACAGCGGGTTCCTGTATTCTCTATACTTTTAGTCAATTGTGTGACTGTGAAGATGTAGTCTACTGTAGAAAATTGTCTACAAAGTCTCTTCATTTCCTTCTTGTAGTTTAATTAAAGATTTCCTTAATATGCAGAAAGAACATTCTTGTGAAGCTTTTCAAAGAACTGAGATAGTAGGCATCAGATTAGTAATTGCTGGTGTCTTTGGGTCACTTTTGGGAGAGGGTAGTAATATCACCTGTGATTATTAAATTGGGGGGGCGGGGTGGAAGCCAATGTCAATGGACATTCAAACCAAGGAAAGCATGGAGAAGCCAAGGAATCTGAAATATCTTTAAGCCCCTGAGAGCACAGACAACCCTGGCACAATCACATTAATAAACCATCTTTGTTAGTATTTGTACAACGCAATGGAATTGCTCATTGGCTCTGGGAGTGGAGAGGGAAGAGGAGAGGGGAAGAAAATGAATCATGAAACATAGAAAAATACTTAAAAATTAAAATAAAAAAAGAACTTATAAGATAAAAAATAAATAAACCATCCTTGTTTTAGTGATGAACACCATAATATAAAAATTGATGGATTAATTTGATGATCATGATAAAAATGAACTTTTTTTATAAACATTAGAAAAACAATGAATGAAGAATAGGAATTGGCCCCCTTATAATGTATAGTAGACTAGATAGCATCTTGTGTAACGTGAGTTAATTCTCTTACTCAACAGGAGGAAGAGAGCAGGTTGAATTACATTTTGAAAACTCATGAGTAATTTCAGTGACCACAAGATTTTCCTTGCCCTGTTCATCCATCTCTTTAAAATGTGGCTCATGAAATAATATGATCTTGGGAGGAAGAAAATGGAAGGTGACCAAAAGAATAATGGAAAGGCACATGGCAGGTACAAATAGGCTGTAGTATATTGCCACCAGTTACTTGCATACTAGATGTGGCATTAAAATATATCATCAAAGACATATATGATAAAGGAAGGATGTACATGTTCACATAATGAAAGAGAAGAATGGACACTGCTATACTTTGGGAGGGGAGGGATTACAATGCCAATGGGTATTCAAACCCATGGACAGCCCAAGTTCTACACTTTTATATATAAAATATTCAAAGAAATAGATGAAAATCTTCAGTGAACAGTGGAAAATCTTTGGTGTGCTGATTAGATCAACAGTCAGTTAATCAAAAAGCCTTTATTCAATATCTACCATGTGAAGGGCACATTGTTAAATGCTATATACAAAGACCGAAAGTGAAATAGTCCTTAAGGAGCTTGCAGGCTGGACAATGTGGACATATGGTTGATTGTTGTCCTTCATATTTGAAGACCAAAATTAATCACTATATTGGAGATAATGCAATATGTGTTCTAATGTGGCTGATCAGACCAATATGAGTTTAGAATACTCTACCACAGGTTGGCCATAAATAGCTTGTCTGATTGTCTGGGAAGGAGATGTCTCTAAATTTGTGGATGTCACATTTCTTTTGTGCTACCACAATTCTGCTTTGTTCATAGACTATGGTGTCTATGTGGACATATATAAATATATTCAAAAAGGATACAAAATCTATAAAATGTGATATGAAAGAAGGAAGGTACTAGTAGTACAACAAGGCTAGATTTAGAAGTGATTTAAATGTCAGACAGAGGAATTTATATTTTATTCTAGCTGTAACTGGGAGCCAACAGGTTTCATTGAATAGAATGAAATGATCAGACTCGTGGTTTAGGAAAATTAGTTTGGCAATTGTGTAGAGAATGGAGTGGAGTGGTGAGAGACCTGAGGCAAGGAGACTTGGATCTTGCAATAATGTAGGTGGTATGTTATGAGAGCCTGAATCAAGGTTGTAGCTGTGTGTCTAGAGAAATGGCAGGTACAAGAAATGTTGTTTAAGTAGAAATGGCAGTACTTGGCAATTAACTGTATATCTGATGTAAAGAAGAATGAATAGTTCAGGAAAATGCTGAGATTATAAACCTGAGAGATTGGAAGGATGGTGATGTGTTTGGCAGGAAAAAAAGAAAGTTTAGAAGAGGAGGTGACTTTGGAGGAAAAAAGACAAGTTTGGTTTTAGAAAAGTTGATTTTGAGTTGTATATAGGAGATCCATTTCTAAAAGTTCATTTATGCTGATGGTGATGCAAGATTAGTGCTCAGGAAAAAGAATGGGGCAAAGAAATAAATATCTGGGTGTCATCAGCATAGAGATGATAATTAAACCCATGGGAACTGGTGGTTGCTTGTTTGTCCTTCATATTCAGAGAAGACCAATGACATCACAGGGTAATAGTGTGACTTGTGCCTGAATTAGATTTCAAGTGAAGCAAAGTTGTACAAAGTCAGCAGCCTCTCTCTTTCTCCCAGTCATCAAAGTTCAGCAGCAAGATAAAAGTCAGGATGATTGGTGATGGATCGAAGATGGAGTGGATGACTGTGGCATCTTTGATGTCTGATCAGCCTCTAAGCAAACCAAAGCACCTGCTTCAGCTGCCTTCATGGCCAATGGAACAAATTGTTCTCATTCACCCATTCCATTAGTGGAAGTCTTTATATGCTTGGGGTAGATTCATTGATAGGTTTGTGGCCTATTGGTTACCCTCAACCTGGTTTAGCCCATCTGCTGAGATGCTTAACTGGGGTATGGTCACTGTGCATGCTACAATTTCTTGGAATTACAGTTGAGAATTGAAATGCCAGGTGGAAAATAAAAAGGGATGGACAGTCCTGAAAAGGACTCTACAAGCCTTCACACCACAGGTGCTAGTTCTCCTGGAATACCCATCTACCTCTCTATAGGAAGATAATATTTTTTAGCATGAGTTCTTTGGATCCTGGATCATTGTATTGCTGAGAAATAGTAATGTTGCCAAGAAGGACAAAAGGGCATGGGATAGAGCTTTGGAGAACACTCACAATTAGGGAATGTGTATGGATGCATGTTTTTAGCTAAACCTGGACAATTTCTCCTCTCTTGGCTTTCACTGGACTTTCTTAGCTGCTCCTTACCCATTTAATTGCTGCTTTTAAGTCTTCATTTCAGGTTCATCATGCAGGTGAAGGGGAGGGTAGGAGCATGAATCATGTAACCATGTTAACTTTTCTAAAAAATAAATATTATTAAACAGTCAAAAAATAATAACAACAGCAGAAGCAATGACAACAATAGCAGAATCAATAATAATTATGATACCTCTCAGAATTTAGCCTATGACTAGTGTCATGGGGGATTGTGGGTTGGCAATTGCAAAATAAGGAAATGCCAACCAGGAAAATGTACAATAGGGACCCTATGGTGTGTTCTGAGATCACTATGATATGTTTTAAGGCTTGGAAAGAGCTCTGAAACTCTGTCCATTGAACTTACTCACTGTTCCCTCCATGCAGGTGGATCTTCCTTAGTAATAGTCGTTCCCTAGTCTTTTCCCTAACTCATAACTACATTATGGCAGTTCAGCTTTACATATGAAGGCAGGATGATCACATGGAATTATGTAGTTTCTAAACACAAATTGGAAAAAATAAGAACAAAGAGTAAAAGGTTACTTAAATCTGAAGAGGGGAATCCTAAAGTACCTGAATGAGTTGAATATCTCCAGGTTTTACTGTAAATCACAAAGATATTATCTAGTAAGGAAATGTGTGGCAAAACAATGCTGTATCTTACAAGATTTTTACAAAGGAGAAGGGTTTTTTTAGAAAGGAATTTCTTTTTTTTTTAAACCCTTAACTTCTGTGTATTGGCTCCTTGGTGGAAGAGTGGTAAGGGTGGGCAATGGAGGTCAAGTGACTTGTCCAGGGTCACACAGCTGGGAAGTGTCAGAGGCTGGATTTGAACCCAGGACCTCCTGTCTCTAGGTTGGCTCTCATTCCACTGAGCTACCCAGCTGCCCTTTAGAGTGGAATTTCAAAAACTCCTATTTTAATTTGATGACAGATTCAACTAATAGAATATCTATTCCAAAATAATGGGCAGTTAGATTGAGGATTGAGTGCCAGACCAGAACTTTGTAAGTTTAAATCTGGTCTCAGACATGTATTGGCTTTGTAACCTTTAAGCAAGTCACTTATCCTGCTTGCCTCAGTTTTCTCATCTGTAAAATGAACTAGAGAAGGAAATGGCAAAATACCCCTGTATCTTTGCCAAGAAAACCCCAAATGTAAAATCAGCAAATTTGTAACAAAATACCATAAACTTCCTTTTTGATATGTCAGACCCCACCTTTCTTGATAGAAAATATAGCATATTTATAACCAAAAGACTAGAATAGCAGTGGTTCTTCAAAGTATAGTTATGCACTCTATACAAGACATTAACAGCCTATAGAACTATATATTTAGATATTTAAATATAAATATTCATGAAAAATAATATATTGTCTGAAAAAGGAGAAAAAGAGTGTTCTATAAAGTGCCAGATATATGGAAGACAACTCATTATTGATTTGTTAGTTTTTGAATAAGTCACTCAAGCATACCGTACTAAATATTTTGCTTACATTAATTATTGGAAAACCTTATATGTAATTCTAAACTCATGTTTGGTCATGTAGTATGCATATGTATTTTGACATAGTCAGATCACTAAAATATTTGATGTCTGCATTAATTTTGCTTGTTCCAGAGCTCTTCTGCTTCATGTAATCAAAGTTATGTTTTGGTGTAACTTTCTCTCATTTGCAAGACAGAGTCTTATCTATTCAAGAGTAATAATAATAGACTTGAAGCTACATAGAATCAGAGTGGACTTAAATTGTATCCATAGAAGATGGACTATTTTATATAAGTTGTATTTGACATTATTGTGTTGGCAGTAGGCTGTAAATTGAGAACATCTTTCCATGCAAACATCAAATATTAATTATAGAAATGCACATCGAAAATAACTCAGACTTCACCCCCAACCTACTGAGAAAATTGGGAAAAAATGAAAGAATAGTATTAGATGGAGGCATGGGAACAAAAGACACGCTAGTGATCTATAAATCTGTACAACTATTTTGGAAAGCAATTGTACTTAAACAAAAATGATGACTAAAATATCATATCCTCTGATGCAGAGATTTATCATTAGACTTATACCCCAAGGAGGCCCATTGATAGGAAGAAACTCCCACATATATTAAAATATTTATAGTAAAACTTTTGCAATAGAAAACAATTTAAAACAAAATTGAAGCTCTTTGGGGAAAATGGATAAACTCATTGTGATAAATGAATGTAATAGAATATTACTGCACTGTAACAAATAATGAATGTGAAGAATACATAAAAACATGGAAAGAGAGCTATATGAACTGATGCAAAGTGAAGTATGCAGAGCTAAGAAACTGATATACATGATTACAATAATGTAAACAAAAAATACCTCCCCCCAAAAGTAAATATTGCAGAATTAGAAAGAACAAGCATAATTTGCAAAAAGAGAAGTGAGAAGACATTTCCATCCCTTTGAGAGGGGTGACATCAAAAAACTTTGACTTTGTATATAATTTTAGACTCTTTTAGTGTATTAATTAGTTATTTAGGGCTTTTTTTCAAAATATTGTTATATGGGATGACTTTCTTTGAGAGAGAAGGTTAGAGGAAGACATACTGGGGGGAAATTAGGGTATGTTAAAAAAATCTGTATCTTATCAATTTTATATATATATATATATATATATATATATACATATATATATATATGTGTGTGTGTGTGTGTGTGTGTACATGGGTCATTATTATTATTTTTTCTTTCTTTAATCTTTATATTCCTCTGGGAATTAAAGCTTCTAAGGTACCTGTCTTTGAGTTCCCTATATCTAAAATTTCTCCAAACAGAATGGAGCCTCCTTGAGGATAGGTACAATTTATTTTTTTCTTTTTGCTCCCAGTTTCTAACATATAACAGGTCATCAATACAAGATTATTAAATATTATATTTCATTGATATTTTAAAATCCTGTATGGTAGGCAATATAACTATTATAGTCATTATGTTGATGAATAAATTAAGTCTCAGAGAGACCAATTGACTAGCTTAGTATCCCACAACTATTAAATGCCAGGGGCAGTATTCAAAACCAGATCTCACAGATAAGGCAGAGCCACTGGTAAGGGATGTTATTGAGGGAATTCATCCTCTAAGTACAAATCTAACAAGATGTCATAGGCCCCTTCCAACTTTATGATTCCATGAACCTACATTATGCTTAATGGTAGGACTCTAGCAAAGTCTTAGTTCCAAACCACTTACTAACTAACATCTGATTTGTCACATCTAAAACAAACAGAAATAATTGAGAAATACCACCAAC
>NC_058131.1:361608738-361647675 GCF_016433145.1 Gracilinanus agilis | reverse complement strand
TGTGTGTGTGTGTGTGTGTGTGTGTGTGTGTGTGTGTGTACATGGGTCATTATTATTATTTTTTCTTTCTTTAATCTTTATATTCCTCTGGGAATTAAAGCTTCTAAGGTACCTGTCTTTGAGTTCCCTGTATCTAAAATTTCTCCAAACAGAATGGAGCCTCCTTGAGGATAGGTACAATTTATTTTTTTCTTTTTGCTCCCAGTTTCTAACATATAACAGGTCATCAATACAAGATTATTAAATATTATATTTCATTGATATTTTAAAATCCTGTATGGTAGGCAATATAACTATTATAGTCATTATGTTGATGAATAAATTAAGTCTCAGAGAGACCAATTGACTAGCTTAGTATCCCACAACTATTAAATGCCAGGGGCAGTATTCAAAACCAGATCTCACAGATAAGGCAGAGCCACTGGTAAGGGATGTTATTGAGGGAATTCATCCTCTAAGTACAAATCTAACAAGATGTCATAGGCCCCTTCCAACTTTATGATTCCATGAACCTACATTATGCTTAATGGTAGGACTCTAGCAAAGTCTTAGTTCCAAACCACTTACTAACTAACATCTGATTTGTCACATCTAAAACAAACAGAAATAATTGAGAAATACCACCAACATCATAGATTTACATATTTGAGGTAGTCATGCTGAGGAAAAGAACTTCAGTAGAGTTTGTTAATGAAACATTAAGTTTTCTCATATTTTGAGAATGTGAACCTTTTCAAATGGATAGCTCAGAACCTCAGAATCTCAAAACTAGAAGGGACCCTGGTCTGCACCAGGCCAAATAAACTATACAAGGCTGGGAAAAATCAGTCTTCTCATCCTCTTCTGTGAGTTTTTTCTGGACCACCCCAGTGTGCAAAGATCTTTCTGAACTCAAATCAGCTCTCTATTTAAAACAATAGCATTTCTTCTCATTAAGTTCTATTTATCTTCTATGTATTTATATGTATATTAGGGTCTCTATGTTTATTTTTCTTTAATCCTTATATTTCTCTTTGAATTAAAGCTTTTAATCTTTCCAGATCTGTATCTGTATCCATATCTTTATTACCCCTTTTTATTGACTGGTATTTTCACTGGTCTTGTGATTATAGACTCAGAACTGGAAAAGATTAGAGATTTTCTGGTATACAATCCCTTTGTTTAAACATGTGAAGACACTGAATTGTACAGAGTTTACGAAGGCACGAGACAACTGGAGGATTCAAACTCAGGTCTTCTGATTCCAAATCTAGCACTCTTTGAACTATGACAAAAGTTGTAAAATATTCTAAAGCCATTTCTTGCCTACTTGCTACTGATGTAGGGTGGAAATGTGCTCATTTTTATTCTTGATATCCCACCTTCCAAAGTTCTAGGTATGTTTTTAGGGGGTATACAAGGGAAGGGAGAGAATGATTAAACCATGAAACTTGGCACCAGAGACTAATCAATCTTAGCAATTGCTTATTACTTCCCAACAACCATAATTATTTTTAAATTGTCTCCTCTTGTTTGGGACCTGCTGACTGATAAATAGAAATATAACTTCACTATATCATCAAATTGTTACTCCCATGAAATTGTATTTCCCTAAGTGTGTGATTGTGCTGAAATTGATATTAACTTTGGTAGGGCAAAGTCAGGTAATTAGAT
Source organism: Gracilinanus agilis (assembly GCF_016433145.1). Taxonomy (NCBI): domain Eukaryota; kingdom Metazoa; phylum Chordata; class Mammalia; order Didelphimorphia; family Didelphidae; genus Gracilinanus; species Gracilinanus agilis. The sequence continues at coordinate 361,646,022 of NC_058131.1, read as the reverse complement.
TGACCAATATTTTGTCAATTTTGTTTGGTTTTTCAAAGTACCAGCTTCTAGTCTTATTTATTAATTCAATAGTTCTTTTAATTTCGATTTTATTGATTTCTCCTTTAATTTTTGTAATCTCTAAATTGGGTCTTTATCTGGGAATTTTTAATTTGTTCCCTTTCTAGTTTTTTAATTTGCATGCCTAGTTCATTGATCTTTGCCCTCTCTAATTTGATAATACATTCACTCAAGGATATAAATTTCCCCCTGAGTACTGCCTTAGCTGCATCCCATACAGTTTGGTAAGATGTCTCATCATTGTTATTCTCTTTTTTTTTTTTTTGATTTGCCTGTCCAGGTGCCCTTACTAATTATTATTTTTATTGCATTATGATCTGAGAAGTTTACATTTATTATTTCTGCCCTTTTGTGTTTGTTTGCTATATTTCTATGCCCTATTACATGGTCAATCTCTGTGAATGTATAATGTGCAGCTGAAAAGAAGGTGTATTCCTTTTTGTGCCTATTTATTTTTCTCCACATATCTATTAAATCTAATTTTTCTAGGATTTCATTTACCTCTCTTATCTCTTTCTTATTTATTTTTTGGTTTGATTTATCTAAATCTGAAAGAGGAATATTTAGATATCCCACTAGTATGGTTTTACTATCTATTTCTTTCTTGACCTCTACCAGTTTCTCCTTTAGGAATTTGGATACTATACTGTTTGGTGCATATACATTGAGCACTGTTATTTCCTCATTGTCTCTACTGCCTTTTATCAGGATGTAATTACCTTCCCTATCTCTTTTACTGTCCCAATTTAAACCTGTGATCCTGTGACTAAAACAGTGCAAATTGAAAGTATGATTACAAAGCAAAAACAAACACAAGACTCTCTACTTAAAATGAACGTATTTGGCTCCAGAGAAAAGATAACTCACACCCTTGTCTTCATTGGAGAAGTGAGGATCTGCAGTTGAATATATTGGCAGATATAATGTGTTGCTCAGCTTTGCTGAACTGTCTTCCCTTTAAAAAATTAAAGGCAAATATTGAGTGGGAATTGAAAAGAAGAAAGAGTATATTGAAGAAAGAGTATATTCAGAAGTGAATGAGTGGGAGATCTAAATATTCCTCTTACAGATCTAGATAAATCAAACCAAAAAATAAATAAGAAAGAGGTAAGAGAGGTAAATGAAGTCCTAGAAAAATTAGATTTAATTGATATGTGGAGAAAAATAAATAGGGACAAAAAGGAATACACCTTCTTTTCAGCTGCACATGGTACATTCACAAAGATTGACCATGTAATAGGGCATAGAAACATAGCAAACAAATGCAAAAGAGCAGATATAATAAATGTAACCTTCTCAGATCATAATGCAATAAAAATAATAATTAGTAAGGGCACCTGGACAGGCAAATAAAAAAACAATTGGAAATTAAACAATATGATTCTCCAAAAACAATTAGTCAAAGAAGAAATCATAGAAACAATCAACAATTTCATTGAAGAGAATCACAATGATGAGACATCCTACCAAACTCTGTGGGATGCAGCCAGGGCAGTACTCAGGGGGAAATTTATATCCTTGAGTGCATATATTAACAAATTAAGGAAGGCAGAGATTAATAAAATGGGCATGCAACTCAAAAAACTAGAAAGCGAGCAAATTAAAAATCCCCAGATGAAAACTAAATTAGAAATACTAAAAATTAAGGGAGAAATTAATAAAATCGAAAGAAAAAGAACTATTGAATTAATAAATAAGACTAGAAGCTGGTATTTTGAAAAAACAGATAAAATAGACAAAGTACTAGTCAATCTAAAAAAAAAAAGGAAAGAAGAAAACCAAATTGACAGTGTCAAAGATGAAAAGGGAGACCTCACCTCTAAAGAAGAGGAAATTAAGGCAATCATTAAAAACTATTTCGCCCAATTATATGGCAACAAATATAACAATTTAGGAGATATGGATGAATATTTACAAAAATATAAACTGCCTAGATTAGCAGCAAAAGAAATAGAATACCTAAATAACCCCACATCAGAAAAAGAAATTGAACAAGCCATAAAAGAACTCCCTAAGAAACAAACACCAGGGCCTGATGGATTCACAAATGAATTCTATCAGACATTCAAAGAGCAACTAATCCCAATACTATACAAATTATTTGATATGATAAGCAAAGGAGTTCTACCAAATTCCTTTTATGACACAAATATGGTACTGATTCCAAAGCCAGGTAGACCAAAAACAGAGAAAGAAAACTATAGCCCAATCTCCCTAATGAACATAGATGCCAAAATCTTAAATAGAATACTAGCAAAGAGACTCCATCAAGTAATTAAGAAGATCATCCACCATGATCAGGTAGGATTTATACCAGGAATGCAAGGATGGTTCAACATTAGGAAAACCATCTACATAATTGACCATATCAACAGTCTAACAAACAAAAATCACATGATTATCTCAATAGATGCTGAAAAAGCCTTTGACAAAATACAGCATCCATTCCTATTGAAAACAATGAAAAGTATAGGAATAGAAGGACCTTTCCTAAAAATAATGAACAGTATATGCATAAAACCATCAACAAGCATTATATGCAATGGGGATAAATTAGAAGCCTTCCCAATAAGATCAGGAGTGAAACAAGGATGCCCATTATCACCTCTACTATTCAACATAGTACTAGAAACACTAGCAGTAGCAATTAGAGAAAAAGAAATTGAAAGTATCAAAATGGGCAATGAGGAGACTAAGCTATCACTCTTTGCAGATGATATGATGGTATACTTAAAAAATCCTAGAGAATCAACTAAGAAGCTGGTAGAAATAATCAACAACTTTAGCAAAGTTTCAGGACACAAAATAAATGCACATAAATCATCAGCATTTCTATATATTTCCAACACATTAGAGCAGCAAGAGGTAGAAAGAGAAACACCATTTAAAATCACCCTAGACAATATAAAATACTTGGGAATCTATCTACCAAAACAAACACAGCAATTATACGAAAACAATTACAAAACACTTTCCAAACAAATAAAACTAGATCTAAACAATTGGAAAGCCATTAATTGTTCATGGGTAGGATGACCTAACATAATAAAAATGACCATTCTACCCAAATTAATTTGCCTATTTAGTGCCATACCTATCAAATTACCAAAAATCTTCTTTACTGAATTAGGAAAAACTATAACAAATTTCATTTGGAATAACAAAAGATCAAGAATATCAAGGGAAATAATGAAAAATATGTGAAGGAAGGGGGCCTAGTAGTACCAGATATTAAACTATACTATAAAGCAGCAGTCATCAAAACAATATGGTACTGGCTAAGAGACAGAAGGTAGGATCAGTGGAATAGACTTGGGGTTAATGACATCAGCAAGACAGTGTATGATAAACCCAAAGAGCCCAACTTTTGGGACATGAATCCACTATTTGACAAAAACTGCTGGGAAATTTGGAAAACAATATGGGAGAGGTTAGGTTTAGATCACCATCTCATACCCTACCCCAAGATAAATTCAGAATGGGTGAATGACCTGAATATAAAGAGAGAAACTATAAATAAGTTAAGTGAACACAGAATAGTATACTTGTCAGATCTCTGGGAAAGGAAAGATTTTAAAACCAAGCAAGAGTTAGAGAAAATTACAAAATGTAAATTAAATGGTTTTGATTATATTAAGCTAAAAAGCTTTTGTATAAACAAAAATGATGTAGTCAAAATCAGAAGGGAAACAACAAATTGGGAAAAAATCTTTATAATGAAAAACTCTGACAGGGGTCTAATTACTCAAATATACAAGGAGTTAAATCAATTGTATAAGAAATCAAGCCATTCCCCAACTGATAAATGGGCAATGGACTTGAATAGGCATTTTTCAGGTAAAGAAATCAGAAGTATCAATAAGCACATGAGAAGGTGTTCTAAATCTCTAATAATTAGAGAAATGCAAATCATACCTCATACCTAGCAGATTGGCTAAAATGAAAGAAGGGGAGAGTAATGAATGCTGGAGGGGATGTGGCAAAATTGGGACATTACTGCATTACTGGTGGAGTTGTGAACTGATCCAACCATTCTGGTTGGCAATTTGGAACTCTGCTCAAAGGGCTATAAAAGACTGCCTGCCCTTTGATTCAGCCATACCATTGTTGGGTTTGTACCCCAAAGAGATCAGATAAACAGACTTGTTCGAAAATATTTATAGCTGCGCTTTTTGTGGTGGCAAAGAATTGGAAAAGGAGGGTATGTCCTTCAATTGGGGAATGACTGAACAAATTGTGGTATATGCGGGTGATGGAATACTATTGTGCTAAAAGAAACAATAAACTAGAGGAGTTCCATGTGAACTGGAAAGACCTCCAGGAACTGATGCAGAGTGAAAGGAGCAGAGCCAGAAGAACATTGTACACAGAGACTGATATACTATTTTAAAATAGAACGTAATGGACTTCTCTACTAGCAGCAACGCAATGCCCCAGGACAATTCTGAGGGATTTATGGTAAAGAACGCTACCCACATTCAGAGGAAGGACTGCAGGAGAGGAAACATATAAGAAAAACAACTGCTTGAATGCATGGGTTGAAGCGGACATGACTGGGGATGTAGGCTCGAAACTACCACACCAATGCAACTAACAATAATTTGGAAATAGGTTTTGATCAATGACACATGATGAAAGCAGTGGAAATGTGCGTCAGCCATGGTTGGGGGGTTGCGGGGGGTGAAGGGGAAAGTAGGAGCATGAATCATGTAACCAGGTTAAAAATGATTATTAATAAATGTTTAAAAATTTTTTTAAAAAGTGAATGAGCTCAAAAAAAGTGAATGAGGCATAAAAAAGATAATAATGTAAATTTAGAGGCAAATGGATATTACATTCCTTCTTGATTACAGCTTCCCTTCTGGATTTACAGTCATAGGTCAAGTCCCCCAGAGGATAAATCCTCTAAGTTCAAGAATTTGAGGGTTTTCATTCTTAAAACCTCAGCTTACAAACAACTGCCAATGCAGTTGTCTTTAACAGTCAGCCATATGACACAATTAGCAGAAAGCAAAAGGATTTAATAAGATAATATCAAAACAACAGTAGTTATAAAACACCTCCCTCCTCCAAAACCTGCTCGTCAACATGCACAAAGAATGACTAAAAAGAGTAGCTATGGCCAGAGCAGAATAGTAGAAGTACACAAACTTTGGAAACACACATGGTCAGAGCAACTCAAATCTCTGATGCTCTAAACTCTCTGTGATTTTTTCTGAGATCACTACAAATTTATTTTACATGCATAACATCAACTAGGCACACTCTGATACTAGTAATCCCTCTACATCATCCTAATTAACTTACTATCCCACTCACCATAACAGTTCTTCTAAACCTTTTTACCCTCCTTTAACCACTCATGGTTCCCTTTCCTCCCACCCTTTGAGCTAAGATTTTTGCCTCACATTTTACTGAAAAAAAAAACTGAATCGCTGGTCAAGATTACCCTTTTCACCTCTTTTCCTCATCTTCTATTACTTAGATGCTTCTGCCACTACCTCTTCACCTTTGCTTACAAAATCTTTTTACCAAGGCAACTCCACTGTTTACACAAGTGATTCAGTCTTTTCTAGCATATTATTCCCTCTTTTATCTCTACTTGTCCTCTTATCTTCAATATCCCCATTATATATTCATTGTTTTCCTAATGTCCACAACACACCTATGTCTTTTTCATCCTCAAAAATCCCTAGAATGATTCTTCTATTCCACTATTGTCCCATATCTCTTCTACCTTTTGTGTCTGCATTCTTTGAAAAAGCCATCTACAATAGATGTCTCTACTCCTCCATTCATTCTCTTCTTAACTTTCTATTATTTGGTTTCTGACCTTATTTTTCATCTCAAACTTCTCTCTCTAAAGTTACCCATATTCTCTTAATTGCCAAATCTAATGACCCCTTTCTAAATCCTCATCCTTCTTGACTTCTCTGCTTATCCTATGAGTCATCCTTTTCCCTTTGATACTCTCTTCTCTCTAGATTTTTGGGACACTACTCTCTCCTAGTTCTCCTTTTACCTGATTGCTACTTCTCAGTCTCCTTTGCTGGCTCTTCCACCAGATCATGTCTGTCAACCATGAGTGTCTAAAGGGGCTTTGTCCTGGGTCCTTCTTTCTTCTCCCTCAGTATGACTTTTCTTGTTGATCTCATCAACTTCCAAGGATTCATTGATCATCTCTAGGTTGATGATTCTCAAAACTACTCAAAAGCTCTACCTTTTCTTCTGATCTCCATTCCTGCATCTCTAAGAACTTATTAGACATCTCAATTTGAATATCTCAAATTGAAATATACTCAACATGGTCAAAATAGAACTTATGGTTTCCTGTTTAAAAAAAAAACAAATCAAACAAAAACAAAAAACCCTCTCCCTCTGAACTTGCCTATGATGGTCAAATATCTGCCCTTTATATGCTATAATTTAGTGGGTTGAGTGGAAATGAATTGATTAAGGATTCCTTGATCAATCCTTCAACATAAACTAATTTCAAAAAATATCATTGTTTTCTAGAAAGTAATGTGTGAACACGGATATAATATGACATAACAGAGAGAATTTTCTTCATAACAGTAACTAGGTGGCACAGAAAACAGAGGCTGAGCAGCAGAAAAATCTGAGATTAGACACCTCCTAAGACACTTACTAGTTGTATGATCCTGGGCAAGTTATTTAAACTCTTTCTCCCTTTTCCTCATCAGCAAAATGGGAATCATCATCACACATAACTCCCATGATTTTTGTGAGGATCAAATGAAATATTATTTGTAAAGCATTTATCATAGTGCCTGTAAAGGCATAATGAATTCTTATCCCCTCTTCCTACTGCCTATAGGGTAAAGAGCATAAGTATTCTCCAGAGATCATGAGACAATAACAAGGAATTCCAGAAATTTCTGAAGAGCAATACAACTTTTCAGAGAAGACATTATGATGGAAATTAGGTCAGAAGTCAAAACTTCCAGATTAGAAATAATGAAGATACACAGTAGAGTAATTTATCAATTAAAAGTCAATTAATACTTATTAAGCACCCACTATATGCCAGGTACTGAGGGAGGCAAAGAATGGCAAAATACAGTCCCACACCTCAAGGTGCCCCAGTTTCATGGAGTAAGACAACATATAAAAAGAAACTGGAAAAGGATGAGAGAGAATAACCGATGCGGGGGCATTATAAAGTCATGCAGTTTAAATATGAAGGTATGAGGTGATTATCCTGAGCACTCACCTTAAGTGAAAGGTCTTGGAGGAGCTCTCTCATGGCTACCCTCTACCTTCTTCAACCAGATGTAGGGTGGAGCTCCAGGAGCAAAGGGCTCTGAGGAAATGTGAGCTTCATGTGTGTTGAGATGTGTTCAAGAAAGTGTTTATTTAATCTTGCTGCATGATAAGTCTTTGGAAATCAAGTCAAGGGAGGCAACTACTTTGTGAAAGAAAGACATATGACAGACAATCTGTCAAAAAAAAAGTACAGTCTGAAAAAGAGAATATAAATTTTAAATTTCAAAATTACAAATATAAGACAAATCACTAATAATATGAGAAAGATAAATTAAAATAACTCTGAGATTCTGCTTCACACTTTTCATGACCAGATAGGAATGATACCCTGAAAGTCACTAAACTGTGTATTCCCTTTGACCCAATTATATCACTACTAGGCAGTAGCAGTACTTTCTTGTTGTAGCAAAGAATTGGAAACAATGGGTATCCATCTATTGGATAAAGACTCAATAAATTATGGTAAATTAATGGAGTGGAGCATAATTGCTCTTTAAGAGATGACAAAAGGAACTAATTCAGATAAACCTCAGAGGATTTGTATGAACTGACACAGGATGAAATGAGCAGAAGCAAGAGAACAACTTAACTAATAACTATAGCATTGTAAAGGAAAAGATACATGAAAGACTTAGGAACTATGATAAATGCCATAAGTAATCATGATTTCAAAATGCAAAAGCTGAATCAGAGCTCACAATCTCTTGACAAAGTTGTGGTAGATTAAAGGGGCAAAAAGAGACATCAATTTTCAGACAATGTCTCGCTCAGTTTGATTTGCTTGAATATGCTTATTTGCTATGAAGTAAGTTTTTTTAAGTAGGAAGTGTGGGGTGGGGAGAGATCCAAAGTAAGATCAGGGTAGTGGTGGTCATATAAAAAAGGGAAAAAAAGAATACTAATGAAACATTTCAAAAATAAAACAGAGCAGAGGGAAAGTTCATATGCCGACAAGTAGGGCAGTAATAGAACTATTGTGCTAAATTGAATATATACCTTAAAAAGATATCATAGATATTAATAATTTAAGATATTATTCTCTCTTCCCTACCTTTTTTGTGTAATTTTATTCTTGTTTATGCTAGTCAAATGAACAATGAAACATAAAATAAAATAAAAAGGGAAATTAAAATGTACAGAAATGAAGGAAAACTTTTGATAGTTTTCTAAAAAGGTTATTGTCACCAATTCCACTTACAAGCAGCTGACTTATAAAGCTAAAAGAACAAGCTTATAGGCCTATTAAGGAAAACAAAGTACTCATCTTAGAACCAATGGAGACACATACCAATAAATGGACAAATCATGATTTCCAGTTTAGCTTTGGTGGTGTTTATAGATGTCAAGGACTGTTGGTTCTCTTTGAATAACAAAGAATACCCACCACTATCACCACCACTGGGGCTACTAGGTGGTGCCTGAATCTGATAGTTAAAGGGACCTCAGAGGCTATCTAGAACATCTGCCTAACTAAGTATATCCTCTGAAAGGACCTGACTGCTTAAAAGCTTCTAGGGCCAGGCAACCATTACTGACTTTGATAACCCCTTTTCCTTTTGGGCAGTCATATTGGTCATGAAGATTTTCCCGATATAAAACCTAAATTTACCTCTGCAACTACTAATCACTGCTCTTAATTATTCACCCTGAGGTCAAAGAGAAAAAACGTAATGGTTCTCCAATATTTCATTCTTTCAAATACTTAATGACAACTTTCATGTCCCACTTTCCATTCCAGTTTCTTCCAATAGCATTCCCATTATGTTATCTCATTGTTCTTTCTTCTTGTTCTCTTAGCCTTTTTGCCTTTAGACGGGGCCATTAGAGGAGGAATCATCATAGTTTGTCAAGTTAATAGACTTTCATGTTTACTTTTTAGAATACCCTTCCTTAAAGGCAATGGGGACTCTTTTAAAGTTCCTTTTCCTAAGTTGAGATTTAAGGACTGTACCTTCTCCTCATAGTCACATACCTACATACATACAACACATCTAGTTTTGGGCACAGTGGCTGTAAGAACCCTCGTCCGGAATTCTCTCTCATGCTACCATTTGACCAATTTCTCCTTCCTAAAGGCAGAGAAAAATTCAGTGTTCTATCTCAAGGCCTGCTTACCACTCAATTAAGATGGTGTAGTTCTTAACTGCTTTCTCTTCTTCCCCATGATCTTCTGTGATTGTTCCCTTGGATCCCACATTCTTCAGAGAGGAGAAAATGATTTCATGTATGTAAAGTGCCATGTAAACATTAAAGCATTATATAATTGTTAGCTACCACTGTTACTAGAAGCACAAGGATTCTATGGCTCTGGGGAAAATTGGATGGAGTTTCATAAGTTTCATCTAAGCCCCTTTCATCTTCCTTCCTAGGCTTCACCAGGGGCATAAGGGAAAGGGAAGGATTGAAAAGAATCTCATCACCATAGCTCCACTCAACTCTTTTGTAAATTTACTAAATAGAGCTCCCATGATGATTTTGCATAGACAAAATCTGTCAACCAGGGGGATGATAGGAGTTAAAAGGAATTTTCTGGCCACAGCTCAAATAAAAGTTTGGACTGATAAAGTCTGAGCAACAAGAGAGAAGTTCAGTTCAAAAGACAGATTTAAGTGCTTGAGGGCTTTTCGAGCTCACTAGCTAGCTGCCTGGCAGGGATCTGGAATCACAAAGGAGTTAAAATAACTCTTGGACTACCAACTAAAAGAACTGAGTTTTAAGAAGCTTTTTGTTGTTCAGTCCTGTCCAGCTCTATGACTCAGTAGACCATACAGTCCTTGGGATTTTCTTGGCCAAGATATTAGAATGTTTTGCCATTTCCTTCTCTAGTGGATTAAAGCAAACAGAAATTAAGTGACTTGTTCAGAGACACATAGTGAGTGAAGTGTAAAGTTGGATTTGAACTGAGATCTTCCTGATTCCCAGCCCAGTGCCCCAAGTCACCTAGCTGCCTCCTTCAAGCAGCTATAGATTTGGTTAAATAGATGTACCGGCAGATGGCAGCAGAGCAGCTCTAGAAAGCCCAAGGAGAGTGGGGAAATGAAAGAGAGCAGTACCAGACTCCAACTCGGGAAAACAAGTAACTCTCTTTCAAGGGACCTTATCAGTGGGCAGCAGTGACTCTAAGGGAACAGTGACAGAGGGAGGAGAAGGGTTTCACTGGGGATACTACCATAGGACCTTGAAATATCTCATACTTGGCTGCCTCCTGCTTGCATTTTCTCCAGCCACATGTGTTTCCTGGCAACAGATATTCCCTATATGTATCCCTCATCTTACTGGTACCATCACAATCAATGGGAGATCTCTACGTGTGTATGTGTGTGGAGAGAAGAGATGGATTGTTCTAAGCATCCACCTCATGATACTTGAATGTTGTGGCTCAACTTGACCAAGAAAAAGAGGAGAACCTATACCTCCCTTTCTCCCTTGCAGAAGTGGGAGAAAATGGAATCTAGGACTATATATAAAAATATCTACTGCCAGATTCCTTTAATGTGTTGAATATATATATATATATGTTGGAATTTTGCTGAGCTGCTTTTTCTCATTTTAAAAATTCTTTGTTATGAGGAATAGCTTTCCAGGGAAGTCAAGATGATAAAAATAGCAATACAAATGAGAAAATTTAAATAGAATTGGATGGGGGCAAAATGCATATATCTACATGTTTATACATGCATATACATACATACACAGCTATGCATATAGACAAAGATGAATAGCAATACCAGTCAAGATAAGATAGTTGCCAAGTGGGTCCCACAAGGAGTTCAAAGAAATAGAATACTCATTTCACTTGGTGATTTCATTAGTTCCTATGGATTTTTAAAAATTACATTTTTATGTTGATGACTTCCATAACTATCTTTTGTGCTTCAGACTCTCAGCTGACCTTTAGTCTTGCATTTCTAACTAACTGGTAGACATCTTGAACTAAATATTCAGTACACATCTTAAATTCAATATGCCCAAAACAGAACTCATTATCTTTCCCCCAAAACCTCTCTACTCCACTAGCTTCCCTATTACCATAAAAGATATCATCTTTCCATTTCCCCAGGCTCAAAACCTAGTCATTATCCTATATTCTTCACTATCTCTTACCACTCTCCTCCTCCCATCCAAGGTGTTGCCAAAGCCTGTTGATTTGTCATAATATCTCTTGAATATGCCTTCTTTTCTCCTCTGACACTGCAGCCATTCTAGTGCAGACCCTCTTTACCTCACACCTTGATTATTGCAATAACTTGCTGGTGAGTCTGCCTCAGATCTCCCCACTCCAATCCTTCTTCTATTCATCCACTAAGGTGATTTTCCTAAAATGATTCACTCCTTTATTCAATAAACTCCAGTAGTTCCCTATTATCTCTAGAAGCAAATATAAAATGCTCTGGTATTCAAGGCCTTCCATAACCTAGTCCTCTCCTAACTTTTCATTCTTATACTTTACTCCACAATATATACTCTTAGATCCAGTGAGTGATACTGGCCTCCTGACCATTCCACAAACAAGACATTTCTTCTCTCAGCTCTTGGAATTAATTTATGACTAGAACACTCCCCCTCCTTAACTTCAAATATTTTATTTTATTTATTTTTTATTTAGAATATTTTTCCATGGTTACATGATTTATGATCCTCCTCTCCCCCTTTCCTCCCTCCTTCTGAATTGGACAAGCAGTTCCACTGGGTTATACATGTATCATTGTTCAAAATCTATTTCCATGTTATTCGTGTCTGCAGTAGCACGATAATTTAACATAGAAACCCCAATCATATCCCTGTTACATTATGTGAACGATCACATATTTTTCTAATGTATTTCTGTTTCCACAGTTCTTTATCTGGTTGTGGAAAGTGTTGTTTCTCATAAGTTCCTCAAAATTGTCCTTGATCCTTGCATTGCTGCTAGTAGAGAAATCCATTACATTTGGTTGTGCCACAGTGTATTAGTCTCTGTGTATAATGTTCTCCTGGTTCTGCTCCTTTCACTCTGCATCACTTCCTGGAGATCATTCCAGTTCACATGGAATTCTTCCAGTTCATTATTCCTTTCAGCACAATAGTATTCCATCACCAGCATATACCACAATTTGTTTAGCCATTCCCCAATCGAAGGGCATCCCCTCATTTCCTATTTTTTGCCACCACAAAGAGCACAGCTATATTTTTGTACAAATCTCTTTCCTTATTATCTCTTTAGGGTACAAACCCAGCAGTGGTATGACTGGAGCAAAGAGCAGGCATTCATTTAAAACCCTTTGGGCATAGTTCCAAATTTGCCCTCCAGAATGGTTGGACCAATTCACAACTGCACCAGCACTATATTAATGTCGCAATTTTGCCATATCCCCTCCAACATTTATCACTTTCTTTTGTTGCTATATTGGCCAGTCTGCTAGGTATAATATATGGCACTTCAGAGTTGTTTTAATTTGCATTTCTCTAATCAGGAGGGATTTAGAACACTTTTTCATGTGCTTATTGATAGTTCTGATTTCTTATGTGAAAACTGACAATTGTGCCTTGACCATTTATTGATTGGGGAATGGCTTGATTTTTTGTAGATTTGGCTTAGTTCCTAATACATTTGGGAAATTAAACCTTTGTCAGAGAGTTTTGTTATAAAAATGTTCTCCCAGTTTGTTGCTTTCCTCCTAATTTTGATTGCATCATTTTAATTTGTACAAAATCTTTTTAATTTAATATAATAAAAGTTATTCATTTTACATTTTACAATATTCTATCTATTGTTTGGTCTTAAATTCCTCCTTTCTCACAGATATGGCAGGTATACTATTCTATGTTCACCTAATTTATTTGATTTCATTCTTTATATTGAAGTCATATACCCATTTTGAATTTATCTTGAGATAGGATGTAAGATGTTGATCTAAACCTAATTTTTCCCATACTGTTTTCCAATTTTCCCAGCAGTTTTTGTCAAATAGTGTCAACTCTAACTATTGACCTCTCTAGCTTCCTGGAACTTAGATAACTAGAAAGAAAGAGAGGGAGAGAGGATTAGAAGAAGAGGGAGCCACCACAACATTTTAGTTAGAGACAAAAATATACATGGCATTCATTCAATTGTAGATCAAACATTTTCTACTGCATGTGGTGGCTCTGGGTTGGAGAAAATACAAAAATGGGAAATGATAGAGTTCTTGAAGTCTTCACATAGGCAATGTAAGGAAAGGGCAAGAACAACTTTGCTGAAAAATGGGAGATGGTAGGGGTGTTGTCTGAGATAAGGCTGGAAAACTCTAGATGAGGCTATTTTGGGAATGGCCTCTAACAATAGGTTGAGAATTTTTTGATAGGAGCTTTAGAATTTTATTTCTACTTTTCCCTGGATCCCATATTTTCCTTTTGAAATTTTAGTGTAGAAACTGAATACCTCCATGTCTCTTGGCATCCAAAGGGCAAATCAGCTCATAACACTCAAGTAGACAAAGAGAGAAACTTAAAGGTCAATCCCAATACATGTGAATGTATGTATGGCTATGTCAATGAGTGAAGAAATAAGGATCTGATAAGTTTATCTATACTGATTGAATACTAGGTCTGAACCTTAGGGAATACCTAGGAGGCAGTAGTACCCTAATATATGTGGTTAAGGCAAAGATCTAGTGAATAAGGCAAATGTCCCCTAGGATAAAATGAGATAACCTTTTACACGTAAAGCATTTAACAAACCACAAAATACTAAAGAAATGTCAGCTATTATTATTACTGTTTAATTAGCCCTTGTTAGGCTGCCAGAAATTGTTAGAGATGTGCTTAGTTAGAGGGAATTGATATGATGTTAACTTACAAGTTAAGGACTATATCAACCAAACTACCAGAGAGATACTTTAAATGAGTAAACAAAATGATGGTAACATTCATTTGGAGGAACAAAAGATCTGGAATATTAAGAAAAATATTTTAAAAGGTTGAAATGGAGAGGGAAACTTTATTTCCAGACTTCAAACAGTAAAACAATTTCTTCTAAAATAGTTTAGTATTGGTTTAAAAATAGGAATAGTAGAAAAATAGGAAAGTGGATCACTGGTGTCTACTAGATAAAGAAGCATCAGAAATAATAGAATCTAATAATTCAATGTTTAATTAACTTCCAAACATAGATTCCCTAGGGAAAAATTTTTCTATTTTTGACAAGTGCTAGGAAAACTGGAAAGCAGTCTGACAGATAGGCCTAAATCAGCATTTTTAGTATATTCTACAATAATTCAAAATAGATATGGAACCTAAATATTAAATATGGTTAAATAAAATAAAAATAGAAAAGAGAGATTATGCATTTAATAGCTATAAGGAATTAATTTTAACCAAACAAGAGAGGTGACTACAAAAAATAAAAGGGACAATCCTTTTATTACATGAAATTTAAAAGCTTTTGCAGAAACAAAACGAATGCAACTAGATAAGAAGTCTAGTCTGGTAGAGTGAGAGAGAAATTTTTATATAAAATTAGTAACTCCAAGTGTCTAATAAGCTATATGAACATTTAACAAAAATATATAAGATCAAAAGCCATTCCCCAATAGATGTGCCCAAATTACATGAACAAACACTTCTCAAAAGAACAATTGTAAACAATTCATGGCTGTATGAAACATACTCCAAATCATTAATAATGAGAGAAATCCTCTCTCATCAGATCATCATCAGATCAACCTTAAACATATATCCCAAACTCAACAAGTTGGCAAAGATGATACAAGATAGAAATAATCGTGTTGCAGGAATTGTGGAAAGAAGCGCACATTAATGCTTTGTTAGCAAGTGAATTGGTCCAGTTGCTTTGGAAAGCAATTTGGAATTATGTGTCAAAAGCAACCAAAATGTCTACATTCACTTTGACCCAGAGATTCCACCCTAGATATATTCCCTATAAGGGTTAGTGATAAAGACAAAGGCCTTATTTATAGAAAAATATTTATAGCAGCACTTTTTGTGGTAATAGCGAAACACTGGAAGTAATATAAATGTCCATTTATTGGTGATTTGTCAAATACATTTTGCTATATGAATGTAATGCACTATTATTGTGATATAAGAAAAATGATATGGTGAATATTGGGAGGCATAAAAGAGAAATAAACTCATACAAAATGAAGTAAGCAAAACCGGGGAAGAAACCCACAAGTATTATGAGAATGTTCATGCAAAAACACAGAACAGCAAAACAATTTAATTTATTGCTGTAAATTTATAACTATTTGGTACTGAGTGAAATATATGAGAAGGCGTCTCCCCTCGCTTTGTACTGTTGTAGGACTCTGGGTTTGAAACATTTCATACAACAGACTTTTTTGATATGTTAGTTTTGTTAAACTTTTCTTTCTTCTTCATTTAATATTCCTTGTTATAAGGATAATTCTGAAAGGATAGAGGAGATAGGACTTACTGAAAAATGTGGCTGATATAAAGACAAGAGATTTTGATCAAACTTTATATTTTTTTAAAAAAGGAGAGTAAGTTTCAAGTCTCACCACCAACCACCCCATCAGCCATGTGATATGGGTGCTGAATCCACCAAAAATAAATGTGTCAAATCTTTATAGGATAAGTAAAAAGGGCACTGGTTCTAGAAACAGAAGACTTGGACTAAAATTCCATCTGAATCTTACTGTCATGTTAGTCAAGTCTTTTAAACTAAATAAGATTCAGTGTATCCATTTGTAAAAAGAATGTCTCCTCTCATTGTTCTCCTCTCCTCTTCCTTTTCTTTCCCTGTGCCATATATACCTTTGTATCTTCCCTAGTTCTGAGCACAGAACATTGCACCCAATACCCACTTAAAAGGCGAATGAATGAATGAATGAATGAATGAATGAATGAATGTCAGACAACCACAGAAAACTGCAGTAGTATCAGACTATATGCATTCTCATCTCAATTTTATTCTCCCAATTCTGCTTGATACTGCTGGCAAAATGATTATTCTTACACATAGATTTGGTATGTCATTCTTCTGTTCCAAAGTCTTCTGTTACTCATCCCCCCAAAAAGGTCAAAATGTTCTGCTTAAATTCTGGCACATCCCACTTGTTCCAGCATCTCTTCCCTTAGTCTAACCTTTTATGCACACTATCCTCTAGTCATACAGAAGGACTCTCATGTCTTGAACATATAAAAATCTGTGCTTTTGCTAAGGCTATTCTTTACACCAGAAATGCCCTCCTTCCCCTTCTTGCTCTGATGAATTTTTCCCCCTTCTTTTAAAGTCCATTTTCAGTGGCACACTTCCTCACAGCCTTTCCCAAATCTTCCTCTTGCTAAAACCCTTCTCTTTCTGACCTCAATTAAAAACTTTCATCTCTTCTTCTCTTCTTCTAATATTGCTCATGTGATGTGATCTACCAGACTCAAAACTGGGAGATGTTAGTTCAATTTCTGGTTCCACACTCTGCTAGCAGTAGGTCCTTGGGTGAGTCACTTAACCTGACCTGTAAAATCTGACACTGGAGATAACAAATCCTCTACTACCAAATACTACAGGTTGTTGTGAGGAAACAATTTGTTAATATCAGAAATAAAATGTGAATTATTGTTGTTATAGTTGTTTTTATTGGTATTTTATCCCTTTGCTACACTATGAATTTCATGGGGCAGAGACTATGTCATCCTTAAACTTTCTCAGTGCCCTAGATAATGTTGTGAACATAGTATGTAACTAATGAATGTTTTTTCTTTTTGTTGTTTGGTCAGGCACATTTATTGAATATGTGGACAGAATCTTGTACTGAGGAGATAACATCAGGAGAGATAACAATCGGGAGAGCAGAGACAATGGCTAATCATTCCCTCATAGAGTTTTTGTAAAAACACACAACACAAAACCTTCTAGATGTGTCCAATTCTCTTTAAGCCTATACAGAGCACTGTACACACATCCTGGGGAACAAATAGAGCTGGTTTGAGGATATTCTCAGTCTTTCCTGGACTGAAAGAAATTCTTTGTTTTGTTAACCTTCCCCAGGTTCCCTACTCATCCACAAGGGGAAGGGAAAGCTCCTGTGATAGTGAATTTTTGTTTTTTCAACCTGGACTTTGATTTCATCCACAAAGGAAACTCCAGGTGAGAGAACTCCCTCTGAAGCAGATCAACTCTTGCTCTGCCCAGAGAATTGCCCCTCTAAGAAGAAATGACTTGCACAGAATCACTGTCAATTCTTATCAGAGGTGGGACTTGAATCCAGATCAATTCCAGGATCAGTTCTCATACCATCATATGTCTGCCTCTCCATGAAGAGCTTAACTGTGAACATTCAGTCCCTTAGCTACATCACTGGTGTGCAGGACTAGTCAGTAAATCACTAGAAACAAGTTTTCTTGGGAGTAATCCCAAGGACTTCCTGCCTCTCATTGGGTTAGCCATACAGGTTTCTTTATGCTTCCAGTAATGAGGCATGCTCTTTGTGCTTTAAGTGCACATTACAACTATTCATTAGTTAATCCCCTCCACAGTCCTATGCATTGTTTGAGCCATTTGGCTGTCCCTACTCCTATGCCTGAGAAAATGAAGTATTGTGTCGGGGCCAAGAGCTTCCAATTCCCTGTATCCCCCAAAGCCTGTCTCTTCTACCCTGGGATGTTTGCTGGCTCCTCTGGGAGCAGCATGATGAAATGGGGAAAAAATATATATGTGTATACACACACACACACATATATATATATATATATATATATTGGCTTTGGAGTGAATGGAGACCTGGGGCTGAAGCCAGAATCTGCTTTTACTACATAATAATCTGAATGACCTTAGGCAAGTCACTCCCCTTCTCTGGGTTTCCTCAGTTGCCGGACCTGTAAAATGAGTGGATCAATCCAGATGATCTTTGAGGGCCTGATAATCTGATTAGATCAGCCCTTTTAACCTTGCACCCTTTCACTAAGGGCCATGGGGGATAATAACCACAATAGCTAACATTTATATAGTGCTTTAAGGTTTGCAGAGTGACTGTTAAATGTCTGTTGGTGCAAATCCTAGGACTCCAAAGGAATTTTGCCACCCCCAGGGGCTGAGCCTTATCTAGCCCAGGCCCAATTAGAACATTTGTTGAATAGATTTTCCCATTCCTTTTGCTTACCTCCATTTAGAAACTTCTCAGCCTTTAGATTCTGCAGATCCTTGATGGTTGGGCTGTGTTTGGATTTCATGATTCTTGGAAACAGTTCTCTGAGTAGCTTCATCTCTCCAGGACAGAAAATAATGGGGACTCTGGGACTGGCATATGCCTCCGTTTTCTTGTACTTTTCCAATATAAATGAGAGTGTCTGTGCAGTTTCCATATTTTATGTAAGTTTACATATTCATCGATAAGTAAGAACAGCAGACACTGACATAGGATGGTAAGGTTTGTAAAGAACTTTGTAAACACCATCTAACCTGATTCTTCTGAGAGCCCTATGAAGTAAGGACTATCATTTTATTACCATTTGAAATATAAGAAAACAAATTAAAATAATTTCCCAGAGTAACATAGTCCATTTATGTCTGAAAAAGAATTTGAACCCAGGTCTTCCTGAGCCCATCTAGTTCTTGACCCATTATTTTTATGGATCATTTTAGTGTGAGACTTGGACTATGGCTCTGAAATCCTAAATCTAAGCCTCAGTGGTCCCTTTCAGCCTTGAATCCCATCATTCCCCTAACCAAGTGATTAATAAAATAGGATATTTACTTGCTTTGAATTTCTGGGAATTTGTAGATATAGTACATTTGCCTGCAAGTGCATTACGTATTTTCACAAGCAGGCTAGTAGCCAGATGTCTAAAGAAGATATCTTTGAATTAAAGCAGGATGTGCTTCAATTGTGCAGAATTGAGTCATGGAATTACAGTTAGAAGGAATCTTAGAAGCTGTGACTGCCTTTTTATAGTTGAGGAAACTGATGCACAGAGTTAGTCCTAGTGAATTATTTCATTCAAGTATGAAGTGTGTATTTTACAGCACGTGCCTTCCAGAGACAATGCCTTAACTAATATTATAATAACAACAAATATCAAATTCATTTCTATAGTACATCAAGATTTGTAAAGTTCTTTCCTCATACCTTTTGAGACAGGTAGCATAAATCATATTATCCTATTTTGCAGATAGGGAAACTCAGACTAAGTGGTTAAGTACCTTCTCTATTGTTACAGAGCCAGCACCAAAGGCAAGATTTGAACTCAGGTCTCTTGACTTTAAAATTACTGTGCTTTTCACCACTTCATACTACAGATATCCTTTCCATATTGGGGCAGTCAGGTGCACAGCACAGCTTACAATCTGGAAAATCTGCCTGAAATGTTTTGGCCCTCTCTTTATACCAAAGAAGAAGTCTGAATTTTTTTCTTTTACTTTCATGGAGTGTTTACAGTAAAAGAAATTGTACATATTTGTGTTACTAAAAGATAAAATATTTTAATGTTATAAAATATTAAAGATATATTTTATTCATTTCCAAGTTTCTAAACTTTTTCTGTGTTGTCTGTTGGCCTTCCCATGTTGTCTGTATTTTCAGCAAAACTTTTCCAAAATTCCCATTTAATTTCTTATGCCACCAGTGATATATCACACCTGTGATAGGCAAAGTAGTGATGTGGAAGGGACACCTGTGTATCAAGAGTATGCCACCAGTGTAATTTAATAAGCTATAATGATTTAGCAGGTCATGGCAGTTTGACAGGATAGTCCTCATGGTGCCTCCCAAATCATATGATGTTTATAGCTCTCTTTTTCATCGGTAAGTCACAGATTTAGAGATATAAGGAGCTGTAGACTCTTCTAGTCCAAACTTCTCAATTCATAGATGAGGAAACTGAGTCTGGGAGAGGCAAAGCGACTAGTCCCTGGTCACAGATTTGAATTCACTTCTTGCTATATGAAATATACCTGTTACAATGCCACGCAAAGGCATGTTTAGATCAGGAATAAGATGGCTGGCACTAAATGAACTACATTCTAGATCCTGAAAAACTGGCAGATATGATGTAACTGAGTGCTTCTTTATTCACTGAGAATGGAAGCAACACCATTGGAACTAAAAGGAGGAGAATTTTTTGAGCCCTCACTACCTCTCAGCCAACCTACTAAGTGCTTTAGAAATATTATCTCTTTTGATCCTCATAGCAACCCTGGGAGGTAGCTGCTACTATTATCCTGATTTTAGAGTTAAGGAAATAGAGGCAGATAAGAGTTTAAATGACTTGCCCCAAGCCACAAAAGCTAGTTAAGTGTCTGAGGCTTGAGGTGAACTCAGGTTTGTCTCTAAGCCCAGTGCTCTATCAACTGTGCCACCTAGTGGGAAGGCTAATATATCCTCCAAACCCCCTTTTTAAGGGAAAAGAAAGGAGTCTGCAGAGTAGAGGCCAATAAGCTTGACTTCTAATGTTATCAAAATTTTAGGATGTATCATAAAAGGGATAATTTATCCAAAGATAGAAATGGAGATGGTAATGAAGTCATCATGTACAAAATCCATTTCCTTTTTTTTTTAAAAAAAAACAGGGTTCAAGAAAGGAGCACAGATTTATACCTTTAAGGGACCTTTGGAATCCTTCATGCAGACTCTTTATTTCATTATTTCATTATTTGTTTAGAATACTTTTTCCATGGTTACATGATTCCTGTTCTCTTCCTCCTCTCTTTCTTTCCCTCTCTCAGAGCTGACAAGCAATTCCACTGGGTTATACATGTATTATCACTCAATACCTATTTCTATATTATTCATTTTTGTAATAATCTTTTAAAACCCAAACCCATATAAACAAATGACAAATCATGTTTTTTCTTCTGTATTTCTACTCCCACAGTTCCTTCTCTAGATGTGGATATAAAGTTTTCATTTTAGAAATGTGTATGCTGAGGCTTAAGATGGTTAAAAGAGCCGGCTAAGGTCGGTGTTGCTGTTGTTCGGTAGTTTCAGCCAGATCTGACCCTTGGTGGTCCCATTTGGGCTTTTCTTAGCAACGTGTGGCTTGCTATATCCTTCTCAGGCTCCTTTTACAATGGAGAAAATTGTGGCAAGCAGAGTTAAGTGACTTGCCCAGACTCACACAGCAAATAATTGTCTAAGGTCAAATTTGAACTCAGAGAGATGAGTCTTCCTGATTCCAGACCCAGCACTCTACTGTGCCACCTAGTTGCCCCGGCTAAGGTTGTACAGGTAGGAAATAGCAAAGTAGGGTCTGGAACCCAGAGTCTCTAAGCCCAATGCTTTTTTTTCTCTCTTTCTACAAAACTGAATTGCTAGACCACAGATTATGCAACATAATCAAGAGGAATTTATTAATCATATAATATGTCCAAAGTTACGTGTTAGGCATGTGAATACAAATACGTAAGGGAAGCAGACCTTCCTCGCCCTCAAGGAGCTTCTATTCTGCATGTAGAATGTTACACTTGGAGATCTTAGAGAATATTCAAGGCAGATGAACATAGAACCTTAAATGTCAATATTGAAGGGGAAATTAGAACATAAGGAATGCCGATGTTAGGGCTGGAAGACACCTTCAGAGCCATCTAGTACAATCTCCAGATTTTATAAGTGGGGAATCTGATGCTAAAAAGTCAAAAGAGACAGCATGGCATAGTGGATAGAGGACTGGACTTGGTCTAGCGGGGCTGTAATAGTCTCTTCTACAAAATGAGAAGGTTGGGCTCTAGGGTCCCTTCTGAGTCTAAGGCTATTATTCTCCTATAAAGTAATTCACCCAAGACCATACAGCCAGTTAGTGGAAAAACTAGAAACAGAGCTCGGGCCTTTTGAATCCTATTTCCACATGATCAAAAAACCAAGGCTTTTTTTTCCAGATTATCCTTTTTATTTATTTTAATTAAAATTTTTATTTAGAATATTTTTCCTTGGTTACATGATTCATGATTCCCACCCCAACCCCTTGTTCTTCCCTCCCCTCTCCCTGAGCTGAGAAGCAGTTCCACTGGGTTATACCTGTATCATTGTTCAAAACCTATTTCCATGTTATTCATATTTGCAGTTGAGTGACCTTTTACCCAAGGCTTTTTAAAGGCTACATATCTTCAGAAGAATTTTACATTCTGCATGTTTCTTTACCTGCCTCTCAGAATATGGTTCAAAAAACGGAGGACCAAGAAATAGGATGTCTAAGCAGATAGAGAGCGAAATCTTAGCTTCAGTAAAATCTGGATTCAAGTGCAACTATTGACACATACTAGCTGTGTGATTCTAGACAAGTTACTTAACTTCTCATTATCCAAAGGAAATCTCCAGAGTTAGAAAGAAATGCCAAGGACTCAGGTAAGTGAGGTTCCTCACTGGAAATTCCCAATAGTAAGTTTTTTATATGTCCGATTAAAAAAAAAAAAACAAAGAAAGAAAAAAATGGAAGATTTTTTTCTTTTTGTCAGGGAAGTGGTCTAAGGATGGTAAAAAATGTTTCATTTTAATATTATAAAGTCCTCCAAATGCCCTAGTTGGGAGATTATTTTGATTGCAGTAACCCTCAGTCCAAAATTCCTTCTAGAACTACTTGAATGAGATCTGCCCAACAATCCAAGCAGAAAAACAGAAGGAAAACACAAACACACACACAGATACAGACTATGACATGAAGTTTGATGACAGGTCCATTGAGTCAACATATGAGGACATGTATCTGGGACATGTACTGCAGATGACCAGTTAAATGGACACTGAATTGAATCAGAGGAAGAAAAACTGCTGACCCCAACATAGAGTTTTTGATCCAGTGACACCTTCCTCTTGGCTGTCCTATAAACAAGAATTACTCCATCTTTTCACTCTGGGCATTTGCTCTGGATGTCTTCTGTACCTGGATTGCTCTCCCTCTTACACTCCAACTATTGACTTCTCAAACTTCCTTTAAGGCCCAACAAAAGTCTGACTTCTACAAGAATATTCCCTCAGTAATGTTCCTCCCTCAAAATACACTTTTAATGTTTTTCCTCTTTTAATCATTTCCTATTTATCATATATGTAATTTACTTTTCAACTATTTGTTTGTGTGTTGTCTCGTCCAATAAATTGTAAGGTCCTTAAGGGCAGGGTCTGACTTTTGCCTCTTTTTGCATCCTCAGCAGCTCTTAGTGCAGTGTCTAGCACATAGTAGGTATTTAATAAATGTTTATTGAATTGAGTTAAATTGAACTGAATAGGGAAGACATCATAGAAAAATGTAGCTGAAAAAGAGAAAGGGAGAACATGATGGTGTGTCAAGTCTTGGCCCTTTTTCTTGAATAAAGGATCTAAGAGGAGCTTTCTATGATGTTCATCCTCTTTCCTCTCTGATTAGAGGGAAGGAGGGGAGCTGGAGACAGGGCTTAGAGGAGGTATGAGTTTCAGAGTTGATTTGATCTTGCATAAAAATATATATTTCTGTAGACACTGCAAAGGTCAAGTTAGAATGTGTATGCATCTCTTTAAAAATACATTTTTATTAATATCTTTTGTTTTTGTATTACCTATATTCTCAAATGTATAATCTCTTTAACTCTTTCCAGAGAGTCCCTGTTTATAACAAAGAATAAAGAAGAGGGGGGAAAAGGGAAAAGAAAGGAAACAACCAACCCACAGTTCAATAAAGTTAACCAGGATACAAAAAAAGCCAGATATTATTTGCAGCATTCCATACACATAGGCTTTTTCTCCCTTTACAAAAATTCACGGACGGATAAGGAGTATTGGTGTCTTTTCATATCTCTTCTTTGGAGCCAAACTTATTCAATATAAATTCACAGCAATTTCATGCAGCTGTTTTGTTATTGTTTTTGTTTCATGATGTCATCTTTCCCTCTTCTTTTAGAATTTTTTTTACTCTGTACTTAATCTTAAAGAAGACTATTTCCATAAATACAGCATAATGCAAAAAAAAATTTCTATCCAAAACCATGAATCTTCTTTTTCATGCCATTTGCATTATTATAGTTAACATGTATTTTACTTTCCTGGTTCTTCCTACTTTATTTTGCATCATTTCTCATTAATTTTTCTATTCTTCTTTCTATTTCTCATCTTCATCATTCTGTCACATCCCTGTATCATAAATTTGTATAGCACTTCCAAATCAATGGGCATCTATTTTGTTTCCATTTTTACCATAGAAACTGTTGCTATAAACCTTTTGATGAATATATGGGTCTACTCTTTGTCATTGACATGGCCAGGGTATATGCCTAGTGGTGGAATCTCTAAGTTAAGAGGCACAGGCATTTTAGTCACTTTATTCATGATTCCAAATTGCTTTCCAGAATGGTTGAATCAATTTGCAGCTCCACCAACAGTGCATCATTGCCACTCTCTATCCAGAACCCCTACAACAATCATCAGCCCATCTTATATCATTTTTTTTCAGATTGATGGGTGTGAGGTGAAACCTCAGTATTGTCACTTCAGTTTATCTTAAAAAGGGAGATATGGACCTTCTGTTGTGTGCAGCTCTGGCCCAGATGAGCAGCCCAAAAGATGCTTTGGTATTTACAAAATAGGAAGAGACCTCAATAAGGGCCTCTCCTATAAATCCTGTAAAAGAAGAAACCTCCTCTGAAAGTCAAGAAAAGAAAGGTGGCGATTAACCAGTGATTTCCAAAGTGGGCACCACCGCCCCCTGGTGGGTGCCGCAGCGATCCAGGTGGGTGGTGATGGCCACAGGTGCATTTATCTTTCCTATTAAGTGCTATTAAAATTTAAAAAATTAATTTCCAGGGGGCACTAAGTAATATTTTTTTCTGGAAAGGGGGTGGTAGTCCAAAAAAGTTTGGGAACCACTGATCTAGATTGATGATGGAAGTGTCTACGTGGAAGAGATCTCACCTCCACCATTAAAGGAAAGTGGCACAGCCTGCTCTTTTGAGATGGCTGTTTATTTAACCAAGGGTAGAGCACAGCCTACACAAAGCTTCCCTTCTTGATTCCAGCTGACCACATATACTGGATCAGCACTTGGGAGTTTGGGGAATGACAAGTGCCAGGCTGCTTCCAGCTATGCATGACTCAGCACCAAAGGGCTTTTGCTTCAAGATGATAAAACAAGCACCTTATTAGCCACTGGGCAGAAGAAGCCGATGATTCATTTGACTTTTAAAAAGAGTCCCTGGCATTCTCTTTTCTTAGCTATGGAACATATAGCTGCCATTTGATGGAGGGGTGGAGTGGGGACGGTGTTCTTCTTCCTCTCTGATGTCAGAGCTTCTATTTCCACGTGGCAGATAGCGAAGAAGAATTCAAATAGGAGGGACTGGTCTGGGTCCTGGCTGACGTTTTTTTTCTTTCTGGGTTTTTTAGCTTTTCTGAGTGACTGACTAAACACTTCCCTCAAGATGGCTACGTCTAAGTTTGGAGATGACTTTATGAGTTTCAGAAAACCGAAGGTCCTCAGTTTGTCAAGTGGAGATGATTGGTAGCAGAGGATATTTCTGTAGCACAGATGAAGACCACTACCAAGGAGAGGAGCCCAAATCCTTGTTTAATGAGCCAGTAGCCATGAATTTTAAGGGGCAAATGTAAAAATTCCCATTTCACAGTCCGAAAAGCTCATTTCTTTTCTTTTTTGTTGTTGTTGAACCCTGAACTTTATTATTTTATTTAAAAATTAATTAATTTAGGATTTTTTTCCCACGGTTACATGATTCACGTTCTTTCCTTCCCCTCCTCCCACCCCACCATTTATTTTCTGATGAGGCTTAAGTATCCATCTTTTTGGAGAATAGAATTCTAGTTATACATTAAGTGAATGAGTCTTGTAATGTGTTTATGATTTGTGTTTAATGTTTCTTTTTTTTATATGAAATAACATGGCCCATACCTGATGGCTATGATACACTGAGTGCCTTTC
Organism: Gracilinanus agilis; assembly: GCF_016433145.1. Taxonomy (NCBI): domain Eukaryota; kingdom Metazoa; phylum Chordata; class Mammalia; order Didelphimorphia; family Didelphidae; genus Gracilinanus; species Gracilinanus agilis. The sequence goes on along the minus strand of NC_058131.1, from coordinate 361,619,844 downwards.
TATTCCTCCTTTGGGAAGATCTTAGCTATGATTCACAACCTGTTCTGTAAGTTCATAATCTTTAGGGCCCTAGGGCAGGAGTTTAAGGATCTAAAGAGTATGAGAAAAGAGAGTCTAGCCCTACTCATTAGAGGTCGAGCTCCCCCAGGACTGAACTCAATCTGAACCAAGTGTTCTGGACATAAAGGTCTCTTAGTAAATTGAGAATGATGCTTCATCTTAGGTCCAGCAATACTTTTTTTAAAATGTTAAACATAAACATGGGCCTGTTAGGTGGTCCCATGGATAGAGAGCTAGGTCTAGAGATGGGGAGATCCCTTTAGATACTTCCTAGATGTGTGACCCCGGGCAAGTCCTTTACCTCCATTCCCTAGCCTTTACCAGTCTTCTGCCTTAGAATCAATACTAATATAACTAAATACAACCCTGGTAATGTATATTAACTGAGAACCAGATGGGTTAAGTTGAGTAAACTAAATCCTGATAGGAACATGGAGAAATAAGGCCAGCATTACATTGCTAGAGCAGCTATAAATTGTTTTTTTTAGAAAATAAGTTGGAAATATACATTGAACTATAAAGCTGTTCATGCTTATTGACCTATGGATCCCATTACTAGGATTAGGCCCAGTGGGCACTGTTGGGTGAATAAATAACTGGGTATGTATGAAAATATTCATGGAAGATTTGTTTATAATCACAAAATAACTGAAAAAACACAAATGCAAGGATTGGGAGAAATGACTGAATAGATTGTGGTATTTGAATGTAATGGCTTGCATCATATTATTAGAAATGACAAATACTAGAAATGTAAATAAAATATGGGAAATATAAGGAAAGGTGAAAAGAGGAGAAAAATAAGAATAGCACATACTATGATTATATATATTTTTAAAAGCCACAAAAAATCAAGAGAAAAAAGTATCAAAGTAAAATAAATTTAAGGGAACTCAAAAGCAGAGGACATTTATATTAGCACACATATATAAATTTACATACTTTAAACAAATTGTAAACAATGTAGAAATTTTGGGGTTTACATATAATTTTATATGTGTGTTTATTTTTTGTATTTTAATTTTATTTATATATTTATAGTTATATAATATATTATATTTAATATATAAAATAATAAATTAAAATTTAATTTTAATTTTAGTTTTTAAATGTTGCTGGTGGTAGTGGTTACTAAGCATTTAATAATCAAAAAAGTAAATGAACTCTATGATCCCTTACAGCTTTGACAATTAGTGATGCTATGATATTGACAAAAAAGATATAATTTAATTCAGGTCAGTATTTTACTCATCCACAAATAGTTATATATTGTTATCTCTTTACTAATGATATGCCATCCTATCTCTATCCAACCCCCTCTCCCTCACACATAGAAGAAGATAAGCTCCTTGAAGGCAGGGGCTGTTTTTCATTTTGTCCTTTGTGCCTGACACCTAGCAGAAGCTTTAAGGAAAGTGACAAGATTCAATTGGATCAGAAAAATCCTTCTGAAGATCTGAGTTCTCTGCAGAACCAAAAGCCACTTGTAAAATCTAGAGTTATAGGATTTAGATTTTTCAAGGGATCTTCATGGTCATAGAGTTGAACTTTATCATTATTACAGGAGAAAGCCCAGGTAAGGGAACAGACTTGCCCAAGATCACACATGTAGTCAGCAGAAGACCCAGATGTGGTCAGTGCCTTCCCCTTCAAAACTTTGTTAACCTGCTAAGGATCTGCTATTTCGCTGGCTTGGCAGCTTCCTCTGTCACCACACTTGAAACCTGTCTATCATTAAATGTACACATCCTAGAGAGTTGTCTGTGCCTTAGATTGGTTAAGTGACTTGCCTATATTCACATAGTTAATAAACAGGATTTTAGCCATGATCTTCCTGATTCCAAGACTTTGTACACTATGTTATACTCCCTTCTTCTGATAAATCATGAGAGAATTGGATATTGCAAAGGGGACAATTGCAGGTCTTTTTCTTTATACATCTCTTACTGTCCATCAGGAGGAGGCAGCTTGAGCCTTAGTCTTGCTTTTGCTATTCAGTTCTTGTGTGAGTATGACTCCTCTAGTACAAGGGACATCTTTATATTCTTTGTCCCAAAGGTTCCAGAAATTTGCCTTCTGGGGGGATAGCAGGGACAAGTTATTCCTTTGAAATTATATTCTTCCATTTTGCAGCAGAGGGCGATATGGGCTTATGCAAAGAAAAAACTATTTCCTACATATTTAGCTAGTTCTGGACTTTAATCTTTCTTAAACCAGGTTTCTTAACTCCCCCTGTTTTTATGGAGAAGGACATCTGTGTGTGTGTGTGTGTGTGTATGTGTGTGTGTGTGTGTGTGTAGAAAAGAGGGTGAAAGTGGGGTCCACAGGACATATTTTATTTATTTTTTTAGCTTATAACATTTTAAATATGTCATTCTCCTTAATTCATTTAAAAGCCCAGTAATGAGTCTGATATCCTCCATGGGGAACTAATGTAATTTCAAATGGGGACCCAGAGTTTCATAGCATCATCATATTTAGAGTTTGCAAAGGAACTTAGAATTAATCCACCTCATTTTCCAGATGGTGAACACAAGGTTCAGAATGGGACAATGAGTACCTTAAAGAGAGGATTTAAACCTCAAGTTTGGGGCCTTGAAAGCACTTTTTCTATCACACTTTTTCTATCACTCTTTCTTTGAGCAGCTCATTCCCAGTGTTTAATAGAAGACACTGAAGAGATTGGCAATGGAAAATATGATTTTTGGGCTGTCCTCAGTGGAAAGTATCAACTTCTTTCACTAGAGGTCACTTTAGGTATTTGGGAACACACCGATTTCTTCTCATTTCATAACTAGAATCAGGGGCATTGCAAATTATTTACAACACCCTTAGGATCAATTTAAGTTAATTTGATTTGGCAAACATTTATTTAGCTAGAATTATGTTCAAACCCCTCTACTTAAAAAGGGATGGGACTGGGGCTATGTAATAATAATAATAATCCCCCTTGCACAAATCCCATCCTTACAGCTATAGGAATAGAGAAAACTAGATGAGGAAATTCCCTCCACCAATCCAGAAGGCCACCTGCTCCTCAATTTAGTGTCATAGAGAATTTCCTGGCCACTAAAAGGTTAAGAGACTTGTCCAGGGTCTAGCCAGTATGCTTCAGAGGCAAGACTTGAACCCAGATCTTAATGTCTTTTAGGCCAGCTGCCTAGTTACTCCACCATATTGTCCATCTGAAGATATGGAAACAGAAAAGATAATACAATCCCTTAATTCAATCTGCTTATATTCTAATAGGGCATAAATAAGTATGATATAATTTAGAGTGTGATAGCTGTAGAAGAGACACAGGTAAACAATGTTATTCAATTAAATTCGGCAAACATTAATTAATCCCTACTCTTGGGAAGACACTGTATTAATCCATAGGAATAGCAATGCATCGATAAAAGCTGCTGAAATTCTGCAAATATGCTGTACTAGATTATTTCCGGAGGAATAAGATTGCAGTGGTCATAGAACTTAGAATCAGGTGATGTCTTGGATGAAAGAAATTTAAGAGCACAGCACATAAAACTGTCAGAGGAAGCTTGGAGGATAGAATATCGATTATAATGTATAAAAAGTGAGGACTCTTTAGAAATAGAATACAGAATGTCAGAGACAGAATGGATTCTAATTTAAAGAGGAAGAAACTGAGGTCCAGACAGGGAAAACGATTTGATCAATATCTTATAGCTGTATTTCCAAATCTCACATACATATAAATATATGAATAAGCATGTGAGTATATATACATACACACATATTCATGCGTGTCTATATATATATATACATATATATATATAAAACACAAAAATGTATACACGCATTGTTGTTGCTCAGTTGGTTTCAGTTGTACCTGACTCTTCATGACTTTCTTTAGAACTTTCTTGGCAAAGATACGAGAGCTGTTTTCCATTTCCTTCTCCAGCTCGTTTGACAGATGAGTAAACTGAAGCAAACAGGGTTAAGTGACTTGCCCAGGGTCACATAACTGGTAAATGTCTGAGGCTAGATTTGAAATCTCTCTTTCTCTCTCACATCTCTCCTATCTATAAACATTTATATGCAAAATACAAACACGCTTTTAAGTTTAATCTTCACCATTAATATTTTTTCTATTACTTTCTTAAGTCTCGGCAACCAAGACCCTAATATGTAGCCTTTGCTGATTTCTGAGGTGTAAATGAAAATTTTATATTTTCCTAGCCTGAAAATTTAACAATTGGCTCTCCTGAGGTATGAGCTCACAAGTCTGCAGAACAAGTATGTTTTTTCCTCTGTCAGAAAGTAAATACTTTGAGAGAAGGAGTTATTTCTCTTCTCTCTTTGTATTCCCAGAATCTAACATGTAATAAATGAATATAAATTGATTAAGGGATTGCCTCCATTTGATTGTCAAGCTGGGCAAAACAGCAATAAGTGGTTTGTTTATTTTGATCATACAAGCTATCAAATAGAAATTGACTTGAAAATACTTTCACATAGTTCAATAGTGGACCTGGGACTTGACCTCAGGTGTTTTGGCTCTAAGTCAATACTTTTTCCCTACAACAGAGACAGAGAACTGATTAAAAAGAAAATGTTTCAGAGAAGAAAGTTCTTTAGCATCTCCTGTCTTCTTAAATAACAATAAGCTACACTTAACTTGGGTTTACATCATGTGGCCAATTGTTCATTTTTGTTGAAATCATTAAATGCTACCCATTTTCAACTAAGTTTCAATCTACTGGTTCATCAAAGGCCAAGTAATGGATTGGCCCACCACATTTTCAATTAAATAAATGACCCGAGGGATATTATTTTCCCTTTCAAGACCTCAGTTTCTTCCTTCATAAAATGAGTAATTGGCCTAGACGATTTCTTCTAGTCTAATTGTCTTCTAAGTCTTCCTCTAGTCTTCACCTCCTGCAATACCAGGTACATGGATAATTTTACTGTTACCATTGACTATGACAATCAGTCAATAACTATTTATTATACCTCAGGCACCATGTTAGGCACTAGGAATAATAGTCGAAAAATGAAGCAATCTCTACTCTTATAATAACTTTCACATTTTCTCCATGTGGAATTAAGAAAAACATTTTGCAGAGAGGTAAAATGAAGTACTCAGAGAACAGAGAGAGCATATGTTATTTTGTTGTTGTTGTTCAGTCATTTTCAGTCATGTCCAACTCCTCACAACTCTATTTGGGGTTTTCATGGCAAAAATAATGGAGCAGTCTGCTATTTCCTTCTCCAGCTCATTTTATAGTTGAGAAAACAGAACTAAGTGATTTGCCCAGAGTTACACAGCTAGGAAGTATCTGAGACCAGATTTGAGGTCAGGAATAAGAGCTAGGTGCTCTATCCACTGCCCTGTGCACGTATCTGTATGGTCATTGTCTATAATCATCATTATTACATAATATAATTAATTTAGGCAATATAATTTATGCTATATCTATAATATAGTAGTAGGGTTAATAATTAGTTAATAATAATAATAATATGGTTAATAATAATGAGTAGATGGCTTTTGAAACTAATTGAGAAGCCAGGAACTTTAGACAGAACTGATCAATATCTGATTAAGTTATCTGAGGAAAACCATAGAAGAACCTCCTTAGAGATACGTGAATATATAAAGGAGAATTATGTTTTGCTCTTAGGCAGGGTAGGCAGAACCCAGAAGTCTATCATCTTATATCTCACCAAGGCACCAAAAGAATTCTAGTTCTCCCAAACCCATATCAGGAGGACGTCAGCTTTGGCAGAACCTTCCTATCTAGAGAAACTTTAAGTGGGGGTCTAGTGATGGATTAAATAGTATGCTTGTTTCCTAGGGACTGGCTGGTATGCACTGAGTGAGCCCCATTACCAGAAAGCTGATTAACAGAGGCCCATGATTTTTGGCCATGCTCTGAACTTCAGCTACTAAGGTCTAGAATAGGTGTCTTAACTTTGTGTCCATGAATTTAAAAAAAAATCATCATATTTAAATATAATTAGTTTCTTCTGTAATTCTATATTTCTTATGTTATAAATTTTAAAATATTACTCAGAAAAGAGCTGTCAAAGAGTTCACCAGATTGCCGAAAGGGTCTATGATTAAAGAATAGGTTAAAGATGGCTGGCATAATGGGCATGGTGTTTGCTTCAGTGTAGAGACTGCTCACACTCAGGGAAATACAGATCCTTGATTTATTGAAGTGAAGTATTACTAAAACCAATCTTTAAAATTATATTAAAATAGATATATTCATATATCTATACCTATCTATATCCATATCTAAATATATTTTATTTTTTTAATGTTATGATAAGTATATTTATAATTTTTATATAATTTAATAAAATTACAGTATTAATATTACATCCACATTATATAATATAAATATAATTGTATACAATATGTAATATAATGTATAATTTATATATGTATATATAAAATTCCAACATACCCCTAACCAAAAATGAGCTGCAAAAGTGAAGAATTAGAGCTATATGACTCTGGGCAAGTCACTTAAACCCCATTTCTTAACCCTTACTACTCTTCTGCCTTAGAACCAATACATAGTATTGATTCTATGATGGAAGGTAAGAGATTTTTTTAGAATAAAGAATTAGGCAATATTTCTGAGATTTCCCATTATTGCTTCTTCCCTTGATGATAAAAAACAACTTAACATATGATAATGATCCTATAGGAATAAAACAAGAATAGATGAAGGGTGGTAAGATCTGAGATATCCCTTTGGAGCAGCTATGTCCAGGGATGACTAACTGCTGGATGAAAGTATGGGGATAGTAGTATAATTTTAGAGGCATATAGTAGATATATCAGATTTAGAGTCAATGAATCTGGGTATGAGTCCTGGGTAGAAATTCTGATCTGTGTTTTACTCGCAGTGGCTTTAAGCAAAACCTTTCGCCATTTGAGGTTTGCTTCTTCATTTGCAGTAGAGGGGAAAGTGAATCAGAGAAGAAACTAACATAATTAATAGTTTTAGTAAAATAACTTGACACACACATGCACCAAAAAAAATCACAAAATGACTATCACAAACACTAAGAAAAAAACAAATAAAATAACTACAAAATACTTAAATATCATGCAATTAACACTCAAAGATCTGTGTTTAAATCCAGTCCCCTGACACTTGCTGAGTGACCCTGGACAAATGACAATTCTGTTTGCCCCTGTTTCTTCATCTATAAAATAGGCTGGAGAAGGAAAAATCAAACCAACCCAATATCTCTGCCTTGAAAACCCTAAATAATAATTGGACATGAGTGAAATGACTGAACAGTAGTAACAAAAATAATTCCAAGTACATCTCCGATCCATTAGTCAACACTACTTCTTGGACTACCATTCTTTACTTGTATAAATAAAGTTCCAAAACACTTCATGGAAGTAAAGGGAAACAAATAATTAGAGAGAGATTCATGGTACATGTTTGGGTCACATAATATAATAAAAATGACTACAATGTTAAATCAATTTACAAATTTATTGAGAGAAACAAAGGCTAGAACTTTAAGGAAAAAAATATCAGCAAAGTTGCAATGAAAGGGGACTTGATTAGATTTTAAATTTTATTATAAAAAGAATGTTTATAAAAACTATTCATACTGGTTCAAAAAACTGAGAAGTAGTTAAGTAGATAAGAAAAGGCTATGTAAGTGGCATAACCTTAAATAAGTAAATCAACTTAGGTATTATAATTTTTTGTTATACTGGCATCACTTAACAATGTGCAATTAATACTCCTAAGTCTTTATTTCTTTGAAGAGTTGCTGATAGAGCTCTAAGTCTGAAGTCAGGAGGACCTGAGATTAAATCTGGTCTCCAATAGTTACTAACTGTATTACCCCAGACAAGTTGCTTAATTTCTATTCGCCTCAGTTTCCTCAACTGTAAAATGAGGATAATACTATCTACCTCCCAGGGTCACTGTGAGTCAATTGAGATAATATTTGTGAAAAACTTTTAATATAATGCCTATCCCATAGCAGGCACTATATAAATATTTATTCTTTTCCCTTTCTCTTCCTATTGTATAATTATGTTAAGATAGTTCCAGTGTACATCTTGATAGATGGGAGCCTAATCATTTTATATATTACATAGTGATTCTGAATGGAATTTCCCTATGTTGTAATATGTAGAAATACTAATGATTTGTGTAGGTTTGTTTTATATCCCACTAAAAACAAAGTTGTAAACAGAAGCAATTTTATAATATTTAACTGACCAGTCAAATGAGTGACCACAAGCCTAGAGGATTCATAATGAAAAAAAAAAGTGCTATATTTCTTCTGAACAAGATAGGCTGAAGGTACAGATTGAGGCATATTTTGGAGATGGCAAATGTGTAGGTTTGTTTTTCTTTGTGTGTTTGAAGGATAGTATTGGTCTTTTCTTTTTTATTTAGGAATATTGGATAGGAAAGGTAAAGGGAAAATAGTAAATATATTTGTAAAATGAAAAGAGAAGAAAAAAATAAGGTCATTAATGCATAAAAGGGAACAGATAAAATGAAAAAGGAAACAGACAAGTGAAAAGCTTTGTAATTAACAAATGGAATTATATGCTTTTAAAAAAAGCTATATGTAATAATATTAATGATTTCAGATATAATGATTATTTACTTCTTCTTTATCTACAAAACATATTTTTGTTGGTATTCATTAAGTTCCAGAAAAAAAAAACATTAAGAAAAGACTATTGAATGAAGATCTGAACATAAGTCGGATAGTGTTCAAGTTAGTTCCAAGAACACAAGGATTTAAAACTTATCTGCTGGTATAGATTCAGTCTGGCCATAATGTATGATCCTTTGCTATATTTCTGTGGCTTCTTTGCTAATATTTAATTTGAAATTTTTGAATTTACATTCATTAGTGAAATTCTTCTATAGTTTTCTTTCTTTAGCTTGTCTCTAGCTGTTTAGGTATCAAGGGCAAATTTGCATCCTAAAAGGAATGTATTCAAATTTATTTCCTATTTTGGAAAATAGTTAATGAAATAATGCAACTCATTGTGATTTGGATGCTTAATAGAACTGAATTCTAAACTCATCTGCTTCTATATTGTCTCCTGAAACCACCTTTAGGGAGTTTATAGATTTTGTTAAATTTCTTTTTCTGAAATTGTTACTTAAATTCCTAATTTTTTCTCTCAATCTGAGGAACGTATTTTTTTTAAGAAATCATCCTAGGGGCAGCTGGGTAGCTCAGTGGAGTGAGAGTCAGGCCTAGAGACAGGAGGTCCTAGGTTCAAACCCGGCCTCAGCCACTTCCCAGCTGTGTGACCCTGGGCAAGTCACTTGACCCCCATTGCCCACCCTTACCAATCTTCCACCTATGAGACAATACACCGAAGTACAAGGGTTTAAAAAAAAAAAAGAAATCATCCATTTCATTTAAATTGTCGATTTTGTTGACATGTAATTTAGCAAATTTTTTTATTCAGCAATTAGTATAGTACTTGGCATTCTCCATTTTCTTTTTTGATACTGACAATTTCATTTTACTTTCTTTAAAAAAAATCAAATTAATTAATGGCTTATCTATATTCCCCCTCTTCCCAAAAAATCCAGCTTCCAATTTATTTAACAATTAAATACTATTTTTGATTTAATTCCTTGATATTCAGAATATCTATTTTGAAGGTAATTTTTTTAAAAGTGCTGGATTTCTAGTGTGTTTTTTAAGTTGCACAACCAATTCTTTCATTCATTCATTTTCTTTTTTTTTAGTAAAACTTTTTAGTGATATAAATTTCATAGTTAAGACTGCTTTGACTATATCCCAAAAGTTTTTATATATGATTTAACTGTTGTTTTTTCTTTGATGAAATTTTCTATTATTTTTATGATTTCTTCTTTTATCTACTTTTTTAGGATTGTTATTTAATATCCAATTAATTTTAATATTTTTTTCCAAAAGTTCTTTTTAAATATAATTTTATTAAATAGTTTCTGGGAAAGGATATATTTAGTAATTCCATTTTCTGCATTTATTTCTGACCAAATTTTTATGCATTAATAATTGAACAATTTGTGTACAGGCACCCCTCAGAAATGAGAAATATCTTTAGTCTTTTTTTTGTTCCCATTCAGAACTCTCTAGAGATCTATCATATATAATTTTTCTCAAATGCTATTCAGTTTCTTGAGTCCTTCCTTGTTTACCATTGGTTTACATTTTTCTAAGAATGCAAGGAATAGAATGAGATCCACAATAATTCCAGTTTTTTTCCTCTACATTAATATGCATTTAGATGCTACATCATTCTGTACAAATACACACATCTATGTAAATTGATATTATCTTTCTTGATTTATTTTTAATTAATTTTATTTTTACTGTTGCCTTGTCTGAAATCATAAGTTATATTCTTGATTTTTAAAATTCATCTGAAGTATAATGGATTCTGCTTCAACTTCTTGTTTTAGCTATTTAAATCTATTACTTATAAATAACATATTGTTGAATTCTATCTTATAATCCATTTTATTACCTTGAATCTTTTATGGGTATGATATGTTCCTACCATTCTGGTCCATGGTGATGACTATTATATATTTCCCTCTATCTTTTGGTAAAGTTAAAAAGTAATATTACCTCTGATTTCTACTGTATTAATTTTAATATAATTCATATATATACTGCGTTGATTTTTTGGATTGTCAATGTCTGCCTTAAAAATGTTGTCTGTGGTTCCGGGTTAAGATGGCAGGAGAGTAAGAAGCAGCTCTTAACCTCTCCTGACCAAAACACACAAAACTCCTCAAGGGGACATGAAAACAAGTCCAGACGAACAGAGGAACCCCACAACAGGGCACAGTGTGGAAGGTACGTGGAATCGAGGCATTTCCATGCTATAAAGGGGTGAAACAGCTCTCACTAAACCTCGGGCTGAGCAACCACCCCACCCCCACCCCCTCCACACACAACACCTTTAGCGCCGAAGACAGCTAAAAAGAAATAGAGCAAGTTTGGGGCACCCATCGAGTCATTGCAGCTCCGGGGCCTGTTCCTGAGAGCAGCAAGATTTAG